>NC_051064.1:17054538-17654538 GCF_004664715.2 Peromyscus leucopus | reverse complement strand
ATCATTCCTCCTAAATTCAGAAATTATATTTCATCATACTGCAGTTTGATAATGGAAATTATATTTTATATAAGTGTACCAATTTTATATTCTCAAATTGGGGAAAAGTGATAAGTTGGTGTTATTGAGGTTATTAGATTTTACTCAAGAGGGAACTTACCTCTCAAAACAAATTCTGAACATAAGATCATCATAGGTCACTTAAGTAAGAAAACAGGTCCTGATGAGTCACATACAACTGTAGGTTAGGATGACGGACAGAATGATGTATAGAGTTCAGAGCAATGTCTGGTTTACTTTGGCACCTGGTGCAATAGTAAACAAATCACGTCTTTATGTGTGTCTTGAAGAATTTTCATCTTGGAATATCAAAAAGCTTACAAGGTTTCTACATCAGTTCAATTAAGTTCAGTGTTTTAACCTGTCTGCTAAAATTTCCTGAGTCTCATTTTTTTCCTACCCACTATTTAAATGGATCAAGCCAAAATTATAGTCTTCAAACTTATTCATTTATAGTGATAAAATTTTTATTTTAGGAAATATAATTTATAGAACACAGAGCCACAGCCAATAAAGTTGGTAAGAGCAAATGTATTCCAATTGAAAGCCACATTGTTTGTTGTGGAGGTTTCAATAGGTATGGCTTCCATTGACTCATGTGTTTGAATGTTTGGCCCATAGGGAGTAGCATTGTTAGGAGGTGTGGCCTTGTTGGAGGAAATGTGTCCTGTGAAGGTGGGCTTTGAGGTCTCAGATGCTCAAGCTATGCCCCATATATACATACAGTCTGCTGCCCATGGATCAAGATATAGCCCTCTCAGCTTCTTCTCCAGCAGGATGTCTGCCTGCACACTGCTATGTTTCCCACCATAATGATAATGGACTAAGCCTCTGAAGCTGTAAGCCAGTCCCAATTAAATGTCTTCCTTTATAAGAGTTATCATGGCTCTTGTGTCTCGCCACAGCAATAGAAACCCTAAGACATTTGCTATCCACAAACAAATTGAAGCTCAAAATTTCCTCAGAAAAGTATAAAACCTCTGCTCTTTTCGATTTCATCACCACTTTAACATTTTAGAACCCCATGCAGAGGACTATCTTGAATATTGATATTATGTTACACATTTTTAAAACCTGATTCTTTAAAGGAAAGAACATAAATTTGCTCTAGAGAAAACCACACACAAACAAAATCCTTAGAATAGTCAATAAATGAAAAGGCTCCCATATGTTTTGTTGTACCAGCATTTTACACACATATTTTTAGAGAAACATGCTGATAGTGTATGTAAAGTTTTTCTTTTCTTATATAATATTATTAGCATTTTCTACATATTATAAAAATTTCACTAAGTGAACTTATTATGTTTCCATTGTTAATAATTACTTATCTGTTTAAAGCTGAAATTAGTGCTCATTAAAACCTTATGTACAAAAAATATGTTATGTATCTTAGCCACACATGGTGGCCCACAGCTGTAATCCTAGCACTTGTGAGGATGCGGAAGGAGGAATTCTGTGGTTACAAAGCCAGCCATGGTCTCTCAGTTGCTTAGTTCTGTCCACTTGATAGAGCGATGACTCTCAATGGGCCTCTGAACAAGCACGTGGGTGCTTATGTCATGTTATTATGTTCATTGAGTTTGGAAGACTTACTGTTCACCCACCATTCCTTGGCTGGGATTCTGGATTATACAAATGAAGAAAGGGGACTGAGAACAGTCAGGTGTTCCTTGCTCTCTGCTTCTTGACTGTGGGTGAAATGAAACTAGGTGCCTCAAGGTCATGATGCTGCAACTTCCTTACCAAGATAGACAGAAACCTCGAACCGTGAGCCAAAATGCATCCTTTCTCCCTTAAATTGCTTTTGTCAAATTTTTTTTATCACAGTCACAAAAAAGCGACTAAGACAGTTAAATAGTGGGTTATGGGACCCTGGGCTACAGAGGGAAGTCCTGTATCAAAACAAACCAACCAACCCAACAAAGCACAAGCCTATCTTAGGTATAGAAAATACAGTCTATCAAAATGCTTTCAAAAAAGACTAGAGCAGTTTATTTCACCACATATTGAGGAATCTAAACATTACTTCATTGGTGAATAAGCATGCTACACATTGTTTTCATTCTCAGCATTTTATCATCTAGAGTACTACATTTCTCTAGGTTGGATCTCATTTGAGGAAGGTCAGATATGGCTTGTTCTCTACATACAAAGGTCAAATACTTGGAAAAGCCTTTTAGAAAACACTTTTTTTGTTTTGTTTGTTTTGAAATGAAGTATTACTACATAGCCTTGGCTGTCCTGGAATTCACTATGTAGACCAGGCTGACCTCCATTTCCAGAGGTCTGGAATTAAAGACACACATTACCACATCTGACTAGGATACACTTTTAAGTAAAACTACCTACCTTCATTTTTTCTCATTTACTCATTCTTCTAATCACTTATTTAACTTCCATGAATTTATTGAGAAGCAAATACATGCTAAGCAATTATACCAGGTAACAGAGGTGCAAGGTGAAGCACAAAAGGTTAAAAGTTAATAATCTAGTAGCAAGAAAGGTATATACTATTAAGAAGTTGTCTTTGTAGCTCAGAGGTGAGTCCTGTTTTACCCATGGTGTTTTCAGTCACCTTCATATAGAAATGGCAGTTGGTTTGTGTTTTTAGTGTTGAGTTAAATACTGGAAAGAGGGACTGGGTGTGATGGGCACAATATTCAGCTAAAAAGACTACTACAGAAGATGAGAGGTCCCCAAAATTTAGAGTGTGAATGTAAGTAAATATTTGCCAATGTGATAAAATATCATGAAAAAATATGGGAGGAAATATTTGTCTGATGGTCTGATTTCAGCCCCTTTGTTGGATTGCTCCATTGGTTTTTAGACAATGGTGAGACAGGATATAATTTTGATTATTATGTGGTAAAAAGAGGACTGCTTTGTAGCAGGAATCTTGAAAGTTCTCGCCGGATCCTCAGCTGGTCTTGTCTCCTCAGACTGGAGGCCTCTGAGTCCTCATCCAGAATGGGTCTCAGCTCAATTACTGCTCAAAAGCCTGAATGCTTAACCAGCCAAAATCTTCTTGTTTCTGGTCCTCACGCCTTATATATCTTTCTGCTTTCTACCACCACTCCCTGGGATTAAAGGCTGGCTTTCTGGGATTAAAGGCGTGTGTCACCATGCTTGGCTATTTCCAGTGTGGCCTTGAACTCACAGAGATCCAGAGGGATTTCTATCTCTGGAATGCTAGGATTAAAGATGTGAGTGCCACCATTTTCTAGCCTTTGTATCTATTGGCTGTCTGTTCTCTGACCCCAGATAAATTTATTAGAGTACACAATATTTTGGGGAACACGATACCACCACACTGCTTACTTCATGGTAACCAGTAGCAGAGAGAGATGGGAAATGACCAGAACAAGGTGTCCCTTCAGAGTCACACCTTCTGTAGCCTATTTCCCCAACTAGCTCCACCTGCCTCTGAGTTTCTCCAACCTCTCACAATGTCACAAGATCACGAATCTCTCAGTGATTAATCTACTCATTAGGCAAGAATCTATGTGCCAGCTGCAGCCTTCAGCCTGTAACAGGTTCAGATCCTGACCGTACCAGTGTGATTGAAGGTAAGTGCCACCTGGCTATTGCTTGTATTTGTGGTTGCCCTGTCCTTGTAATGGATTGGGAAGAATGAGTCAACACTCACAAGATCGAAGATGTCTGTCAGGGTTATTGAAAACACTACCTTACTCTTTCTTTAAGGTATATTTCTTAGGGTGTTGCTGTTACACATTTTTAAATGAAGTACTCATTTCCCTCCTCTCTCTTTATGTCAACAAGATGGAAAGAAAGACTTACTAATGTATTTTGCTCTTCCAAATTTGTACTTTAAAGGTCCTTGAAATACTTTTGTGAAATAGATAATAGTTTATACTTTATTTAACCCAGCCTATATATCATTCTAATAATCTAATAAAATTTTTTTCTGAAGATTCAAAGTGATAGTGATAATTAAATATTAAAAAAGCATTAAATATTCAGTTGTAGATAGGCTATTAGAAATGCCTTATCTTGGCTTGGGATTTTTATGATTCTGATTGGTATGTGAATTTGAATGATAGGCTAGATATTTTTTATTCCCATGAACCAAAGATATCATAGTGTTGGTAGACTTGTCCTGTTGTACTGAGACAGAGGTAGAGCCTGAAAGCATAAAGGAGAGATCTAAAAGTTGGGGCATGGATTAGGAGCACATGGACCTCTATAAATCTGTTTTATAGAAAGTTTATCAGTACCCAGTGAGAGTGTATCACCATGTGATCATCATGAAAGGTTCATTTCAGTATGCTGATGCCAATGCCAGAAATAATTCTGCCTACTCACAATGCACAATGCAAACTAATTCAAATCACTGATTTTTCTTCTTCAGTGTGGCTGTGAATCATCTCTACTGTGGACTCCATAGAGCATGAGCTTATCTCGAAGAGCATTCATGTTACTTTATTTCCAGGAGTAGAGAGTAGGAACAGGAGTTAAAGATAAGGCCCTGGTTGCTCAAACCCTTCACTGTACAGCTGAAGAGGTCCATTGGATTCTCTTCTGGTCATGTTTTCATTGTCATATGAAGGGGAACCATGCTAGTTTTTTCCCTTTGGAAGAAGTATTTGAAAAGACTACAAAGACTTTCACACACACACACACACACACACACACACACACACACACACAATTGTCAGATTTAAAGGAGCAAAAGCATTGTACTCTTCATGCATGGAGACTATTCACTTCAAATTTCATTTACTCCAAAAGGAGAAACTGGAGGGCATTATAAATTTTCATGTTTCTATCTTGCTTTTTTTCCCCCACATGATTTTCTTAGTTCATGATTTAGCTGGCGATTAATAATGCAGTTTCTCCAGGAATATTTGATCTAAAAAAGTCAGATTTGAAAATAAACAATTTATCTAAATGTCTACATGGGAAAGGAAAGAGAGATTTTCTTGGATACTTTGATTAAGAATTTAACTTAGTTCTGAACAAACACATAGAATTTCTATAGTAGAAATTTGCTATTAACTTTTCTTAAATCAGTTACAGTTTAAGCCATTGATTCATGAATAATTCAAAGTAGTAAGCCAGAATTTCCAAGCTCTGAAAGCCAGTGCCAGTGTCCCTGAGGAAATGGAACCACAGCATGTTTATCTTGGAGAGCATTCTTGTCATAATTTTTACTGTGCACATATATTTTGTGGGCATTTTTTAATCTGTTTTTCCTATTTCCAGGTAGAATAAACCCAAAAGAAAAAAACAGTGAAATACTACTCCCTGTTCCTGGTAAAGTTATTAAAGCCAGAAAGCCCCTCCCTCGGAAGGTGCAGCCACCCTCTGCTGCACTACAGCGAGGGAGGAAACCCACGATGTGTTCTGTGAGCAGGAAAGGTAGACAGTGTTCACCCAGTGCTATCCTGTGCTACGACACAGCAGAGCAGCCAGATCTTCTGATGACTCAGTAGGACCAGAGCTGTCCTAGTGATAGTCCTGGACATTTGAATAAACTTAAATCACTTGATGTAAGTCCAGCTCGAAGATCAAAACTTCTGATAGTGGAGTCAGAATGCAGAGTGCAAACAATGTCTCCAGCCACTGTGCCAAATGACAGAGATTAGAGCAGGCTGAGAAACTGGTGAATGATGGTTATCGCTGGCTGACTTGAAAATTAGTCTGAGAGCTGGTTTCCACAAGGATTAAAACTAGAAGAATGGTTTGGGGCAGGCAAAAACGTCTGCAAAGTTATTAGATTTGCTTTGCTTTCACAGAGCTCTCGGTACTTTCCACACCAGAGGGAGGAACGTCCAGGCGAAGTTACCAAAAACTGCCCCAATTTATATATCTACACAACTTTTCTACTCAAGGCTCAGGCAATGTCATGGAAGAGAGGCAGGAAAGGGCCAGAGGACCAGGAGTCTACTAGGAACTCGTGCCTTCCACCTGAGACAGGGGAGCCACACCTGTGAAGTACCAATACGATTGCCTAAAAACCCAAACAATTCCAACAAGTTTGCATCCAAGTAAACGGGGCAAGTCTCATGGAGTTCACCCCCGGGATAAAGAGCTACAAGCACTTAACAACAGCTAAGAGACAGAAAATTAGTCTTCCCTAGTGGTGAGCCCCTGATTGGTTATCCAACAGCAGTGGTCAGCCCCAGAAGCACACATATGCAGGCAGTACTGAAAGGATTCAGCAGGTCACATATGTGGATTCATTTATATGAATATGTAACAACACAGTTAAAAATTAGGAAGCTGGCCGGGCGGTGGTGGCGCATGCCTTTAATCCCAGCACTCAGGAGGCAGAGGCAGGCGGATCTCTGTGAGTTCGAGGCCAGCCTGGTCTACCAAGTAAGTTCCAGGAAAGGCGCAAAGCTACACAGAGAAACCCTGTCTTGAAAAACCAAAAAAAAAAAAAAAATTAAGAAGCTGTACATTTTGCGGGTTTGTATGTACAGGTATAAAAGGTATGTGAAAAACTAAAGGAATGAGGGGAATGATGGATGGAGATATACACACACACACACTTATGCCCCTACACATGCACATATGCCTACATACTGCACACATGCACAGGAAAAAGATATGGAAAAAATAGTCTGTCTGAGGACTGAGATTCAAATCCCATTTGGAGATTCTGGTTATTGAACCTTTCTGCATCTGTAAAAGGGAAATTCTCGCATCATAGAAAACAATATAGGTCAATTCATTTAAATTTGGGGAAGATTTTCCAAAATTTTCAATATTCACTGAACACATTCCCTTTATATATAATGTATTATATTCCCAATATAAGCAATGTTTCTATGCTAAGTACTGGACATTTTTATAAACTTCCTTAAAATTGTCCATCTCTCAAAATACTAAATTCTCTTGTGAATTGAGGAGAAAATATATTTTAAAGTTGCTATGAGTTTATTTCTTTTTTAAAGGTTTAAAGGAAACCATTAGAATATAATCTGAATAAGAAAAAGACCAATTACATTACAATTGAGTTACTTTGACCAGAAATTAAAAACAATTTTTCTAAGGTCACTATTGAAAATATTTTATATATTGGGGAGCTAAAGTATAGACACATTATTTTCTTGTTTGACTGGATAGGTAAGGTCAACATAGAATTTATTTAATGCAAGCTGTGTCAGTCTCCCCAAAATGCTTAGTTCCAAGACTATATCAAAGTTCTCCAATACTAGATATAAGTTAATTTTCAAAAGTCTCATACAATGCAGAGATTTACAATAAAGCAATGCTATTTTTCACTTTAAAAATTACTTTCTTTTGTCTTTTATTCCAGTTTTTTTTTTAAATAAAGTAAGCCTTTTTCTCATTCAGTTGAAATACAAGTACTTTTTATATCCATTGAGACCACTGGAAGTCACCCCCCCCCCATCTCTCTCAGGGTTTATGACCTTCAAGACAATGACAAAGTTCCCTTCATCTTAGCTACATGCACTAATTTCACCAGTAGATTCTAGAGTGCAGAAACTTTTCTAGACCATTGTTTGTTCCATTTTATTTACAGAACATGATTTTTATCTTCAAGGAAAGCACCACAACATTTTTATGACTGCACCAACTATTTTGAAAGAGAGCAGAGAGAGAGGATGAGTGTGGCCCAGAGTCACACACCTGGATGTGAGCACTGGTTCCCACACTCACTAGTTGTGGAATTTAGAGCAATTCATGAATTGCACCCTAATTTGTACTTCTTGTTTTCAAAATTCAAAGACTTATAAATTTTCCTCATAATGTTTAAAAACAAAGAAAAAGATGAAGTGAACAATGAATTAAAAACTAACAGGAGGATTACATCTAGTGAACCCTCAATACGTATAGCCTGTGTTCCCATTAATTAAGACGACCTTTCTCAGATATTCTCATTCCACTAATTATTACTAGATTACAATCTGTTCTAAGAACTGATTTTAAAACTTGGGTGTGTTAGTGTATCCAGTATGTAATTTCTGCTCACAGAGATTAGACAATTCCAGTATTACATAATGACCATCAGAAATATCTGTGTGTCTTACAAAGAGGTAAATCCCAACAAGGACATGCATCTTACAAATGTCTACTTCTGTGGTGACTTCTCTGAAGAAGAGCAAGAACGAAGAAAACAGCCGACTTAGCTGACATGGTTAGGACTCAAGGATCTGGATGCCCCAAGCAAGGTCTGCTCTGTTCCCAGGCTTGATATATAATAAGTGAGCCTATGCATGTCTGCTTATCTTATTCATCTAGACCACAGTTTTTCAGTAGTGACATCATGGACATCTGGGTCAGGAAAGCTCTTTATTTTTTGGGTGGCTGTTCTATGCATGCTATGCATCATCTCTGACTTCTTCCCACCAGAGAAGTCAGTGGCAAATTCCCTCAGATTGTCAAAACGGAAGATGTTTTTGCATGTGAGAAATGCTGCTTTCTCTCACTTATATTACTGTTGGGAAGATGATGATAATTCAAAATCATTTGCTGAGTAAATCAATACAAAAGCCAAACCCCCAAAAGAGAAGCTAGTTGATGAAACTTGTAAAGATGTAGGAAGAGAGGTGAGAGAATTACTGAAATATAAAAAATAAACTATTTATTAATGGATCATATTGTACTTGAAAAATAAGTGAAAATATTTTGAGATAGCATACAGTAACAGTAAATCTGAATGCATGTAAAACATAAAAAGAACATTTTTCCCTGCTACCTATAGGAAATAGACTTGGTAGCTGCTATTATAAATGAAAAGGAAACTTGTCATGCACAAGGTTCATGTTCTCATGATTGATGGCTATTTCCTTTTGAAAACATGCCTATTTATAATCACAAATAAAATTCATGTTGTCTTATGAACAACAGACTATGAGTCTTATGGCTTTGCCTCCCAAGAGTTAAATAACACCCTAATTCCTCTTGACAGTAAGGCTCAGCTACTGTTCTACCGTGATAGACAATCCTCTACACAAGGCGGTGGGACTGGAGGAGCAACAAGGAGGCAGGAACATCCATCTTTCTAAGCAATTCATGAATGGAGCCTTAAATCCTTAATGCACTAGATGGTGATCTGTGTGCTAATGCGTACTTGATTGAAGTTGCTTTCAAATGCTAAGTTAAAATGTGCAGGTGGATTGAGCAGGTGCACAGAATTCTGCTAATAAACAGAAGATGTCAAACCCGAGGCAAAGCTTACTTGGCTGCATTATAGAAATTTCACAGACCTTAGAATGTACATGAAATATTGCATGGGGGGGGGGGCTATTCATCCAATGTCTCTTCAAACTCCACAAATCAAGAAAACAATGTACTAGTCTAAATTTGTGCCATGAGGTTTTCCTTTCTTAAACATTTAAATGAAATATAATGATAATTTCCCCTCTATTAGAATATCATTGTATTTATGTAAGTGGTCTGAAAAATGCTCTGTCTTTTTGAAAACTCCAAAAAAAAAATCTAAAGACATACAGAAATCATATCATGGTGTATTTTTCCTGCAACACTTATGAGCTCAGTTGGGAATCCAGTGTCACAATGAAAAATTGCTGTTAATTTTCAGCTTATGGCTGTGAAGAGCTGGGAGCTCAGGCTGCCCTGGGAATTAGCTTGTACATGATACAGAAATCTGTTATTTAAGGTGTATCAAGACTTGAAGTAGCCTTGCTATTACAATAGAAGACTTACTAACAGAGGAATATATTCCTTTGGAGTGGTGACATTTTCTAGGAAACAATTCCATATAAAGGAGGTATCACAGGAAGTCAGATGTATCTTCCATAGAGTCCCAATAATATTTGGCTAGTATGTCAGTTGATAATATATTTCTTATAAAATGCTTTAGCACTGTTACATACTCTTATGGTTTTTATTAAGTTACCATCATGATAGCCACAGCTAGTGACATTATGCTCTGTCTACTGAAGAGTTAATTCGCTGTTGTGTCTTGGGAACTATAATTTAAATAGGGGTACTATGTTAGGTATCTTCTTGGTGCTGTGAAAATATACTTGGCAGAAGAAACTTAGGGAAGAAGCTTAGAGACTCATTTTGTCTCCTGGCTTTAGAGAGATTTCGGTCCATTATGTCAGGGAAGGCATAGGGGAGGCGCTTAGTAATGGCATGTAGCAAAGGTCTTCCCATGGATACAGAACAACAAGCAGAGTGTGGCTGACATGAGTCTAACTATAACCATGCAAGACTGGCCATTAATGACTGACTTCCACCAGTGATGCCTCACCTTGTCAGGGTCCTACAAGTCCTCTAAAATAACACTATAAGCTGTGGACCAAGCATTCAAAGCATGGGCCTATGGGACATTTTTAAGATTCAAAGTATAGTAAGTACTTTTTATTGTTATTTTCATTTCATTCCTACAGTCTATGTTGATATCTACTGAACCCATTTTATTTTAAATGTTAAAATTATATTTATCTAATGTATTTGGAGGAAGATTATTATATGAAAACAGAGAAATACCTTTTCACAATGTAGATATGAGCTTCCTGTTTGCTAATATATATGTCCATGACTGTGCCTAACTACCACTATATTGGAAGAGTTAATCAGGGTACATCTAAAGAAAGATCATAAGCGAACTTTAGAGTGTTCCATACTTTCTGCTTTCAAGGCTGAAGTAAAATTTTACTTTGTTCCTTTTTATGCTCTTGATATAGTCACTCAAAGGAATGACAACTCATGAAAACTCCCTAAGTCAAGCAACAGGTCCCACGTTTTACAAATGAACCTGAAAAGAAATGTTAAATTCTAACCTCCAGTAATTACTACTAAGCAACTCAAACTTTCTTCTGACTTTCTTCTGTCTTTAACTCCGCATGAATTAACACACAGTAAATTAGTCACAGCAATCCACCAACCTCTGAAGAGTTATGCTGGACCCCCAGAAATGCTTCTTCCCAATTTGGATTAAGGTGCCTTTGTCCTTAAATCTGATCATTAATATAGGTGTTTATGCACAGGTATAAATCTGCACATTACAGAGGAAAGAAATTGTGTTCACAATCACACTGTCATAATTCATATGCACCAAAATGACCTGCTTTAGAAATGGAGATGGGGACTTGGAAACAATACCCACTCCTTTACCATGCATGCTAAGCATAAGTTGGCTTTGAAAATTTTAGTTAACAAATTGTGACAAAGCATGAATCTCACAATTTTTAACAGAAATTTATGAATAGATGTCTTTTCTTCTCTGAAGAGTCAAGTAGTAATAGTTGATTGTCAAGTCCTAGTCTTGTTACCAAGGCTAGTCATTATAAGAAAAATTACTGGGTTCTTGAATCAGTAGAGAGAGCAGATGATTTTTCTCTCATCCCATCTCTCATGTTAAATCTCAGAACTACTATTTCTTTAGTTCAGTTTGGTATCAAAAGGGTAGAGGAAGCAGTCTATGGAAATGTTCTTGATTGCCTCAGAGTTTGATAACTATATCAGAAAACATTGAGGATCATAGTTTTGCATGGAGTTGAATTTGCTTAAGATTCTCATGCTTTCATCCATGCAGTACATGTTATTAATTTATAAGAGGATTGATCTCAAGGATGTCACAACAGAAGTTACTGTCTGATGGGAGGCCCATTCATTCTACTGCTATTTGTTATTTTATAAATAGAAAATAAACCTGTAAAATAATATTTCATTTTACTTTGCCCTGTGCTTTTAGGAGCCAAGCTTGGCATAAAGGACACAGCTCAATGGTCTTTGATCTTCAAGTCATTCATGTTTGTACTGATAGTCTTGCAGTAGGTCATCTAGTGCCATCAGAATCATCAAGGATACTTGAAAGCAATATTTGATCTATGAAAATTTGAGAGATCTGATACTAAATCTTTTTACTTTCTTGTTAGTGTACAATGGATTTCAATATCTAGAGCCAAAATATGTGGGTTTTTTTTGAAGTGGAATCCATAGTAATCTACAAAAGTATTTATAGTTTTGTATCGCTTATATATGACTTCACTTTGAAACATGATTGTTTGTTAGGGTAATATAATATCAACCTTTATATAACTTAATACTCTTTAATGCAATGGTTTATAATTTTAACTTGCATCAGTCACCAAAAGAATTTATTTTATCTAGCTTTTAGAGTCTCTTTCCACCCTCTACAGTTTCTGCTACAGTAGGTCTCAGGTTCTAAGCCTGTATTTCTAACAAGTCCCTAGGGTGATGCTATTGAAGAAACTGATCCAACCCTGACCTTGAGAACCACTGTCTCTCATTACCTACTAAAAAGCACCACAGTGACGGGGTTGGGGATTTAGCTCAGTGGTAGAGCACTAGCAAGCGCAAGGCCCTGGGTTTGGTCCACAGCTCCGGGGGGAGAAAAGCACCACAGTGGCTTGAAATACTTAATGACCCAAGCATTTCCTTTGAGCAGAATACATTGATAACCCTAGCAGAGGCCCTGATCTCCTTTCTTATCAGTTTGAGTTGCACTTATGCATTTCATGCAAGCTTTTTCTTTGCTTGGCTTCTTCCTTGTGCTACAGTTCTTGAACAAAAGAACTTTGTTTTGTTCATATGCTGTCACAGAATATATTGGATTTCAGTAGAATATGGTTCATGGTAACATAAAATGATAGCAACTTTCTCTCTTACACTTTATTATACAACATTATGTCATTTGGTGATGTTGTTTGAAGTTGGAATGATCTTAGAATGTTTGATACAGAACCATAAAAGTACAAGAAAAAATGCTGAGTTCAGATTTACATATTCAGCACCTCGGAGGAACCAAAGAAATTCTTCTTAATCCAACTACAATATGAAGGAAATGAACTAAAAAATTTAAGCGGGAGATCAATTTTAACAAAATGAAGAATTTGGTGAAATCAAACTTCACTGTAGACTCCAAGCCACACATGGCTTCATTTGCTGTTCCAACGTCTGCTCATGTAGACAAGATCCCAAATATCTGTCTACAGAAATGATTCTAGGTCGGGTGGTGGTGGCGCATGTTTTTAATCCCAGCACTCTGGAGTCAGAGCCAGGCAGACCTCTGTGAGTTCAAGGCCAGCCTAGTCTACAGAGCAATATCCAGGACAGGCAACAAAACTACACTGAGAAACCCTGTCTCAAAAAAAAAAAAAAAAAAAAAAAAAAAAAAAAAAAAAAAAAAGAAAGAAACAAAGAAATGAATCTAGATAAACCATCCCTGTGAACTGAGGAGGCAAATCCAATAAACCTGGAAAGAAAATCTCCAAATTATTTGCAATGAAATGACTGGTTTCCTACATGAATTGTTTATAAGCCTAGGAAAACATGGGGTTAAATACAGAAATGAAGAAATGAACTGAACTGAATTTGTAGTTCCATTAGTTATGACAGAATAATCTGTTATTTTGATATTTTAGATGTACAATATTTGATAATGTATCCTCTGAAGTGTTTCAGTTTAAATACATGAGTGAATGATGAATTTAAGTTGCTAGATTTATTAGAAAGTTGAGACTGTGATTTATCAAAGAGTAGTAAAATATTGAAAGTAATATAAGATTCATCATATCTGTAAAGTTTATGTAGTCATTCTGTAACTGTAATTTAACAACTCAGACAAATTGTATTTGCTAATCAAAAACCTGAAATATGAACAAATGAAACAGAACTTTAAATTTATAAGGGCCACTCAAAATTTTTAAGACAAACAAATCAAGTTTTAAGTGTTCTTTCTCAGTAGCTATTATTAAAAAATACATATTATTACATGCAAATTGAATTACATAGATTAAGGAAGAAGCAGGTTTATGAGTGGGTACCTTTATGAATTTAATGTTAAATTTGAAAACTAGAAGTAATTACCAAACAATAATTTGGGTGTAAAAACCACTCAGGAGAACCAAATATCTCATATTACGGAAGAAAAGTTACAGCTGTACAGGTGTGGGTACACAGAGTGAGTCTTCTATGGGAAATGACTGAGCCTATTGTAGAAAATTTAGAATATTGGCCAATGTGATTCCAATCAAATGGGAAACTGGAGTTTTGGTAAAATGACAGTTTTTCTGCAAAACACGTGGTGTGAAATGTGCCATGGCCCTCGTTATGCAGAAGGTGGACAGTGTTACATTTCTAAAGTCAAATGACAACAAAGAATGTGTGGGTAATTTTTTTTTTTTACTTGCTTACCATTCTTCTTCTCCATTCTTGGGAGTTGAAGTTCAGGCCTCATGCTTGCAAGCCCTGACCTTTGGCCCCAGTACTCCTCTGGTTCAATAGTCCCTAGACAGCTGGCTGCTGGAGAGCCACACCTGTTCTGATACGATTTCCCTAAATAATCCTTATAGACCTCATCAACTGTAGAAAGAAAGCCTCAGTTTCAGAAACTCTTCCACTCATACATGGACATGCCTTCTTAATTATCTCTATCCTCCATGAAATGTCACTATGAGACTCACATGAAATTTCTGCTTCTTCAGGGACACTCTAATTCCATTCTATCTCCACAAAACTGTTGTCAGTTTTGAAATTTTAAATTAGAGCTTGAATTCTACCAACAACAGATGTGTTTGTTGCTTTTTTTCCCCCCAAGACAGGGTTTCTCCATGTAGTTTTGGTGCCTGTCCTGGATCTCGCGCTCTATAGACCAGGCTGGCCTTGAACTCACAGAGATCGTCCTGCCTCTACCTTCCGAGTGCTGGGATTAAAGGAGTGCTCCACCATTGCCCAGCTGAGCTATTATTTTTAACACAGATATTCTCCATAACCCAAACACACACAGTCCTAAATTTTATAATGGCTAACAAATAGCTTTAAAGAGTTCAAGGTTTTCTATTCCTTAGTCAGGTGTAAAGGCAATGCCTGGAATCTTAGCACTACGGAAGTAGATGTAGAAACATCATGGGTTAGAGGCCAGCTTGGGCAATATAATGAGACTCTCAAATCCCCTTCCCAAACTTCCATCTTAGAAGCTCTATACTTATCAAAAGAAACAAGCCAACAAATTACCTAGAATATCTTCTTTAATGTAGATAATTATTGGTAAAAATATATTATTCAACATTTATAAAAGAATATTTTATGTTCTCACTTATGAAATGCTTTGAAATTCAAAAATTCATACATTATAAATTTGTGTGTATGTGGTGTCTGCCTATAATCCCAACACTTGGAAATCTGAAACAAGGTAGTGAGTTCAAAGATAGTTTGTGGTATATAATGAGACACTGCCTCAAATATTAACAACAAAAACAAAAATCTCACACACATATATAATGTATATACATATGAGATTCATATTACATACACAAATAACACTTTCATCAACCTCTGCAATATGTCTACCAAGTAGATATTTTTAATTTGTCATGAGGATAAAAACATAACTCATTATAGCACTTGCTGTGACCCTGTTAATTCCTCAAGAATTCTCAATACTCTTAATTTCTCAGTGTCTGCAACTGTGGCATACACAAGTGGAGAACTAATACATACTTGCCAAGCTGAATTAGCAGATGCCACAAAGCTGGCTATTATAAAACCTGCTAACTTGAATTTATTTTTTACTGTTTTAAATTTCATCACTTTTGTCTTTTAACTTTGAGGCAGAGATCCAAATAATGATCCTTAAGAACAATCAATGCAAGCACTCACTCACTCCCAATCTGAACACAAGAGCTGAAGTGTCAAATTCGGGTAAAGTCATTCACTTTAAATCAACAGTATTGTCTACAGTCAAAGACCATATTTTACAAGCTACGAATAGTATAAATGAGATGTCTCTGCCTACACAAAAATTGTAGCCTGATAAAGAAGAAAGATAAGTTAGATGTAACTGTAACAGTCCAAGTGTACCCAGTGAACTAAATTAACAAGTTAAAGCAGGTAGAGTGGTGCTAATGACAAAATGCACACAAATAGGTAGGCTGGCGAACACTGCAGTAACAAAAAGCACTAAATCCAATGACTTAAAACAACCAACTCTTTCTTGCTCATGCTTCATGCTAGGTAGGGGCAATTCTGAGCTCCTCACTTTCTTTTCACTCTGAGATCAGTCACGATATTGACCATTATTGATTGCCAAGGCAGAAAAAAAGAACTAGAAAATCCCCATCAACCATGACATGTCCTTTCCATTGTGATCAGAAATACTGACAAGGTTATAACTCAGCACAAGAGGGTCAGGAATCACTGCTATCACATTCATGGGAATCATAGCACTATCTAATCATTTGTGCAAGTAACTAAAATGGTATATAAAAAGAAAACTCTGGCTCGGGTTAATGTAATATTATATAGCAGAAAGTACTGGTCCATTGCTCATGGTCCATTTTTTGTTTGTTTGTTTGTTTTGGTTTGGTTTTTTCTAGACAGTGTTTTTCTATGTAGCTTTGACTGTCCTGGAAGTTGGACTGACCTCGAACTCACAGAGATCCACCTGCCTCTGTCTTCCATGTGCCCCCACCACCCAGCCCATTTTTTTTTAAACTAGAGATACTGCTAATATATAATCTTGGGGCTGCAGAGAAGGCTTAGTGGTTAAAAGCACTGACTGCTTTTCCAGAGGACCCAGGTTTGGTACCTAGCACCCACACAACAGCTTATAACCATCTATAACTCTAGTTTCTGGCCAACTGAAACCATACTCTGGACTCCATTGACATTGCATGGACATAATGCAAAGATCCTTATCAATAAAAATAAAATTAAAAATTATCTCTTATTTTTCCTGAAAAAAAAAGTGCCATCTTGTTCTAGTATGCCAGAAGGAGAGAGAGAGAGAGAGAGAGAGAGAGAGAGAGAGAGAGAGAGAGAGAGAGAGAGAAGAAGAAGAAGAAGAAGAAGAAGAAGAAGAAGAAGGAGGAGGAGGAGGAGGAGGAGGAGGAGGAGGAGGAGGAGAGGAGGAGGAGGACGAGGAGGACGAGGAGGACGAGGAGGACGAGGAGGACGAGGACAAGGACGAGGACGGAGGAAGGAAGGAAAAGAAAGAAAAAGAAAAAAGAAGGAAGAAAGACAGAGATGGATGAAAGAAGGAAATAAAGACAGAGATGGATGAAAGAAAGAAAGAAAGAGAGAGAGAGAGAGAGAGAGAGAGAGAGAGAGAGAAAGAAAGAAAGAAAGAAAGAAAGAAAGAAAGAAAGAAAGAAAGAAAGAAAGAAAGAGAAAAAGGAAAAGAAAAAGAAAGAAAGAAAGTTAGTTCTATAAGTTTCAAATGCAGAAGAGTTACACATATCAGGATCTGGGGAAACCTCAGATTCTGACTCAGATTCCCCACTGCATCCATGTGTTGACTGTACCATTTCCTCTTAGCCTTTTTACTCATTGCATTAAAGAACTACAGCTGGCTTTGTGTCCTCCCGCGGTCATAAATATGCAACGTAGCTCAGTTGTTATTTAGAGATAATAGTTCGTACAGCCTGAAAGTAATGGCCAGTAGTCGGGCAACCTCTAAGGGAAGACAGGAAGTTTACAGGCAACACAGAGCTCCTACGGCAGTAACAGGACCTATCTATGCCAGAGGAAGGGCTGAGCGCCGCAGAACAGAGAGCAGACAGGCTTTGATGGATGCTGCCAGTTGAAAACACTTGATGCACCTTCGCTGATAATGATCAGAGGGAGAGCAGCCTGTGGAGTATATATGTGAGCATTCGCTTGCAACTGTAGAATCCGTGTCCCAAGCGATAATAAACGTCAGATATTTTTGCAGGATGGCTTTGCTCTCCCACACACTATAGATTTAACAGTGTTTGATTTGTCTTTGTTTTATGTCTCAGAAACTGATAAATTGCTTGATTTTGGAAATTGTTCTACACCACCAAAAATAAAAAATAAAGCTTACATACAAGACTAGCAACAGAAATTCAAGCAGAATAGATATATTTATTATACAAATGAACAGATACATAAAAATCAGAAAGGATTGTGTTGAATATTTTGTTACTGACTTTCCTCAAAAATCCTTTCTTCTAGACTGTCAAGGGTATAACACCAGCCTATTTCTCGCCCTGATAAATTTTCAAGACTTTAAATCTGGACTCTTCAGGATGTATGGGCTCTCTGATTGCTGATTATATTTCACTCTAATACATAAATGCACATGACTATGACAGCTCAAAACCTCTGCAGTCTCCAGCATGTTGAGTTTGCTACTTTATATATCTAATTTTCTTTTAAAAACGTATCGTATTTCTGTGAACATTCATTTGCTTTTCAAATTATGGCTGCCTAGCTAAGGCTTGTGTACCAGGTGCCATGTAAAAGCATGTTAAAAGTAGATAAAAGCAATTTATCCTGCCCTCTAATTAGAGATGTCTCATCTTCACCACTGACAATAGTAGAATGCAGCTGTGGCAGTGGAGAGATAATAGGAGTGGGAACAGGGAGCAGGGAGAAATTAAAGACGTGCTGGCTGATGCAGAGTGTCACCTCTCCATTGCTCAGCCTGGGTGGGCTTCAGGGTGAATGGGGACTCGGAGAATTTCCTCTTTCCTGGCTCAGAGCATTTATTTTACATGAATAACACAGCTTTTTATTTTATGTTTTTAAAGGGGAATACATAGGGTAGGAGAGCAGGTTATAGGTGGAACATTCTAAATGACTCACCATATGGAATATGTTACTGCCTAACACTTTAGCTCACCTACATTCAACACCTGTTGGGTGCTCATGACTGCTTAATGTAACAAGTTTTCAGAATAAGGTAGAGAATGCACTGCATTTAGAAAGGTTATTTTTATACTTTAAACTATTTATTGTCTGAGAATGCTTGTGTATTATATGTTTTTATGAAATTCACCCCCAGTCTCTTACCTCTAATTCCTCTCTTAGGCCCCCCACCATTTTTCTTTCCCAACATAGATGTTTTATTAAGATGTATTTAATTTTTAATTATATTTCTGTGAGTACCCACATCTATGTGTGTATCCTGTCTGTGTGTGTCTGGTACCCATGGAAGCCAGAAGAAGGTGCTGGATCCCATGGAACTAGAGTTTCAGGTGATTTTAAGCAACCATGTAGGCACTGAGAACAGAATCCAGGTTCTCTACGAGAACAAGAGCTCTTCATCTGCTGAGCCATCTCTCCAGCCCCACGTGTTCTGTTTTTAACCCACTGTGTCTATTAGGTGCTGCCTGCATATGCATAGGCCTAGAGCAATCTACTGGGGTATGGGTGGCCTCTCAGGAACAATATCCTTTCAGAAAGTTGAGTTTTCCTGTCCCAGCAGTCATTAATTGCCAGTAGCTATTCAGTGAGAGATGGAACTGCATGGGTCCCTCCTCCATCATGCTAGGATTTTAGCTTGTTTGGTTATGTCTGGGTTTCATACATGCAGTCACAGCGGCTGTGAGTTCATGTGTGCAATAGCACACATGTTTGACATGTGTCGTGGTTGACAAATGCCCACTACCTCTGGATATTACCATCTTTCCTCCCTTTCTTCCACTATGCTCTCTTCACCTTTGGGGATGGATATAGATGCCCCATTTAGAGCTGAATACTCCATGGTCTTATTCTCTACACACTTACCAGTTGTGAGCCTCTGTATTGATATCAGTTGAAAAATTAAGTTTCTCTGATAGGGGTTGAGAGACACACTAATCTTTGGGTATAAAAATAAGAACTTAGGGGCACTCTATTACTATGTGTGTTTTTTCAGAGTAATAGTATTCGGTTCCTGTCTAGGGCCTATGGCCTGACCATCTCTGGGTTTTGGGAACAGTTAATAGTATAAGGCACACGTTCTCTCTTGTGGAACAGGCTTTAAAGACAACCAAAAGTGAGTAGTTACTCCTGTAACATCTGTACCACTATTGTACCAGTGCACATAACCTGTCATGGTAGTCGTCATTCTAACTCCCACAGTTCACACAGAGTAAGATCGTGGATGACTTTCCTCCCCTGCTAGCATACATAGACTCTTCCAGCACTGTGAAAGCTAACAATTGAAGCTTCTCAGTCAGTATTAATTTGATTTCTCCATGTTCTATGAGTTAAGAATGTGGTGTCTTTAGCAATAAGGTCTAACCATCAAGTTAGGAACTAAGGACAAGGACAGTAGCCTGTAATATCTGGAGTGATGTGTGTGAGACCCCACCTGCTAACAGCTTAAAAAGAGGTAGCCTGGTCCCAGGACTTGGGTTTTTGTTTGATAGCTGCAGTGTCCGGTATTGTCCCTCCCCTTGTTGCCATTTAAAGTTACATTGTGTGCGTGCATACACATGGTGTATGTGTGTGTGTGTGTGTGTGTGTGTGTTAGGATGTTTTTACAACAGTAGGTCTCTATTTGGCTTTTCAAAGGTTTTTATTGTTATTTATTCCTCCACATATTCCCTCCTCCTCTATCCTGGCTTTCCAATCCTCACCCCCTTTAACCCTCCATGTTCTATTATCTCTCATCCCCCTCTCATACCACCTGCTTTTTCACCCCCTTCCCTTGAAAGCTGCCTCCTGTGGTTCCTAGATCAGTTCTGATGTCTTGTGATCATTTTTCATGCACAGAGGAAAGATAAAACTAAAGAGTGGCCATTTTGTATTCTACTTGTTCTGAATATGCTTAATGAGAATGAATAAATGTTGAGAAAATGTTATTAAAGTGGTCAGCTTGAATGGTAGACACAGAAAAAAGGTTCATTCCAGAGAAAATACTAGGAGTAGAGCTATTACACAGAAGATATGGATACAAACAATTGAGATAAATATGTTTTCTTGCTTAGGGGCAAATGCCATGGACAAAACACCTTCAAGTGCTTCTAGTAGACCAAAGCAACATGGGAAATTTAATATTAGGTCACATGTAGCAATGTGATCTAACTGGCATTTTAAAAAAAACTATCCCAGTAAATATGTATTCTGGTTTTATTAGTGTTTAAAAATACTAGAGCTTACGTGAAGAGGAAGGCAAATTTAAGTGGACATTTTTGGATGCTGATTGGTATTAGAAAGTATGCTATAGGTGAGCAAGATGGGAAGACTACAGGATGTAGTACTCAGGTCTTAGCAACTGTGATGATTGTAGAAATTTACCACACAAAATAGTGATATTAAAGAGATAAGTACAAAATACAGCTTATGTGAGAAATTAACGGCACTGGTGCTTCATACTTTAAACAGCATACATGGAGAGTTGAAATGCAGAGATGGAAAGAACGGTGTAGAACTCTCAAGACTGTGCATGTAGATTTGGGATGTGTTTGGCTAGCTGTAACAGGGGGATCACGGCAGTGAATAAATGCTTTATGAATAAGATGATAAATACAGTAATAGAGAAGGAAGAGAGGGACCATAGGGGAAATATAGGATGCTGAAAAAAATGAGAAGTTGAAATCAAGTGGGGGTAACCTCCAGGGCTAGTTACCAAAGAAGCCCTGATGGACATAGCAACCAGAAGAAAATGTTTATAGAGAAAACAAAGGAGAAATTATTTTCCTAGAAGCAGAGGGTTGGTAAATTCAGTCAGTGGGGTAGTAATAATAAAAAGAAGTGAGGACTGGCAACAGAATATTTCATTGTTAACCATGGGGAGCATAGCCTGTTAGAGGCATTACCAAGTCAACAGTTGATACAAAACTTGGGAAAATATGAACATTTACATTTTTAACAGAAATTAGCTATACATGAATGAAATGAAGAAGGGAGGGATAAAATGGTATAGAAGTGGGATATATGGACACATATTACATATTTATGATTCTATAACCTTGGGAAATGCACAACTAGTTTTTTCCTTTTTATTTTATTTATTTATTTTTGGTGGGAAAAGAAATATGTTAATCCAAAGATAGCATCCACACTATCTCAGAAAATAATTTTTCTCATAATAACATGTGACTTTATATTGCTTTTGCTTGGTATCCAGAAAACATTACTAGGATTCAATGTGATATACAAAATGAGCTATGCAGCTTTGCATAATAACTTTGCATTTCTGAAGGCATCCAAGAGGAAGAGGGATGTAGGCAAATAATTGAAAGACTAGGCTCTAGTGATGGACTTGAGAATGCTCCAGTGGAGGGCAGTTGTGGAAGTGGCAGGGGAACCAACTGCCAGGGCTTTCCCCCTGACATGGGCAAGAGGAACACTCAATATTCACCAGGACTGTGGTCTGAATGCATACTACACTTAAATAAATCAAGTTCTCCTAAAGTTCGTAAGTCTTTCCATTCCTCCATTGACTGTTAAAGCAATCAAGAACAGGGATTTCTTTTACAGCTGGGTTAGAAAGAGGAGAGTTATAAGAAGAGCTAAAATCTTTCAGAGATACAGCTTTAGAGGAAATACAGAAAATGAATGTCTTCACAAATGTCATTCTGACTAACTACCATAACCTGAACCCCCCAGAAATATTGGGATGGAGATTTTGCGATGGAGTTTTACTTAAATCCTGAAAGGTAAATCAACTCCAAATACTGACTGCCTTGCTCTTAATCACAGGCTATATTTGGAATGCATATGGGGTAGAGATGTATATATTTTTTTCAATGGTAGTAACAATAGATCTACTGTTTCTTGATTGTTAATTACTATTCTTATATTAAACCCTAAGAAATTAGTATCCAGATTTAACTTTGAGCATATACATTTAAAATTGTTGCTGGATTACGTCATTCAAAAAATGTACATCAAAGCATAGTATTGATTTTTCCTGTCTCTTATGGTCACACACAAAATAGCCAGAAATAATTGATTCCAAATGCATTGTTAAACTCATCAGGGAGATATTTTAATTACATAAGTTTAGAGTCAATGAGAAGTTGTAAATGTAATTTGTAATGAGACATAAATACGTATCTTTTTTAAAGAAAATAAGTCAAAATCCAAATAACTCAATGTGTAGAACTTGAAAAGTATATTCTGTAGTAGAAAAATTAAAATGATGGACATATCCATATTAGATGTCACACAGGAACAAGGAATTGTATCCAATAGAATTAGTAAGAAAGAGTAATTGTGCTGGACATCTTCCCACTGCAAGTTGCGTTGAGTCCTTCTCTTTAGGTATAGAAAACCAGCATTTGGGCTCTTATTTAGAATTCCGCTCACTTTGAGGAAAGTGGAGCTGTTTTAAAATGGCCACGTGTGACTCCATCGATTTCCCAGGGCTTGATTGCACTTGCCCTAGCTAACAAGTAAGACATAATCACATATTTTATTATAGCTTCTTAACATCAGAAAACATTTTTAATTTTCTGAAATTCATCTCCAAATTTTCTCTTGGATGATTCCATGTGACAAAAGTAGCTATTTTTTTTCCACTTCTTAATCCAGACCACATAAATGATCCTGGTTCAAATCATATCCTTCAAGAAATAGGTACTCACTGAATGATTCACCGAATGATTTACTGTATCATTTACTGTATAGAGAGCTTGAGAACTCTCAAGACAGATGTTTCTTCCTGGAACTTACATAATGAGATAGGCAATTTTAATATATAACTTCCCAGTAAACTATTATACAAAAGAGAAGTGAGGATATCAATCAGTTGAACTCAACCTGGCCCACCTACAACCCTTCCATGTTCTTAAACATATTGAAATATGTACTTTTAAAATTTATAACATGAGGTTATCTAAATTATTATGTAAACACTAAAGGTAAATTTTAACACTGGCTGTTGATAGGAGTTTCCAGTGGCATTTTAGCCATTTAAATGAACTTGTTTTCATCAGCAATGCCAGCTATTGCTCACTGAAATAGAATCCATTATGACCTGTGGCTTAGTAAGATGCCTGGTGGTAACAGGACTAAATCAGTGGGAAAATGAAAAAAACAATCAGGAGTAATAATTTCACACTGAAAGGAAGTAAATCTATTTTGTGTTGCAGGTAATAAGACAACATCAGTGACATTAGAAACAGACATTCTGAAATCCAGCCCATCGGACTTGCATGATGTCATGAATAAAGGGAAAAGGGATTGTGAGTATTAAACATGTGAGCCAAAGAGAAAGCATTCAGTAAAAACAGGTCTGCAGAGGTGACAGAGACTATTGGAAAACACCAATGTAATCAGTGTTATAAGGCAGTGACTGGAAGCTAAAAAGTCCATGCTGCCTGTAAAGCACCACATCCGGGTGCAGAGATCATAACTTGAGAAGTCAAGTTTAACACACTGAAAAGAGAAACCAAACCTGGGCACAAAAGACAAGGAGTGGGGCTCGGACTTCAGAGCATGCTCAGGGTTCCCTTCCTCCGCTTTGTCCTTTTTCAGATCTACAGAAATGACTCTCTTATTTGTTTGTTTGCTTGTTTGTTTGTTTGTTTGTTTGAGACAGAATCTCTCTGTGTAATAGCCCTGACTGTCCTGGAACTCACTGAGACCCAGCTGCCTCTGCCTCCCGAGTGCTGGGTTTAAAGGCGTGTAAAAGGTGGGTGCCTCCATCGCCTGATCTCTGTCCTTTTTCTGCTTTTACCCCTTACACACGTGTGTGTGCATGCATACTTGCACAATAAATAATTTTTAATCTAGATTCAGTACATGAGAAAAAGCATAGTATTGTTCTTTCTGAGTGTGGTTTATTTTACTTAACATAGTAATTTCCATTTTTTTGCAAATGTCATGATTTCGTTTTTAATCTTTGAGTGAATAAAATTTTCTGTGTAAATATATTTTCTTTCTTTTTATAGATTAAGACTGTAATAAGTGTACCATGTGTTTTCACGAAGTCCACCCCCATTGCATCCTTCCATCACTCTTCCCTCCAAATCTTATGTTCTCTCTCTCTCTCTCTCTCTCTCTCTCTCTCTCTCTCTCTCTCTCCCCCCCCCCCGCCTGCCCCATGCCACGTGGAATCTACTTAGTGCTTCAAATATGTGCATGGGTACAGAAACCTCTACTGGAGTGCAGGCAAGTCTTTCAGGTGACTCATTCCTGAATAAAACTGATTCTTTCCCCAAGAGCCATCAGTTGACAGTAGCTCTTTAGGCAGGGTTAGAATTTCCCAACCATCCCTCAACTCTATGCAGGGATTTATGTTTGTCTTGATATTGGGCAGGTTTTGTGCATGTAATCACAGCAAATGCCAGTTCATATGTGCAACTACCCAGTTGTGTCTGAATAACACTGTTTTGCTGTAGTCATCCACCACTGCAGGCTCTTACAATCTTTCTGACCCCTGTTCAGCAATGATCATTGAGCCTTGGGAAGAGTGAGTGTGATATACAAGCCCCATTTAAGAATGAGCACTATACAATCCCTTATTCTCTATGTGTTGACCACTTATGAGTCTCTGTGTGTTTCTTCTTTATCCACTCATCTATTGATAGGCATCCAGGCTGGTTGCATTCCATAGCTATTATAACAGTGAATCAGTAAGTGCGAATATGCATTTATCTGTGTGCTACACCAATTTACAAAACCTTTTGTAGATCACCAGGAATAGAATAATAGCTATATGCTAGTTCTAATTTTAGGTTTTGAGGAAGCTTCATAATGGTTCTAGTGGCTGCACTGTGTAAGAATTCTTTCTCCTCATCTTCAACAGTATGTCTTGTGCTTCCTAATGACAGCCATTCTGATTAGAATGAGATAGAATCTCAAATCATTTTTTAATTTGCATTTCTCTGATAGCTAAGGATTTTTTAAAACACTTTTTCAAATACTTACTAGCTATTTTATTTAGTCTTCTGAGAGCTGTGTATATAATTCATTAGTCTACTTATTAACAGGACAAAATCTTAATGGAGATGAAGGAAAAGGAAAGAACAATGCTATACAAGTGACATGAAAGCAGAAGGCATTACTGTTTAGTGGAAGAGAAGAGATCAGCAAGAGATGGGAGAAAAATGTGCAGGACAATAGGAAAGAAAGATAAATAAGAAGCATGTATAATGCCTTATATGAATGAAAATAATAATGAAACTCAATATCTTGTATGGTAACTTAAAAATAATATAAGGAATCACTGTTACACACACAGAAAGAGAGAACACATTCTTAGGGAGAATGGTCCCTATAACTTCAGCAAGTGGAGCCTGGAAACGTTCTCAGGAATTTGTCCTATTATTGCAAAAGTGTTAAAAAGAAGTTTAGATCATAGGACTATTGGTCCCACTGGAGCTAGTATTCCCAAAGGAAACTTCCATGTAGAATAGCTTGCGTCTTAACCCACCTGTGTATCATGAAGCATTCCTATCAGCCACTCAGCCTTAGGCACTGCACAGCAGGATACCTAGGGAGCAGTGCATGAATAGATACCAGCAATTTGCATGTCTGCTGGGATTGCTGAAATTCAAGCTGGGTAACTGTCACACTATGGCAGTAAAAAGGACCTTTGGAGTAGACAGAATCATCGTTCTCTCATAATGGACAGTGTCACCTTGATCCCTACATTCAGCCTATCTGAGACACGTGGACAATGAGAAATACATTTGCAAAGTGCTTTTAAGTGTCTGACTCATGTAGCTGACCGAGGTGTGTCAGTTTCATTTGCTTCTTGAGAATTCAAAATGAAACTCTGGAATAAATTTTAAAGAACTGGATTTTAGCAGGGTCAAATCATTTCTGTTTTTTCTTTCAATAAAGTGTCTCAATTGAACAAGAAACAATTTTTTTCTCTCAAGGTTGAATAGATTATTAAACCCGTGCCAATTTTCTTCTTATTGGCTTCTGTCTGTACACAGATAGGGCACATGTATCCCAGAGGTACTTCAAACTCAGTATATCTAAAATAAAACAATATTTGCCAACCAAGGACATTTTTATGAATTCTCCCTGACCATTAATTGCACCAATAGTCTTCTAGATCCCTGTGATATATAAATATTTGTGAGCATAGACTCTTGATGGTTATTTTGTTTTTGATGGTAGATAGGGGAAGGTCCCTTATCATAATCCTCCAGGAAAAATTGGAAATGTAGAAGACTTTCACAGTGCTATCCTGAGCAGAAGGTGTCATTAAAATTTAGTGGTTAGAGATCAGAGATTGAGATGCATCTTTAATGCTGGAAGGTCTTGCACAAGGTACATCTAGATCCCTAAGATGCCATTGGTGTCCCCAGTAAGAAGTGAGATTAGAATCTACTATCTCTACTGTGCTGGTCTAGGGTCTAGTACTAAAATCACAGAATACTGCTGTGGGAAAAAAATCAGTTCATATGGATGAAGAAAATGAAGCCAAGAAAAAAAAAACAGACTAGCTCAACTTTATGATGCTTAATTACAAATCCTGACCTCAGAACTGACTGACATCTTCCATGGTCCTCTCATGCTTGCCATTATGATGTCATCCACTTGTTCACATTCACAGTCATTATTCTGCTACAGGACATCGCTGAGCACAAAACCACTTCTAGAAGACCATCTCCCAACCAGCAGCAGCCCTCAGCGTCTCCACATTGCTTATTAAGTACATGCTTTTCATTCTGAATTCCTGGGTCTTCATGATCTGTGCCAAGCAGGCCTTTTATTGGTATTTTACTCTACCCTCCTTCTGCCTTCTTTTGAATGACAAACTGTCCCCCTGGCTAACTCCCAAGCACATATTGGGCATTTATATCTTCCTTCAAGCTGCTGCATTTGCCTAAAATATTCTCCACATTCCCTCCTTGTCAAATGTCTACTGGTATTCAAATGTTTCCCTCTCCATGGAACTTTTAAAAAGATATTACCTCAAACTACATTGTTTCTCTCTTGATCACCTTTAATACTTAAAGATAGTTCCCAAATTATGTCTGCTAGACACCTTATCTTTTTGGATGTTTTGTTCTATGTGAGTGCAGAAGCTAGCTAACTAACCATACTGTATTTCACACAGGTAAGGTATACTGTAAAAGTTTATGGGTAGGTTCAAAAACTCAGCACAAATAGAGAAAACCAGATCAGAATGAAAACAAAGCCCTCTAGGCGACCTGAGATAAACCATGAAAGTACTTCTTGATCTCACTTCAAAGCTCACTTAGTATCATAATTTAAATCCTTTAGAAATGAATTTCAACTTTAAAGAAAACAGAGGGGAATGACGTCATCCTTGTCCTCTCTGTTGCCGCCAGTGACACTTCATTTATCTGTGCCATCTGACCTCTGCTGTTGGCAGCCAAGATGGGGCCTCATTAATAAAATTCATAGTGGACTTCTCCCTTGCAAAGGGCAGGGTGGGGAGGTATCTTATAGACAGTTGTAATTCATCTAACTGCCTGGATAACTAATAATCCTAAACCAGCATCTCTGGTTGATTATCAGTTGAGTTCGGAGCCATAATTCTGTAAGGGAACATTTTTGTAGGTTTATTCTAAGTGTCTGGTGAGGTGTAATCTAAAGTTTAATTTGGAATAGCCAAGCAGATGAAACTGAGAGGTGAAATGTAACTAGACTCTTGGTAAATTGAGATATTTAATTCTTTAGTGAGTGTTTATATTATGAATAAACCTCTAAAATCTTGCAAATTGCCTATGAGTTTGTTAATGTGTTTCTTCCTGAGGAATATCATATGATCAATTAATAAGTGAGATTAAAAATATATGGTAAGAATTTGTGATTATAAGAAAAATATCAAAGAAATAAAAATATCTGAAAAACCTATAACCCAGGTTTGGAAAGTAGAATATTAATTTGCAAAACCATGGACCAACTTTAGTAGCCCATTGTTTTATGCTTATCTTTGAATTCTGAAACTGCCCAGAAAGTCAGGTTGCTGTGTTATTTCTTGAGTTATTTCTTTTGTGCAATAGTGAAACTTGTGGTGTTACTCTAATTAAAATTACTGTGTTGACAAGATTTTTATTTTTAGACCCACAGGTGATTTGTTGTTGTTGTTGTTGTTGTTGTTGTTGTTGTTGTTGTTGTTTTTGAGACAGTGTTTCCCTGTGTAGTTTTGGTGCCTCGAACTCACAGAGATTCACCTGGCTCTGCCTCCCAAGTGCTGGGATTAACAGCATGTATATACCGCTGCCAGGCCTCAAGGATGTTTTTTAAGGGATATTTTCCCTTAAGTTTAGAAGAGAAAGATTATTTTTTCAAAGCTGAATAGCTCTGAAGAAAGGTTATCATTATATTATACTCTAATTTAATTGGGTCTTACAAAATTGTGTATTCACTTTTAAAAAGTTATTGAACAAAAATCCAAGAGCTGCATCCTTTTATTTTGCCATTTATAATATCCCTAACCATGCTCTACTATCTAAACTTTGGATATATCTGCAATTATGTCATGCTCACATTTTATATATCATGTTGTAAGGTCCTAGATTTCATTAACTTACATTCCTTATTACAAGTAAATAGAGTTCAGTAGGAAATGGGTGATTTGGAAAATTATTCTATAAATAATTAATAACATATTTTCCATGATAACTCCCTTCTGTACAGAAAGGGCATGCCACTTCTCTGCTGGATGCTCCATTGAGTCATGTTTACTGTAACCAGGAGACATACTTTCCAAACAAACGCTGGTGTTGACAACACTTGGACAAGCATGTGGCCTGCCATTCCAGTCTCTAACAACCATGTGTCCCACCTGCTTTTTGGCTTTGGCTTAATAAGCTGGTTGGGCCACAGCACAAGTGTGAGAACATGAGAATGTGAGATGCCACAGGCCAGGTGACATGCCAGTGTTGAAAGCTGGTACATGGCAGGAGACCATTGTGTACATAGAAAGGCCACATGCCGCACCAAAATGTAACAGCCACTTCTCCTAAATTAGATGAATATTTTTCTTTCCATTATGTTCTCAAAAACATGTTGTAAAACAATGAGCATTGAGCTAGACTAAGTACAAAAGTTCAGGGTTTCAAATGAGTGACAAGTGAATATTCATAGCTGCTTCTGCATTGATTGACAAGTAGAACACATTTTTTGGTAGAGCATGCACATGCATAATTTGGGAAATACTTGTTTGAGGCAATAGTAATTGTTCTCATAGGTGTGAGTCTTCTGATAGGGTCAAATACTGTAGAACAGCAACATTTTTTTTTTCATTTTTGTCTAATGAAACAGAAGAGAAGTTTCTAGAAGAGATGTTCTAAGATTGAATACAGTTCTCAGCTTTTTCAGAGTTTCATGCTTCCAGATGCTATCACCAGGCCAATGAACTAACACCACTACACTTGAATTCTTTGCAAATTTCACCATGGAATAATGAGAAATAAGATAATTAGATGTTTAAAATTCTGTGGCGTCCAGTGTGGGTTGCAGAATTCATAAATGTATAATGTCATTTAACACAAAGTCTTTCCTGAGTTGACTCCACTACTGAATATGTACATGGACATAAGAATTGAATCAAATTTCCCTGACTTGTTTCTGTCACGTTAATGATAGAAGACAATATAGACTAAAAATAACCAGAAATTTATGAGGAAGTAGTGATGAGAATCTCTCTCTTGATGAAACAGCATAGCCAGAAACTCTGGAAGACTGTGAAATTCTCTGTCTGTGCTATCCAAATTTTGAACACTAGAAAAATTATGGAATTTGTGACTAATAGTAATTTTTAACATGGCATATTTTCAGATTTATGCAGTTTTTAAAAATCAATTTAAGTACTCACTCAGAGCTTCCAGTGAGCAGAATAAATTCACTTATATCCTTTTTAAAATAGATTATACATAAAGGTAAATAGAAATCAAAGGCAATCCGTAGAAGGCCAACAGTATGTAATTTCATTTGTAATTTAGATTAACATGATGTAGCTCTTGGCTCTGACAGATACTCCCTGCCTTTCCTAAAATAGTTCTCCAGGCTTCCGTATAGGACCTGAAGAATCCTTCTGGGTAACCGTTTGCTTTTAGAGGAATGGATTGTGGTGCCAAGTACCATTGCTTTCATTAGGAGAATGACATCTTCTTTATCTCTCTGAGAAAGATCCCACTGATGGACAGCTCTGCTCAGAATGCTATGATGCTCAATAAAAGGACTTGGGGAAATGTATTTACTCCCCTTCTGTATGATGAGTAAATTATTGCTTCTTAAGGGCTATGCTTCTCTGGAAAGCGTCATTGATGATATGGTTCTTTTTACTCCAAGTGTGGATGATTTCCAGCATTTTTGAAGCCTGTGCTTGAATTAAGAATGTCATCAGTTTGGAATAATCTGTGGAGATTTGCAGCTCAGACACTGCCTCTAGATAAACACAGACAGAGTGTTGGGCCCTGTGGAGACAGCCTTCTCAGAATGTACTAGTTTTCAGTGGGGTATTGGGTGGAGACCAGACACGAAATGTGACTGAAAACTAGATCTTAGGCAGAACATTCACATAGAACTTGTACTCTCCATGCTTTAAAACAAAGTAAGTACTCACTGCACTTTACATTCCAGTAGAGACTATGAGAAAGAAAGAGAGGCCCCTGACTCAAAACTGAGATGTATGCTGACTGCAAACCCTCTAATTTCCAGAGTTACAGTTCTCATAGTACTTCTAGGTAGCATTGAAGTCACAATAATGAACCAAATAAAAAAATCATTCTTTCATTTTCATCTACCTTTTACTTTGCCTTTTGGCGGCCATTCTTTGAGCTTCCTTGTTCTCTTTCAAGTGAATGGCCTCTCTTTTCATTAATTGTTATATGCACATATGCATATGTATATTTATATATATGCCTAAATATAACCTGCTCAGTCTGTATAACATATTACTGGCATGTATGCTTTTGGGGGCTGACCATTTGATAATGAATAACCAATTGGTATGCTCCTCTCAGGAAAACTATTTCTCCACTCTCAGCATTCCTTAGTTGCCTGTAGTTCTCTGTGTAGGGTTTGAGCCCCTTGGTCTTTCCCCATCCACTTTTGCATGTTTATTGTTGTTTTATTGTCCTTGTTCAGTTCATGTTTAGGCAGTTGTGTTGGTGAGACTCTATGAATGTAGCTTCTGACATTAATGTACAGAAATCCTGTGTACATAAATACAGTGTTTTTGTTGTTGTTGTTGTTGTTGTTGTTTAATTGTGGCTGACATTGCTCCCTCCAAGAGTCAAAGATGTTCTAAGAAAACTCCATTGAGAAATCAGGTGTTATTCTGATGGGTCTGCCTTTATAAGTTACTTGGCCTTTTTTCTTTGCAGCTCTTTGTAGCTGAAGTTTTCTCTGGTTCTGCCTGGCTCCCATGGCCCTGCAGCTACTTGGACCCAAGCAAACACAGAGAGGCTTATATTAATAAAACTGCTTGGCCATTAGCTCAGGCTAACTATTGACTAGCTCTTACACTTAAATTAAATCATAATTGTTACTTATGTTTATCCATGTGTCTTGGTACCTCTTCTCAGTTCTGCCTTCACATCTTGCTTTCTCTGTGTCTGGCTGGCGACTCCTGACTCAGTCTTCCTGTTCCCAGAATTCTCCTCTCTGCTTATCCCACCTATACTATACTTCCTGCCTGGCTACTGGCCAATCAGAGCAGCACACATTCACAGCATACAGAACAACATTCCCATCAGCTCTTAATATCTTTTTCTTTATTCTGTATGCTTAGTGATTTGACTATTATGTGGTGAGGGGACTTTTTTGGGGGGGGGAGTCTAGTCTATAACAAAGCTTGAGAATTCATCTTGGAATCGGGTCTTCTTAGAGATTCCCTAAACATTGTAGAGTATTGCTACTGCCCTTGGTTACCCACAGAGGTGGAAGGTAAGTTCCTATTACTGGTTTTATTTATTTGTTTATTATTTATTTACTTATTATTTATTTCATATACATCCTCATTTTTAACTTAGGTCATTCTGCTTTCAGGTCATATATTACACTGCTTCCAGCCCATTTTGTTTCTTCAAGTTTAAAGAATTTGGTTGCATTACTTTCAAAACTCATATGAATAATGCAGGAGACCTGCAAAACATCAAATATATCTATATGTCTTCATAGTTCATTAGAGGGCATGTTTCACCTAACACAAGGGATGCCAAATTGATAACGGAAAATGTTCTCATGTGAGTTTATGTTTACTTCAATTGTATGACTTGCCAAGCCACACACAGTAATTTTAAAAGAGAGATTTTTCTCTGACCTGCAGTAAAGACCACACATACACTTAAGTGAATTGAAAACAGATGTGGAAAGTCTTTGGAACAGGCAAATTTCCTCAAATATTACAACTGTAATAATTTGGGTTTTGATACAATAGCCTTGAACTTATATATACATAAATAAAACGATATATTGAACTTAGTAAAAACATTTTTAAGAATAGAGACATTCACTTCTTGAATTCAGTGTCTTCTATTTCCCTAATTAGTTTGGTTTTGTATTTTACTGTGTTAATAGTAATAAATTTCAAAGGAAAATATTAACCATTAAATTTGAAGGATGATATCACCTTTAAAACAATTCTAAACAGTAGGAAGTCTTAATTCACTCTTGATTATACTAGACATTTTGCAAATAACTTAGTCCAGACATTGCTCGATTTCTTGTATGTTGTTAACACTACTTTTCCACTTAGTGGGGTAATTTCAGAAAATATAGAATCCTGAAGAGATCTCTACATTTATATATTTTTTAATGAAGTAAATATTTTCTCACCAATTTTCAGAATATGTTGCCCTCACTTTTGAAAGAAGAAATTGTAACCTATTTTATTTGGGGAGAATAAACTGAAATGAGTAGGCATTAAATTTTATACATATATATTATTAATTTATTTGTATGTATAAGAGTCTATATGAAATTATGCAACCACATGCATTCAGGAGCCCATGAAAGCCAGAATAGGGGTTAGATCACCTGGAATGGGGTTGCAGGCAGTTATGAGCTGCCACATGGGTACTGAAAACTATACATTTGTCCTCTACAAGAGTAGTAAATACTCTTAACCACTGAGCCACATCTTCAGCTCCTGTTTGCACAAAATTGAAGTAGAAAAGTATAACATAGTGAATTGATAATTTATTTAAAAATGGATTTTTAAAATTATGCACTAAACAACTCAAAACAACATCTACAGAAGCTGGTACAAATTAATTTATAGGACTCCATAGCAGACATCTATGATGAATGCATCCCTGAACTGTAGACTACCAACCAGAGAATCATTACAAATAGCTGAAGATAAAGATGGCTTTTGATGATTTTGTTTAGGCTTCCTGATTCCCTTCAGAGCAATTTTAAAAAGAACGAAGATAGAAATTCTATACATACATTTTCCTAGATAACAGTTTGTTTTTTGGAATAAATTCAGAAGTCCAAAAAAATAATTGAGTCTGTGTATGGATATTTGCTAGGAACTTTCACTATGATTAAAAATATGAGAAAAGGTTAAGAGGAAACAGCTCGCCACTGTGATTTGTAAACTGATGTGATAACCTCATGTTTAATATTTTATGGAGTAGAAGGTGAGTGATACAGGGAGAAATGTCACTTTGGAGATAAGGGAATAATACGCTAAAAATGTGTATAAATGTTACTGAGAATTAACTTGAGTTTTTCTTACTAATTGATAGATCAGTGTAACATGATGATGAAATAATGAAGGTAACCTAGCAACCATATTTTCATAACAACTCCAGCTTGTCAGAGTGTGATGTTGGTTGGGCACATTTTATTAATGTAGTAGGGTGAGAAAAGATAATTTGAATTAATAAATCCTCCCTGTAAACAAAATATAATATCTATTTCATCCAGCTTAATCAGATTTTTTATTTATAAATGTCATACTTCCCAATGGATAAATCACTTTAGGTTGACAATATTCAATTTGGAACGCCAGTAATGCATGTTGCTATTTGTTTAGTTTGTGTACAATCTGGAGAAAATATGAAAAAAATTAGCAAGACCTTTTAGGATTTTAAGCCCTGCATTTAAAACCAAATACCAAAATGCATGTTTACTTAAAAATTTATATTTTTCTTTGAAAATTTTTACTTATTCTCTTAATAGCAAAACAAAAATGATAACTTTATTCTTCTAAAACTGTACTTTTACAATTTTTGCTTAAAAAATTTACAAATAAAAATATATATTAGATGTGTAACAGCAATGATATATTGCTTTTACTGGTTATGTGGGTCAAATCTACATGTCTGTTAATACTCATAGCTACTACTTCTGGGAGAAGATCATTGAAAATGTTTTGAAATTTTTGAGATTAAAACGTAATTGCATCATCTTTCCTGATTTCTTTTTTTCCACCACCCCAAGCCATGTACCACACTTCCCTTGCTCTCTTTCAAATTCATGACCTCTGCAAGCCAGAATGTAGGTCTTGATTTTATTTTTCTAACATTTTAAATTATGTGTATGCATGTGTGTCTGAGTATGGATTTATGTATGTGAGTGCATGCATGTCTTCCTGGAAGTTACAGGAAGTTGTGAGCCACCATATGTGGGTACTGGGAATCAAACTCAGGTTCTATACAAGAGCAGTATGTGCTCTTAAAAGCTGAGCAGTTTCTCCAGACCCTTGCATTTCTTTTGGTAACTTTTATCCCTCTAATGTGACACTAGATTTGAATTCATAAATCAATATATGGTGAATTGAAGGAACTGATGGAATAAACCAGGTTTAATTGCTCTTCTTGGGACAAGTGTTAGTAAAATTAGACATATGTGCAATGTTTCAATGTTGCACCTGGAGTGTTGATCCCACTAACTCACTTCACCCAACATCAGAACATTGCCACCACCCCACAGGTTTCCTCATACACTTCGTTAACCAGAACTTCTTCTCCAGCAACTACTCACCTGATGTGCTCCACTATCAAATCCCATTTCCTATTTCAAAATCCATGCATTCTGTATCTTTTGTCTCAGACATTTTGCATTTAACTTTAGATTTCTGAGATCCATGGTCCTTGTTTCATCTATCAGTAATTTGGTGTATTTTATTTTTGTGAGTTAGTATGGTCATTAACTAATGGACATTTTTGTAGTTTCTAGTTTAGACTAATATGGACAAAGCTAATATGATAAAACTAACAATGCATGCACATGCATCTTATTGTGTCTTGCATAAACATGTAGTCAAAGGATCACAAAGACACAGAGTCTATATGTTTTCTTCTGTAAAGGACTGCCAAATTATTCTCCAGTTGTATATAAGAGTTATGGTTGGTAGCTCCACATTGGTCTTACCTCTTTGTCTTGTTAATCTTTGTGATTTAGCCTGTATGAAGTGAGTGTGTAATAGTATCTCACTGTGATTTTTAATTTGCATTTCCATAGTGGTAAAAGCATACATTTTCCTGTGCTTATTTTTTTGTGAATTATTTCCTAAGATAGATTGAGATGATCTATAGGTTTATGAGCTGTAGAATAGGACAAGGTAAAGGTCTCAGGGAAGAGTCTTATAGCATTTCAACAAAAATAGAGCAGGGCTGATTTAGGGCTTTAGATGCATTCACAATCCAAAGACTATGAAGGTTTTTTTTTTTTTTCTGAGAGTTTTTTTTTTAAATTGTTTACTGTTTTACACCAATTCTACATGGCTGTAATAAAGGTACACCCAAATGTATATAATGCTTTATTTGTGTTTCTTGATACTTAGGAGAACATTTATAGATTTTTAAAATAATCTAAATGAGTCTTACCTCATTAACAAATGGTGGATCCTCCCTCAGAACTACTCCACCCTTAAATCTATATGCATTTTTTCATAAGTACTACCCTAAGAAAATAAATAACAAAAGGTGCGATTTATGGCTATTAGTAAAAAGATTCTTCCTTTTGTACTCTTTATCCAAATTTATAATATTAAGAAATCAGGAGAATGATTTTATAAAATGCATAACAAATTTTTAGCATTCAAAAGTATGTTATTACTAGTGTGGATTAATTAAAACTACGGCAATTCAGGAATTGGATTTCCAGACTCTTCAAGTTTCTCGTACAATTTTATATATGGAAGTACAAAAACAAAATCTCCTTGTTAATGAATAATTAACCAAAACAATTGAGCAACTGAACTAAGTGTGGGAGAGCTCCGGTGTTTTAGTTCAGATGGTGATGTGTGCAGAGAGGGCCGTAACATTTTCGCTGACTGTATAATACTCACTGACCTTTTTCACAACATGCTTCACATGGGAAGAGTACAGTCCTTAGAAACATGGGCCACTGCTACTTCTCGAAAATCACCTCTTTTCTATTGGCAGATGGAAGGGCTTCGTGAGCTTCTTTAATGGAATAAGAAAGCCATGCTGCTTTTCTAAAGTCACAGCACAGATAGAAGTGGAAACCAGGCTTCAACCCCATTTTTCCACTCCAAAGATTTTTCCCAACCACCATGTTGCAATTATCTATGGAGGAAATAATCACGCTAATAATGTGTTTGTTAGTTGTGCCACAGAAGCAGGGAGCATGTCTTCTGGTTCAAAACAGAAATCTAACTGTACTCAGCAGTAGTCTCTTAGGAACTGTCATAGTCAGTGTTCTATTGCTGTGAAGAAACACCATGATGAACACAGCAAGTCTTACAAAGGAAAACGTTTCATTGGAACTTGCTTATAGTTTTAGACATTTAATCCATTATTGGTATGGCGAGGAACATGGCGGGACACAGGCAGACATGGTGTTAGAGAGATAGCTGGGATTTCTACATCCAGATCAGCAGGCAGAGAGAGACAATGGACCTGGCTTGAGCTTTGAAACCCCAAAACTCACCTCCAGTGACACACTTCCTCCAACAATGCCATGTCTTCCCCAACAAAACTCCACCTCCTATTCCCTGTTAAGTAGTACCATGACCAAGCACTCAAATATATGAGCCCATGGGTGTATTCCTATTTAGACAACCACGGGAACACAAAAACAAAGGACCATGATGGAGAGTGTGAGGCAGAAAGAGACAGATGATATGATAAGAAAGTCATCAGTTTTGGTGGTGCATGCCTGTTTGCTTGACACCCAGGAAACTGAGGCTGAAAGATCATGAGTTTGAGGCCAGACTGGCCTATATAGAAAGACTGCTAGAGCAGAAAAGGAAAGAAATGTCAAGAAAGACCACCAGTGTTGTGTTCCTTTTGTATGTGAACCTTGGGTGGTTATTAACTGTTGGCAATAACAAGGGCCCTGACAGGATGAAGTTAAATACAAAATAGTTCCTCATTGTAGGGAAACTTAAGATTTAGCTCCTGAAGGCGGAAATTACTGAGGCCCTACAATTTAGGAGGTTCTCCCCTTTGCCTTTCCAAGCAGGACAATAAAATTATAGAAGCATATGTGATACCATGCACACATGTAGTACTTTTATATCTACTGTATATCAGTCACTCTGATAGGTACAGGGCATGACTCAAGAATCAGAGAAGTCTGAAAAATTTCAATAATCATAAAGGCAGAAACAGACATTCAAGCCCATGAATAATTCTATACAGATGTTGATAGATCAATGAGGCAATATCTTATGGGCCTAATGTAGTATCAGAGTCCCTGGGTATTATTTCATAATTCTTTTGCATGTGCTGAATTACACAGACTGTTATACAGTAACATGCAGTGTGTACATCTAGTCACAATGCTTAATTCTTTTCTGTTTTGAAGTAGTTCCTAGTTGAGTGATCCAAGGATAGCCCATTATTTTTAATACAGTGTTCACTTAAAGTAAAAATTAAAGAAGCAAGGACTCTTTAGGAAGCATAAACATAGACAAAGAGATGAAACAACATATTCTATTGTTTCTTGAGTCCATCTGCACACAGCACTTACTAAATAATTTGACGGCTGTGCATACTTATGAAAAAAGCTTTTATAAATTTGACTAATCTCTAGGTATGACCTGTGGCCTAAAAGTTTTCAGACAGACCAATGTAGAGTCTGTTTCAGTGATATCTACTACATTTTAAATAGCTGGAATTTATTGGGTTAAAAAGCCTCAAGCCATCTGGAATATTCAGCTGTTCAGAATAACTCATTTCCAGGGAGTTCTGTATCGTCAAGGACTTACTGTATGTGTTTTCACATAATGTGAGCAGAAGTGTGACTATTTGTAACATTTAAACTCACAATTTCCATAAACGAAAAAAAGTTCAGTATGAGATTTCTCATGACTCAGTTTTTCTCTGCCTCCTGAACGTGCAGCTTGTGGGAGCTGGTGAATAGGCAACGCTGTAAATGCAGTAGGTGACAGTGAGGTGCTCAGCAGCGTCTGCAGAGGATGAAGCGTGCTCTTTCCCAGTCAGCTGGCTTTTTAAGATCTTTGCTAAAGAAGAGATGCAAAAACTCTCTGGGACTCTTTCATCAGTCATCAAACTTGTGGCTTTTAGAGAACGTTGGATTTGAGAAGCTTTTCATGAAGCACCTTGAAACAGCTTGCTATGGAAATGGAGAGAAGGAAGGCAGATGCCTGAAAAGACATTTTTTCTTTTAGTTAACATATCACAGGACGGGCTCTGTGCCCAAACTTGAGAATTCAGAACTCGTTGACATGAAAAGGAGCTCTCTTTCTTTCACAAAGCTGTTGGATTACTCTGGGGATTTGAATACCACCCCCTCTCTGTCCCATAGATGCTTTCTACATTAAATCTGGGTAACTCTTTTCATGTTAAATGGTTATAGGCCTCTGGATTTTTCCAGAAAAGTTATATCTCTTGGGTTCCTAAGGAAATATACACAATGGTAATGGTCTTATCAGAGGAAAGGGTGGAAGCCAGAGTCAGGGCTGTCTTTCGTCAAGGTAATATTTACAGTGAAGTAAATCAACATTTCAGCTCTGGAAATCCTAAATTTGTTGCCAGACAGTATCTGAAGGTTATTGTGGGCTTGTTGACTGAATACAGATCCCTTTAACTTTTCTAAGAGAACCTGGCTCCTGTGTTTGTTCCTGTTCATTCTTGTCGGATTCTAGGTTAAACCGGGCGACTCATAGGGGCATCCATCACTAAGAGTGGGGTGTCATTCTCACTGGAATGAACTTCTCTGCACTTTGTAGTTTAAATGTTATAATGGTATCTGAAAAAAAGTAAAATTTGTTCAAAATGTTCTTTTTCTGATATGAGGAAAAGTGTTATTTTTAATAATCAGTAAGTTGTTTCTAAGATCTTACATTTCTGGTGTATACAAGATTGTCCATGCATGTGTAGCAAACATTGATGGAATATCTCCTGTGTTCCAGGCACTCTGCTAGATGCTGGAAGAACAGAGTGTTTATCTGGAGACTCCACAGCAAACTCAAAGAAAGCAAGAATGAAATAAAGAAGACTAGGAAGTAATGGGCAGGTGAAGTTAAAGGTTCCTGCTTTTTGTTTGTTTGTCTTCATTTGGGTGCCTAAGGGGCCAGGCAAAGGCACAGTGTGGAGGGGTTCCCAAAAGGAGATTTTCAGAGAACAGAAAGAGAACTGGAGTATTATCTGATAAAAACTAAAGGCTGGTACAGCACAAGGAGACTTCATCAAAGAGACCTCAGAACTGAATACCAATTTTTGCTCTCTATATTTTAAGCTTCTAGTATCCATGTGCCAGATTCTAAAACATTAAGAAAAAATAACTTTTGTCTGGAAGATGGCTCTAGTTAGTGAAGTGTCTGAGCTGAGCTCAAAACTCCAGCACCCATGTAACAAGTTGACTACCATGATGCATTTCTGTAATCCTAGTACCGAGGTAGAGATCAGAGGCAGGCACATCTGTAGAGCTTGCTCTCTGGCCAAGGCCAGTTGTGGTGGGTAGCTGTTCTAGTTATGACCTTGAAGCACTACCCTTTGTGAGGTAACAGGCTTCTGTTACACCTGCCTATGACCTTGAAGTACATGTCCCTGGGGTGTGGTTGCTTGAGACCCTTAAGAGCTGGAATATACATACATGGTCCCACACTGTACTTCTGCACCCTGCCTCAGAAAGTAAGGTGGAGACTTACTGAGGGAAGTTATTCACCTTGACCTCTGACTCCCACACACAGGTGCACTCACGTGTGTAGGTTTGCACGCATACAACACATACATGAATGCACACACATCCAAGGAGAGAAAGTTCCTAATATGGACTAGAAAGTGTTCCACTGAAAATAATAACAATACGTTTTCCACATGGTTACCATAGCCAGAAGAACATTCATGAGCTCACTTGGAAGAGTTTGAAGAAAACACACAAGAAAATAAATATGAATTTCATTCTTAAAAAAAAAAGATAAAACTGTGCAGGTCTACACAGAGGATGACAAAATGTACTTGTTACTGAGAGGATGGCCTGTTCATCCTCACAAACTGTTGAAAGCCTGAAAGCCTTTAAGAGAGGAAATAAAAGGGAAAAATATTCTAATTATAATCTCAATTAAAAAAAAACCTTAAAATCACAGAGGTTTGGGGCTGAAGAATGAGTCGAGCACCAAACTAAAGATCAGTTGCCGAAGTGCCTTGTTAATGATTCTTCCCATTGTCTCTCCGTGTCATCTGAGCAGTCCTAAAGATTTAAAGGATCACCATGGCAAGACTGCAGAGAACGAGTGAGGTATGGAGGGAAAGGATGCTTGACAGTTAGACTCGGAGAAGACAGAGTCATTAGAACATCCTGCAGAGATACGGTACATAGACACAGGAAGAAGAATGAACTGTTTGGGTAAGAAACGGAAGGACACAGACACCTTGAAGGTATTTGGAGGATGGGGAGAAGAGGCAACATAAAGAGGGCTGTATATTGCCTCAGAGTTTTGTGGTTGGCCATGGAGTGAGTATCAATGCCACTCAAAGAACAATCACTGTGGAAACAAGAAAAGATGGAAGATGAGATCATTAAGTATATCTGTATTTCAGATGCAGATGATTTTATAAATGTTGGTTTGAACTTTGGGTGGGAAACTGGAAACAAAAACATAGATTTTCTGTTTCTTTTCTCTTATGTTTTGCACAGTAATATTCCTCATAAAAGTCAATGTTGTTGGTTATATCATGTTTAGATACAAGCCCAAGTAAGAGGCAATGTCCATAGGCAGATAAGCAATAGAGAACTAGCTGTATATGGATGTGTTAATTTCCCTTCAACATAGTAGATTTAAATATGTAACAGATTTGAAAGCACATTGCTTAAAGAGAAGTTACTTTTAATGAGATTTAGGTGATTTGAACTAAAAATATTTATGTCCCATCTGATTTGACATAATATTACCATAGACTGAGACACATATATGCCTAAGAATTTGAGCATTGAGCTCTCTGTACAGACTATGTCTAGGATTAGAGTTTTAAGAAGTTAACTATAGTTGGCTGTCACATGAAATGTGGATCATAGAAGTGTGTTAGGTAAGAGCAACTTTGGGTCTCAGACCTCATTTTTTTCTTGTTAGATGATCTTTTGAATGTATATTATTTCTACAATTTTCTTATCTCTAAAATGAAGGTGACATAACGATAATAAGAGAAAAATCATGTAATAAGTATGGTATCTTTTTATCAATATGCAACCTCACTAATATGGAAATAAGGCTAAAGATTAAAATATGAATATGTAAAGACAATCAAAGCATCTTTACTAATGCAAAGTAAACTTCCTAAAGCCAAATAACTATGACTTATCATGTTTTTTTCATTATCTTAGAAACTGTAGACTCGAAGAAAAGTTTAAAATGTCCATTAAAATGTAAAAAGTTCATTATTTAAGGTAATTTTTAAAATAATTTAAAAGTAAAAGGTATTATAAATTGTGTAAATAGTTCTTCTTAACAAAATGTCCTTACACTTACAAAGAAAATAGAGCAAGTAAAAGCAAACAACAAGTAGTTAAGAAATTTTGAAAGTGATTTTAAATTGAATAAAGTTTAAGCTTGAAAAGTTATTACACCAACACTACTAGATTAAAAACATTTAAAGACTGCATTAAAATATGTGAAAATAACATTCCAGTAAATGTACAGATTCAAAGAACACAAAGCTTGTAGTAGTTCTTAGCTGAGCATATTTCATAATACTCAACTTTGTAGTTTCTCAAAAAATATTCTTGTAGCAAAGAACTAGGAAGTACAGTTCATCTGAGGCTGGCACAGAATTTTCCCACAGTGTAGAGCCTCTGGTGATTTCCTGCACTCTCCACTTCCCCTTCTGGCTATGATGGGGTAGCCATCCATTTGTGGTCAGCCTTCTTGCCCCCAAGGAGCCAAATAGACGTTGGTTTAAATATAAAGCCATGAGCTCTGGAGAGTTAGAGTGACATAGTTGACATTATTTTCGTCATACAGAATAAAAAGACAGTGACTTAGATTAAGTGGAAAGAATTCTTAGACAGAAATTACCAGAAATGGTTCAAGAGGAAATAATATTTCACAGAAAACAGCAACCAAAGGAATTAAATTAATAATCAAAACCTCCCCACACAGAAAAGCTCAGGAACACAGAGCTCTGTTGAAGAAGTTTCTCAAGGATTTTAAGAAGAATTAAGACCAGTTCTTCACAAACTAAAAAAGAGAAAATGAGAGAATTTTGCCCACTTCTTGTGAGGCCACTTAGCCTGACATCAAACAATGGAGACATGTGCGTAAAGGGAAGTTGCAGATCATGACTTTACGTAACTAGACAAAATAAATATTCCAAGAGAATACTATTACTGGATACACTTGGGTATATAGAGGTATATAATGCCTAAGTGGGATTTCTCAATCAAGTGAGTAAATTAAATAAGAGGAACAGAAGCAAATCATATTGAAACAAAAGAAGGTTATCTTTATTTGAAAATGATGTGAACTTGTACAATGGAAATTATCAGAAATTTCTACTGCATATAGATACATTCGAACAAATCCCATAAGGTTTAGACATACATTTTTGTATATTAAAATCTATATACAAGCAATGAACAAACTAAAAATGAAATTGAAGATGAAAAAGAGTGAAATACTGAGGAACAAATAGGTATGGCAGGGTATGTGAGATTTCACAAGTTACAGGTGAGAGATATTTGCCAGTCACATATCTGATAAAAAAGTGGTATACACACTACATGAAAAATTCTTACAAATCAAAAATAAACCTAAAAACAAATAATCCTGCTAATTTCCCAAGGTATATGAATGATTATTGCCCCCTAAAACTGCACTAGATGTTCAATATTTTGGAAAATGGAAGACCAAACCATAAATATATGTCATTCCTTATCTACTAGAATCTGGGCTATAATTAAATGAGAGTGTTTCCAGACTTCCTGGGAAGAAGGGAACAAACATCAATTGACTCCACTGAGGGCTTCAACAACAGACCAAAGAAATGATTCTACTCAACTCCAGTGTGGGAAACCAATGAGTTTATAAAAGAGCAGGAAAGAGGATCGTTCCAGCATGGGTGACAACTCATGAAAGCTGTAGCCATGAATCTCTTTGCTCAACTTGTGGTCAGCTCCACTGAAGACAACCCATTCTATATTTCTATAAGGAAATATGATTTCCTTATAGAGGTGGCCTCATGAGGTTCCTAACTTTGGTAAACTTCTCAAGTCTTGTAAATTTCATGAGCTTTCTGAGGCATGAAAACATCCAACTTCTTTCCAGGAGGGGTGTTTCTGTTTGGGGACAAAGCTACACAACAGACAGAGTAATCAGAATCTGAAGAGTAATCAGAACCTTCTTGAGAAAACAGGCCAGCATTTCCTTCAAACGCTAAGCAGAGGTTGCCAATTCCTACTCAGCAATCCCATTTTTATGTACATAGTCAAAAGACAAAAATGGCCAGGCAGTGGTGGCACACGCCTATCATCCCAGCATTCAAGAGGCAGAGGTATGCAGATCTCTGAGTTTGAGGCAAGCCTGGTCTACAGAACAAGTTCCAGGACAGCCAAGGATACACAAAAAAACCCTGTCTTGAAAAACAAACATACATACAAACAAACAAACAAACCAGAAAAAAAAGAAAAGAAAAAATGTATGTATATGCAAAAACTTGGGCACATATATTCACAGCAACATTATACAGAATATCAAAACAAATTTTGTTCAACACAAAATTGACCTTGAGTTGATTAGTGAATCCACAAAATGTACTTTGCCCATATAATAGAATATTATTCAGCTTCAGAAAGGAATGAGGTACTAATATACAGATACTCACTCTAAAAGCATTATATTATTTTTCTAAGTTTTGTGGTATATATAATATTTGACCGCTCTAAAAATATAATTTGTTTCTCATGCAGAATAAAATTAGTCACTAATTTGTAATATTTTCCCCTGAAGAGATTACTACCAACATCATAGTTTTAGACTTCACAAAAACTGAAGCCACCTCACTTGGCAGTCAATATGAATTAAATGTTATAGCATGAGCGGAGAAAATCATGGTCCTTCTGGAAATTACTGTACAAGTAGTTTGTTCTCCTTTAGCCTTTCCTCTCATTTCCTTTTATCTGTGAACAGTATTTAGTAAGACAAGGGATGTCAAAAGACAAGCCCATCTTGAGTGAGTCAGAAGCTGAGATTGACTTATGCCGGTAGACAGTTCACTCATCTCCTTAAACATGATGGCACAACATATGAATGCCTAACTAACTCAATCACCCACAAACTAGAATGTTTCTGTTCACTGAGAGATAAATAGCTGGTTCTTCTGTCACCTTTACCCAACATGGGAAGACTTGAAATATCCAGAGCACACAGAGAGGAGACTAATTCCAAGAAAACTGATTTTAATTTAGAACTTGTTTCAAGTACAAGTACAATTGACATCCAAAATAGCCTTGTCATTATAGATATTTTCAACACTATCTAAGATAACTCTCCCAATACATTTGTGTCTCAAAAGCTTTGAAGTTGCCATCTATTTCATAACCTTAATTAAGAGAGTACAGATGAAAATAGGAAGCACACACCTTCCACGTCTGCTTTGCATGTGGGGACCAAAGCTATCCTGGGAAGGATGGAGGAATTGTGTTGTCATGTTTCCGGTTGCTATGCCAAGGAGCTTGACAAGAGCCTACTTGAAGGAAGAAGGCTTTGTTTTGGCTGACTGCTTGAGAGCTCAAATTGGAGAAGGCGTGGCTAGAGGAACAGATGTCAATTAGCCACTGGAAGGAAGGCAGGACTTCGAAACCTCAAAGTCCACCCTCTGTGACCTACTTCCTACAGTGAGACTTTGCCTAATAATGTTCCACAACCTTTCCGAACAGTGCCACCAGCTGAAGGCCAAGTACTCAAACAAACAAGCCTGTGGGGCATTTCATCTTCACACGGCCACAGGGCTCAACATACAATCCCTTATGAACATTTCTATATTATTCTTGATTTTTTTTTTTGCCCATCATATGTACTCAAGATATATACTGAAGTGATGCTTGTAAAGGCAGAAAAATAACTTTCCTTTTTATATTGTTCAGTGCTTAAGGTTTTCACATCAGTGAGAAATCTTTAAAATATACAGTTTCCCAGAAGTGAGTTCAATGCCGCTAAGAACGTGTGAGAAGCAAGTCCAGGGCTCAGAACATAAAGCAATGATGCTTACAAAGGTGGTATTTCATCCAGGAGGTAAGGATTGACTGACAAATCTTCTGATGCTGAAGGTAGTGAGGGATTCCTACCATTAGCTCAAGCTGAGAAGCTACAAAGCCCCCAAAGAATCCTCTGAACTCGTCTCCCTAAGTATTCAAGCCTCTATTGAAAATCATCAACTTTCCTAACTAAAAGGTTATGGTGAGTGGAGTGAGGGAGGCAGAACATCAGACCTAGTGCTGTGATGATATTCCTACAGGGAAGATCGTACTCAGCCTGCATGCTTTTCCTTGTATGAGAATGTTCAAAGGGAAGAAGTGAGCAGTTTAGAAGCAGAGACCTGAATGTGTAAGATGCTACATAATCTATTTGCTCTTAGGCTGTACTATTACACACCTGTGTATCTAGTCTGTTCTCCAGTGCATCTTCCCTGCCTCTCCTGAGTGGCTATGTTTGGAACCGCAGTCAAAATCAAAATGACGTGTAAAGATAGACACTGAGATGCAGCATTGTACTAACAGGAGACAGAACTGCACTTTACTCATGGGCAGCATAAGAAAGGGCATGGGACAAACATGTGCTTGACATTTTTCTTTTGCACAGTAACAGCACAACTCAGGTGCACAGGTGTCTGGAAGTCATTCGGTACTTTACTGAAAGCTTTGCAGCAAAAGTGCAGGATTTGAAATACTTGTACAGACAGGAAGGAAATGCTCTTGATTTCTCATTGCACAGCAAACACTTCCACCTTCCCTATGGCATCCTTATCCAAAATCACCTCTATTGTTGTTGCAGAAGATATGATGCTGTCACAAGCTTCTTCCTGTGTGCAGAGATGTCCAGGGACCACAAAAACTAAGGTGGAGGCTGTGGGTTTTGTGAAGGGCTTTTGTCTTCTGCCTAACCACAGTGACCTCATTCCCCCTATTTAGAAAATGATTCAGCTGAACTTAGACTTGCAACTATTTTGAAATTTATGTATCACATCATACAACATGTGTTTTAATCAAATGAAGCAAAACTGTGTAGGGTGATTAGCCTGGGATTTTCATTCTTTGCATTCCTTTTGCCTTGGATACCAAACTCCTCCTCTCTACATTCTGAAGATCCTGTTGGGTTCTCCAGTTTGAGGCTTTACTTCATTCCTGTTTATTTTTGTTTGTTTGCATGAAAGTCAACACTACCAAGTGACAATATCCAAAAATCACATTCAGAGATTTATTATACCAAGGGTTTTAACTAGGAGATCCAATGATGCCAACTGAAAATATTCTGTCATTTGGAGTTGATTTGCTTTGTTTTATTAGGAGAAAAGTTAAATTGAGCCAAATCTGGAATTATACAAGAAGCCATTTCATGAAGGGGTTGGCAGAGAAGACTGAGAAAGCAGAAAGTTAGAAAAGTATGATAATAGACAAAATATTAGAATTTATTAAAAGAATATACAGTAACATCTATTGGCAGCTCTTAAATCTTTTTTCTCATTCTGGGTGAGTAAGAAGGATTTGGTTTGAAATCATTATGCAGAATTTCATAAAGTCATGAATGAATTTTTGGATAATAGTAGATAAGAGTAAAAAAAAAAAAAGAAGAATTTGAGGATAATATGTGGCAATGGGTTTTGGTGATTTTCTCCAAGACAATTCTCTCCTACACAGAAAGATTGATTTAAATCCAGAAACAGTATGCCAATTTATGGTACAAAATGACATCTATTTTAGGGCCAGATTGTGCCCCATAAACAGACACAATTATTATGTGGCAATTGCAAGCACAAAGTTCCAGAAACAGAAGAATACAAAGTCATGATCTGGGAGCCTGATCCTGATAAAGAACCAAAGAGGACTGTGTAACACTTGCCTAACAAGTAGCTCCCTTTGCAGAGTGATTCTGCACCCACACAGGTAGCTGTTTCTGAGCAAGCTTACAATGGTGAGAATACTAGAGTCAATGAGTCTTTTATTAGATTTCTCACTAAAATCTGAGGAAGACAATAATCTTCCCATGCATATTTTTCTGGAGCATCCTCTACCCAACACCAATGAGTTGGTACAAACTCCAATTTGCTACCCAGGCCTCCTGATGGTTCTCATACATTTGTTAATTCACACAGAAACAAATACTACAGCCTACTATCACTCCCTTTCTTTGCAATGAATAGTACATTTTGCTCACTGTGGGGGGGAAAGGCAGGAGGCAGTCTATTGTATTGTAACAGTTATCTCTGAATGAATAGAAGGAATTGCTTCCAAATGCAATCACAGAATTACTATAGATTAGTGTATTCTGTGAGCGTTAGTGCTGAGGTAAAATTGTTTCCTCTATTGCATGACCATGATCTTGAAAGTTTTCATTTTATTCCAATAATGGAGATGCTTGATCACACACTGAGTTGGGTAAATCAGCAGTCCTGAGCAGGCCATAACTAATGCCACGGCCAAAGACGGCATTAACTACAGTCTGATAAATACAATCTGACACAAGCTCATTTGATATGGTGACAGCAGGAATATGGACTTTTATTCAGAAATACAATAACATAACAACAACAAATGTTCTCGTTTCACATTGCAAGAGATAAGCCTAGGTACTATTCTTTGCAGTCTCTGTAGTGTTTCATTACTGAGGACTCTAACATCATGTGGATGAAAGAAGCAGAGACGTGAGCTAAAGGGAATATGCATTTTGCAGACCTGTGAGAGCCAAGGGGTAGCAGAGCTATAGTATCAATTACAATGACAAACATGTGGCTGCTTACAAATTTTTAACTTGAAACATGAAAAGAGATTGTGATTCATCACAGCAGAACATATGAATAGCCTACAGCTTGGGTTTTGAAGTCAGTGACCTACTTTTGTCTCATTGGTTCCTATGGAAATTAAGGAGCACCTTGCTTGGAATGTTTATGCATTTGAGATCAGTTCAAGCACTATGAAAGTTGAACTGAGATGACAGTCTCATGCTTTGGAAGTGCAGACTGGGAAAGAATATTCTTATGTTAAGTTTAACCTAAGTAAAAACTAGATCTTTCTACCCTCATGAGTTTGTAGTGAGCATGAGAGAATCAACAGATGATAGACATGAAACATGCCTATGAAAGAAATGGCCTGCACAATTAGGATTTTAAAAAATAATGGAATTAATAAAGTTCCAGGTAAACAAAAAATTAAAAAATTGTTAAGGAACACACTCCTATGATTATTAACCCCATCCCCTTAGGCTTGCCAGCCAATGACAAGCAAACTACTGGGTAAGTTATAGTAGCTTAAGGATTGAACTGCATCTGATGAGCTGACAGGGAACAGGTTGTTGCACGAAACCTAATTGGTCTTAATAAAAATCTGGAGCAAGATATCAGGGCAATCGTTGAAAGATCAGAGAAGTATAACTAGCCACTTCTTAACTCACCAACTCCTCAGCCTGCAAGAGCCTGAAAATACCTGAATTCTTGTCTCCTCCCACCTTATATTCCTTTCTCTGCCCAGCCATATCACTTCCTGTCTCAACATTCCTAGTGTTGGGATTAAAGGTGTGTGATCCCAAGTGCTGGGATTAAAGTGTGTGCCACAACTGCCTGGCTCTGTTGCTCTTTTAAACTGGATTGATCTCTTGTAGCTGAGCATGGCCTTGAACTCACAGAGATCCAGACAGATCTCTGCCTCTGCCTCCTGAGTGCTAGGATTAAAGGCATGTGCCATCACTGCCTGACCTCTGTGGCTATCTCTGTCCTTTGATCTTCAGGCAAGCTTTTATTTCTTAGATTATAAGCAATATGTCACCATAACAGTTAGCTCTTTAGCATTGAGGTACATTAGCTCAGTGGTACAGTGATTGCCAGCGTGTGTTAGACCCTGGGGTTTATCAAAGCACCAGAAAATATAAAAAAGGGACAAGGGAGGGGAAGGGAGGGAGAGGAGGGAAGGGAAGGGAAGGGGAGGGGAGGGAGGGGAGGGGAGGGAGGGAAGGTAGCGTTTAACAAAGAATAGAGGGTTGGGGGGGCAGGGGTTGTTTGTTTTATATCCTATTCTCAGTACACAAAATATGATTGTCCAGCTTCACTGTTAGGATTCATGGTTAATTTAGATAATATACCAAAAATATTAGATTTAGGAACCTTATACTATCTAATCTCTACTTCTAGGTTCCACTTTATCCAAACAAGGCTCCCATGAAATTAAGTGCCCAAAGGGTAAAGAACAATCAAAAATTAAATCTGAAAGTGCCTATATTCTTGTTGGCTGGTTCCAAGGTTCTATTGAAGAGGTCTCTGGACAGCTGGACCATGCACTTGGCTCAGACTCATGGCTAAAAAGGAGTCCCTGGAGTCACCCATCCTTATCTGCAGCTTGCAAGCTCAAGTTGATGCTCATAGTGAAGGGGAGGAGGCTGGTGTTTGGGACCCCATTCAACTGCGGGTCTGATCCTTGTGGCCACCTTCTTTCTACACCATGAGTACTCATTGGGGAAGCATGATTAAAAAGTAGGAGGGAAGGGACTCCAGTGGAAAAGGGGTGTATGCTTGGAGTAATCTTCCATACTGGAAACTGATAGCTTCTCATACCATGCTGAATCTACCTTATGGGCAGCTGTGCTCTCTGAGAAATAGAAGAAGGCATTCTTAGTCATGAAAGGACTCAGATCTCACAAGAAAGTGGACTGTGGTGACAATACCACATTATATATGCTTTATGTACCTACAAAACAAATTTCAGAGATGATCAAAGAAGAAATAATTTCTGTGATAAATGCAAGAGTGGTTTGAAATTGTTAAAATTGTCATGGAATAAGGTCTTCAAAGACAAAAGATAGTTTTAGTAAATTGTTGAAATGGCAAAATATTATCCGAGTGAGCAAGAAAGAGGAACTCAGAGAGGGCTGTAATAGTTGCAGCAAGGGAATAGAAAATTACCTGGCATATATGGTGAGGGTTTGGCTAGAAATCTGGGCCATGTATGGTAAAGACAGGGAAAAATGATCAGAAGTGTGTTACTGCCAACACAGAAAGTGCCGTAGTGTCCTAACAGTTGTATTCTGAAACTGTCACCATTGTGAAGGATAACCAGAAAGATCCAGGTGGGAAAGGAGCTGCAGAGGAGAGAGCTGCAGTGGGTGTTCACTACAGACAGGTAGAGATGAGGGTCAGTCAGCCATGTGGATTACTCAGAAAACACTGCAGACAGGCAAGGCAGAGCTACCATACCTGTTGGGGGCATAATTTGGCATTTTAGAGTTCAAAGAAGTAGCTAACATTGACTTAGGAAACAAAGGGGAATTTTATTGGACTTCTTTACAGTTCTTCTATGAATTTTTTCAAGTTTTTCTTTTTATTGGGGGTGAGACTATAGCATTATCTAGGCTGTTCCTGTCTTAGAGAAGGCTTAATCAGTAAGGCAAATCTATTGCTGTGCACGTCATGGATGCCATTAACTGACGGAGGAAACTCAAGCACTTGTATCTTGGGGAAGAGACAAGTTTATTTTGGGCACTCGAGAAGCCAAGGTGATAGACTTCTAAGTGGTGGTGTCCACTAAAATTTGGCACCAGCTGGTTGAGGTTGCAAGTAAGACAAAGGCAGACAGACAGGAATTGAAGTCATGGCTTAGTGGGTCAAAGTAGTTGCTGCTCTTGCAGAAGACCCGAGTTTAGTTCACAATACCCAGGCCAGGTGCGTCATAGTTGCTTGTAACTCTAGTTCATTGGGTTCTGATGTGCTCTTCTAGCCTCCATGGGCACAGCACAGGCACAGGTGTGTGTGTGTGTGTGTGTGTGTGTGTGTGTGTGTGTGTGTGTGTGTGTACAAACATGCAAATGAATAAATAACAAGATAAAATCTTAAAAATGGGGGGTGAGGGAAAATAATACGAGTACAATAAACAAGTGCAGAGTTCCTTCATTCCTCATATGAAATGACAGATGATGGTAAAATGTATAGATGCTGGGAAAGACAGAAGTTTTTTTTTTAAGAACTATTTACTTATTTTTATTTTATGAACATTTGTGTTTTGTCTGTGTGAAGGTGTCAGATCCCCTGAAACTGGAGGTACTGTCAGTTATGAGCTGCCATGTGGGTGCTGGGAACTGAACCCAGGTCCTCTGGAAGAACAGCCAGTGCTCTTAACCACTGAGCCATCTCTCTAGCTCCAAGACAGAAGCTATCTATTTGTTAAAAATAAATAATCTTTTTTCTTTCATTCAAAAACACTCTTTCTGTTTTAGTACTGAGGTTGTGCAGACCATGATATTTATAGATGCCATAGATCAGTCACTTCAGATGAGAGGCCAGTCACAGTATCCTGATCACTTCTTTAGTTCACACTTGTGAATCTTCAGGCTATGGTTCCTTTACAGACTAAGATCATAAGAGACAAGGCCTGATCAACAGTCTCAGCATGACTCAAAGCTCCCTGCATCATGTACACAGTGGTCATTCAGTTAATACATGTTGCATCAAACTTGTTGAGATGATGATGGTGATGGTGATAACAATGATGATGATGCATCCTGACTTACACATTGCTCTCTTCAGTTGAATTCAAGCTGGAAGGCAACCATGACTTTTTCACATTTCTAAATGTCAGCTTTCTCTTCTAAATGAGACTGCAATAGGGATGTTTTAAAAGCAAGTGCATTTAAACCTCAATAACACACAGCAATTTGCATGCTCTTTAACCAGTGTTTTCTTATAGAGCATATAGATTCATTAGAATGGTCAAACATATTTCCTGACGACTTTGTTTTTAGAATGCATCCAAAGAACATCAGTGAGCTGAATGAACTTCTGTCTATGCACTTAGAAATAGGACATACTGGGATAGTGAGATGGCTTGATAGATAATGATGCTTACTGCTAAGCCAAAAGACTTGAGTTCAAGTCTAGAGATTTATGTGGTAGAAGGAGAGAATAAATTCCCATAAGTTGTCTTCTGACCTCCACACATATGCTACAGCATGTGCTTGCTCACATACACATAGACACAATACATACATGTAATAAAAATTAAGTAGGACACATTATTATTTAATAATAACTCACAGAATTTGCATTTTTACAAGTTCTATGATGAGTTATTTATACAAATCATCTCTCTTCTACAACGGAAATATGTATATTTTTTAGACTCAGTTTTTATATGTAAAACTCCAAGGGGTCAGAGGCATGTCCAAGATTAGCAATCATTAATAGATGGATCTTAGATCTGAGCTAGTTAAAATAACTCTCATTTTTTTCTTCTATCCAGACATCAGAAATTGGAAGGTTATGCTTAAATGTTTACAAGTAGCCAGATTCTGGGATTTCGATCATAGCTTCCTCACCTCCTACTTACATGATTTATTATACAATGGGTTAAGTTACTTAACCTCACTGCACTTCAGTTTTTTTCTCTGCAAATATGGATAAGAGTATACTATCCCACAGGATTCCATTGTCCACTGAATATCTTCTTTATGATTGGTACCACTTAATGCATTTTAATTATTAATATAGGTCTGAACTCTGCCTGGCATATAATATCAGCTAAATGACTATTTGGTATAATTTAAAAAATAGAAACTAGCATGATAATTGAGCAAGTATGTTATTAAAAGTTTAAAATTTGGGATCTGACACTCTTTATGAACTTTATCTTTATCTTTATGATGTCAACAAATGATATACTTCTCTGGACTCTGGATTTACATATCTCCAAAAAAGGGATAGGAATAATGTTCACTGACTGAAGTTTTATTGATGTCTAAATGCATTAGCACATGTAAAACCCTCATTATAAGGCTATGTAAATTATATTACATTTCTTATTATTCTAATGTATGTGTCTTACATATTCATCAATCCACACATATCCTCATTCTCAGATTTTCTCCTCCATAGCTTAACAGTCTAGAATCTCCTTTCACATTGGTCTGCATACTTTATCAATCTGTCCCCTTCCTGATTAGTTATTTTTGCTTTATACTCATTGGCCTTCTGGTTGTATTAATTAATATAGTTTCCTCTGTCTAGCATCCCAACTACCTAGGTCCAATCTTGTGTTCATAATTATGGTTGAGAACTTTGCATCAATATTTCCTCTCTTGATGATTCAGTTTATTCACTGATTGACAATTTGTTTTTTGTTTTTTTTCATGACAGTTAGTATGAAAATGGTGGGATTACTTCATGTTTTCCACTTCTACAACTATTAATTTGTTCATATAATAAATGTACCCACTATATCCTTGGCTCTAGGATCGTTGCAAAATATATATGATTAGCGACATAGAAATATCCTTGATTTCACAGAACCCAACTATAACAGTATAATACAATAGAATAAGCATCATATTGTAATCAATAAAGTTCTTTAGGAGCTCATGGCAAAAGGCTATGGTTGCCTTTCTAATCATTTCAGGAGAGAAATACATATTACACTCTGAATTTTGTTGTTCTTCTGAAATTCATGTGTTGAGTCTGTCCCTCTAAAGTGGTATTTCTTGGTAGTTCTTAAGGGAGGTGATTGGGGCATAAGGCTCCTGCCATCATGAATCATATAAAGTCCCTTACAAAGAGGCTCTACAGAGCTCCCTGCTGCTGCATGCGCAGACAGGGAGAGAGGATAGTATCTTGGAAGCAGTAAGTGGACATTCACCAGAAATGAATCTTCGATTGCTTTAACCCATGACTTCTGAGCTGCATATGCTGTGAAAACAAAGCTCTTCACTTTCTGATACCCAATCTATGACATTATTATAGCAATCTGATTATGTTAAGATCAAGATTAAGAACATTATATCTAGAAGTTAAATTCAAACCATTGTTTGAAAGAGAGATGGATCTTGAGTAGAAGAATCACCAGGCAGAGGTAGCAGAACAGAGAATGAAAAATGACTACGAAATTGGGGGGAAAAGGAAAGAAAAAAACAGAAGAAAAGAAATATGTAATCATAGTGTTTGATTGATGCAGAGAATGTTCCTTGGACAAATCTAGTTCAAGAATATGCAACCAAATGGCTAGCCCAGGAAACAAATACATAAAGTAACATTATATAGACTGAGTGCATTTTTTTATGTATTTAGGAATATACATGTATGTAACAACAATTAATGAAAAAGAGACCATGAATTTAACAGAATTCAGGGAGGGGTGTTTGGAAGATTTAGGGTGAGGAAATGTAAAGGAGAAATTATGTAACTATATTATTATCGCAAAAATAAAAGAAGCAAAAATAAGACCTAGGTAAAATCAAAGAACTTAGTAATTGTTAAAATACAAGGAAAAGTACACACTCGTTGGAAAATCATTTCACTCACTCCATGTCTAATGGGCTTAGAAGAGCAGAGGTGTCTGGTTATGCCATATGCTGTAGGTTGTTGAATAGATTTAATATGATCCCTGGTGGACTACACAACTGTTTCTCTTCTTCCTCTAATGAATTGATATGTAAGCGAACATTAAGTTGACATGAAGCCGGTTTAATTCCTGTCAGCATACTTTGGAATGATGACCTTATAATCTAGAGAAAAAGTTCATTCTTTTAAATATTTTTAAAATTATTGTGTGTGTGCATTTGCATGTGCATGAGTGCATTTGTAACATGGCATGCATTCGGAGGTTGTCAGACAACTTGTAAGAGTTAGCTCTCTCTTCCACCAGATGGAGATGGATCGCTAGGACTGAACCCGAGTCCAAGGCTTTAGTGAAAGTTCCTCTTTTACCCACTGAGCCATCTTTTTTTTGCATCTTATTTTTAATTTTTGAGACTATACAGTTTTGAGAAATTGTAAAATTTTTCCTTACTCTTCACACCTCTTCAAATTCACTGCCTCTTTTTCTCTAATTGTTATTGCATGAGTATGTTTATACATATATTCCTAAATATGACCTGCTTCATCCATACAGTATTCCATGGATGCATGTTTTCAGGCTGACTGTTTAGCTTTGGATAACCAATTGGTGCGCTCTTCACTAGAGAAGACCACCTCTCCCGCTCCCAGCTTTCTTCAGTTGCCTGCAGTTCTTTGTGTAGGGCTAAGGCCTTATGGGCTTTTCCCCATCCAGCTCGGCATAGCCACTGGTGTCATCCTTGTTTGACGCATATTTATGAAGTCATGTTTGTAAGACTTTATGGGTATAGCATCTGATATCAGTAGGAGAAACAATCTCATAGAAACCTCCCTGATCCTCTGGATGCTACAATCTTTCCACACCCTCTTCTGCAATGTCTCCTGAACCTTAGGTGCATGAATGTTTTGTAGATGTATCTGTTGGGACTGGGCTTCACCACTCTGCATTTTAGTTGATTGTGGTTTTCTGTCGTGGTCTCTACCTGTTGCAAAGAGAAATTTCCTTGATGAGGAGTGAAGACTATACTTAACTGTGGGTAAAAGGACAGATGTTCATAGAATGTTGTTAGGGATTATGCTGGCCATATTTTAAATTCTTTAAATATTAGTTTCTAGAAGTCAAAATACAAGGAGTAATCAAAATATTCTTATAGCTCTAAAGCACGGCAGTAACTTTATTGTTTTTATCAGTCAATGTATGTAGTCATTATAGAAATATTCTTCAATGCTTAAAATAACTGAAGAAGTAGCATTTCCTTATGAGTCCTTCTAATCTGTTCATTTTGATATCACAAGTGGTAGAATATGTGTGTATGTTAATATGTGTATGTATGTTTAAATGTGTGGTGTATTTATATTTATGTATATATGTGGCATAATATGTGTATATGTGTTTATACATATGTGCATGTTTGTGAATGTGTGGCATATGTGTGTGTGTACATTTGTATATTTTGTATATGTATATGAAGTGTATGTATATATGAGTATATGTATGTGTGTAAGTGTGTCCATGTGTCTATGTATACATGTATTTATGCAGTTGCATGGTCTATATTGTTATTTACATTATTCCTTTTTACTAAATATTGTGCTGTACAATTCTGCAACATTTCAACTTAAAATGTGTCTTGCAGACTTTTCTACTAGAGTGTATAGAGATTTAGATTTTTAAAAAATAGATTTTTAAGGGAGAGTAATAGACTGTCTATGGCATGAAAGCACAAAGTGGTTTTAGGTGGAAATGAAGAACATAAGCAAAGGGAGGAGACTAGGAGTAGAGAGGGCCCCAAACAACCCTTGTTTCGAATTCTCCCTACAGTAGGCCATAATTTATGATGAAGAGTTGTCATTTCCAGACTTACACTACTTTTAACAATGTGACAGTTAATATCCTTGAACATTTATCTTTGTACATTATAACAGTTTCTGTAAAATTGGATCTTTGAACACACAAGTAATTCGTGCTAATTGTTTTCAAATATAAATTGTCATTATGTACAAAAAAAACAAGTTTAATTATCTGAATCCTTAATAACCTTTCCAAAAGCTTAATATATGCTACAAGCAGAAAACCTAAGTAGATGGAATAATTGTTCCCTGTCTAGACTGAAGCAACTATGGTGACATTTGTTCTCAATTATTAATTAAACATCCATGAAGCCCTTCGGAGGAGCAGGTGATATGAGTATTATTGGATGTGTTGCTTGTTTACAGTGAGAACACTTTTAGAGGCTGAGATCAAAGCTCTACAGCTGATGCAGAGCAGAAGCATGCACTGTGCTAAGTCCTGGAACTCCATGTATGCAGCTGGCAGAGGATGAAAGTGGCCCCAACTGCACCAGCCCTATCACTCCATTATTATTTTGAATTTATTACTTGAGCCATGCACTGGTACTGGCAGCAATGAAGAAAACAAAATGAGGTGCCAAAGCACACCCCATACCACTCTCATAAGAAATAGATGTGCTGTGTACATGTAAAAGATCTGCATCATGGCTCATTAATTAACTTTTACTTTACAGCCATTTCTTCTCTTCCTCCTCTATGCCATGTTCACTGCTACGCAGCATACATTTAGCATGAGTGAAATAACTACTGCTCCTGAGCTACCTGTGTGCTGTGGAATAATGCTTTTGTATACTGGTTTAATAAAATGCTGATTGGCCAGTCGCAGGAAGTATAGGCAGGATAAGCAAACAAGGAGAATTCTGGGAAGAGGAAGGCTGAGTCAGGAAATGCCAGCCTGCTGCCATGGGAGCAGCAGTTAATGGCACTCAGGTAAAGCCACAGAACACATGGCAACATGTAGATTAACAAAAATGGGCTAAGTTTAAGTGTAAGAGCTAGTCAGTAGTTAGCCTGAGCTAATGGCCAAGCAGTTCTAATTAATATAAGTCTCTGTGTGTTTACTTCAGTCTGAGCTGCTGTGGACCAGGTGGGACACAGGAAATCTTCAGCTACACCTGTGCTCTGCCCATACCTGGGATCGAGCCTCCACAACATTTGTGGAAGCATAGGCAATGTGTTGGTGTAGACTTCTTCCCAAGCATTTCTACTACTATCATTCTAGATCATATTACTGTAATTTAATTCCTCAACTAATACATTTGTAATTTTGCATTCTGATCCCAGCATGCTATTTACCTATTATTGCAAAAACATTTTTTTTCTTAAAATACAAGCGATGTCCATTGTTCATTTAAAAAGAATGCTTCTTTTTTATCTACAGAGTCTAAAATACACACACTCCATTACTGAGGGGTTCCATAATTCCCTTAAGTCTATCTATCCAACCTACTGACAGATGTCCTCAAAGACAGACAGACAGACAGACAGACAGACACACACACACACACACCTATTAAGTGACAGTTTTTGAATAAAATGTTAGAGATAAAATATATGCACAAATCATAGCCCTTCTAATCAATAATGGACATGATAATTATAGCACTAAATGAAAAACAAGAAGGTACTCAGTACAGAGGTGTGGGTTGGAAAACAGGAATGTTTCCCCGAAGAGGTTGCTCCAAGAAGAGTCTTGGAGGATTAGGAGGAGATGGCCAGATGGAAGGCATAGGTCAGAATTACCAGTGAATGGCAGGATAAACAGCACTGAATGCAGAGGAACTACAAAGAATTCAGCATTATAGAAGAGTGAAGCAGGCAGCATACAATCTGGTACAGTGATGGCAAACTAAGTAAAAGGGAGCCAGCAGAAGTTTGAGTTGGTAAATGATGATATCAGCACTGGATTTGATTGGATTCCTCTGTCCACCACTGTGAGAATATGAGCTTTTATATGTAGTCCTTGGGCCTGGGGATGCTTGTTAATAGTATAAGGTTCATGTTGAAGTCAGGTGTGCAGCAATGAAGAAACTGACCAAAGATTATTTGGGGCAGAATTCTTGGTGATTGAGGATCATTTAAGTGTACAATTCTCAATGATCATTTATCTATTTGGATATAAGAGCCAAAGTTAAAACAATTCATGAATAACCTTCAACTTGCATGTCTGAACAAATGGTATAGTTCTGAATGAGTCAACAAATACAAAGGGAAGAATGAATTTGGAAGAACAAGGTGGGGGAGTAATGTATTCCACACCACACACTTCTATTTTAGTTTTGTTTCGTTGTTAACACTGTGAGATGTTTGAAAAGCTTACAGGACAGGTGGAACAACTGGGGACAGGGTCGAGCGTTATTGACAGACTGTCATCAGGACAACTGGATGACACTACCATTTCTGGTGGTGTCAAAATCCTGTGAGTTATCACAGGACGTTAACAAATGCAAGAAGTGTTGCCAGAACTCTGAACAATATCAACATTTAAAAAAATAAAATGAAATATCAAGATACACGTAAAAGGCTAGAATTATAACCAAGAGACATGTGAACTAGGGACAGAGTGGAACAGTTGAAACACAGAGGCAAGAGATTGAAGATGCAGGTTATAACGAACATTGTCAAGGGCTCCCTAAACATCTGTCCAACGGATGTTACAATAAATTTACTCACAAAAGCCATTTGTGGGTGGGCAGTAATATGACTTAGACTTCAGCTTGTAGAGACAGATAAAATAAACTTAATCCTAATTCTAAAAAACCCCCACCAAAATAACAAGGATGGTGGGAAAGATGCTTGTATAAGAAGTATGTGGCAGCAAGAGAACATTCTTATTTAGTCGTACAACATTTATTTTTATTTTTAAATGACTTTAATTCAGTCTTAAGGAAATGAGATATAGGGGCCATAATTGGGATGACAATTCATGGAGTGTGCCCAAGATATGGTAAAGGAGATAGAATTAAAGCTACATTAGCCTCTAAGACTGAAGGAAGATGAGAGATGAATTGTTAATTTTAATGAGTGTACAGAGGAAGCTCCTCTCTGTTGTAAAAGTAGGGTGTGTTCCCTGTTAATACCAAAGATTCCTCTTCATCCATCACACAATTTTCTGAATAATTTCTCACATACATATTCTTGACTGACTATTATATCAACAGCCCTAAACACCCATGATTTATAAACTAAATTATTTATTACATTAAGCCATTATTATTGGTACAAATTAGCTAACATATGCACAAATGCATTTATTGGATGGCTGAAGATTTGAGGCAGATTCTGGGATAAATTTAAGTCTTTCAGAATGTTACATAACAATATACAGAATTTTAAATTGAAATAAAACAAAAATAACAGAAAAAGTAAGAACCATTGATTATTTCCGACCTATCAAGTAGCAAAATGAACCTTTTTAAAATAACTGTTACATAAAAGGGAAAGAGAAGCATGGATGGACAGAAGAAAAAGTGAAGGTTGGAAGAGAGGCAAGGGTAGAAAAGATGAAAAACATAAGCATAGAAAAATAAGGACTGTTTTTTTTTTCTCCTCTGCATTCCTCAGAGCATCTAACCTGGCATGCGTCACTTGCGAGGGATGAACTGATTATTTCTGGGATGATTAAACAGTGATAATGAAGTCACATATGTAATACACATGTAGCCTTTGAACAGCATTGCCACTACTAGTGAAGAGCTGGAAATAATTAGGAATGGAAACATCACTTTAGTAACATTTCATACCTACATAAAGGTTACAAAATGACTTTTTTCCTATGTTTTGGGCAGGCAGGCTTTACTCTGGCATTGCCAGTTCTTTGCTAAGAATAGAAAGCTTATGCCTGCTCGCAAATCCCAATCAGTAATAGGGTGGCCCACAGGAAATTGGTCCAGATCTGCTTGGCTTTGGCTCAATTTCCACTTCCATAGACACAGAAATGAAACAAAATCCAAGGAAGTGAGACATTGGGTAAACAGGAAAACATACTAATCACTTGTCCTGGTCTCACCCTGGAGGTAATCTCCTTGCATCCAAGAATAAATGTCCCCCCGACTCCCACATGCTAACACCACCCACACTATTAGGGATGTTCCTGGGGCCTGTCAAAAAAATTCCTTCATTTGGCAAGATCTGACTCTGCTTTCTCCTCTTTGCCACCCAGTTTGGAGGACGGACAGCCACTAACCTGCTAATGCTCATCTTGTTCCGGAGATGATCCACTCATCAAGGCTGGACTCAGGTTTTTCTGGCTCAGCTATGTAAAGTTTGCTAGGATCGCAGCAGCATACAGCCAATTCTTCAGTGCTCCAGACACTTCTCTGTCCACCCAATTATTGTCCTATTTTTATGTCCATCAAAATATTGTCATTCCTGGTCACATTGTTTCCTACGGAGACTAAGTGCACAGACATGGGCTCGTCTTGTTGGTTGCTGTGGCTTTGTTCCGTCTCCCTATCAACATCCTTGACCCTTCCAGATACCTTCCACTGTTGTGTCTCATATACCCTGTTTAGAGCAAGGAACAAACTACCAGAGACATACCAATCACACTCAATCTCAAGAGGCTAAAAATGATAGCGAATGTATTTCACCAATAATTACTTAACATGAACTTTATTAACAAAGAGGTGGGCAACTGGCATGATTCAATGTTTAGGCAAAATATTCAGGTGAGAAAAGTACAATGATACATATGTTTGATACTGTCATAACAAAATCTATTATTTTGTATACTAACAAAAAGGCTAATTTAAAAATGGTTCCTGGAGATAACATGCCATCCTGAACAAATTCTAGGTTGAAATAAAAAGATTTTTCCATTTACACTTACTTATGACACTGAATTAGTTCTATGTGTGAAAAAAGTGGAAAGGAGAAAGAAGACAATATGGCTAAGGATTTTCTTACAATTATCTTCATTAGAAAAGCAAAAAGCAATACACATCATAATTCTAGGAGTCTCTAGTTCTAGAAACAAATTCTACATTAAATTCTGTTATGTAAAAATGCCCAGGACAGCAGAGTCTGTCTTAGCAAATGATGAAAGTGCCTTCCATCCCACTTATGGAGCAGGTACAGTAAGCCACCCAAAGGCTCATGTACTAATGCTTGGACCCAGTATACTGGGAGGCAGTGGAAAGGTCTCCATGAGTCTAGGTGGAAGTGATTAAGTCCCAGAGGATCCACCTTTCTGCTGGACTGACACTGTCTCCCAAGAGTGCACCAGAGATCCTGGGAATGGATTAGTTACAGTGACAATAAGTTAACTTTAAGCAAGTTAGGCATTCTTGTCCCTTCCTGTGACCATGTACTATCTCCCTTTCTCTGTCTTTCTGTCTGTCCCTGTCCTGAATTCCTCAACCAGACCAATTACTTTGTTTTATTCACATAGTTATTTGTTCTGCTCCTCTACCTCTCCTACCATATTATTGAATTGATCCATCCTGAAGATCCACAAAATTTTTAAATTAAAAAGGCACAACAATGGATGTTTACTTTGCTTCTGAGTATTGCACTTTGGTTTCTAAATTAAATATTTTTATGAAAGGAGCATCAGACCCTTTTCTTTAGAGGCTCAACACAGCCACCTGACAGGAATAACCCACTCTGCTAGCAACATGATACCTGCTAAATTCAATCAAGGTACCCTTCAGATAAAGGGAACAAGACCATTTTCTTACCCATTCAGGACTTATGAGGCCATAATCTTTTTCTATGTATCAAATATTTTGTTTCAAGATCAATGGGGTTCAAAAAAACAACAACCCAGAGATACTGAAGACAATAGACAGCTTTAGAGCACCTAGATGATTCTTCACAGCTTCCTTCGCTGTCATTTTTGGGTCAAGTTGTCATTCTTACAAAATGCCAGGACTATACACACTCTGACTGATATGGCTGACATTTCAGCAGAAGATAAGATTTTAAATAATTCGATGTAAACTTGAGAGGTTCTTCCTAATAGAATGGGAGTTACAGTCCTGGAGCTTTAAGTGCTTTTAAATTTTTTCTCAAACATTTTGTCAATGTAAAATTGCTCCCAGAACTAGTTGCTTTTACAAAGAAAAAAAGTTGTCCAATACAATTATAGAGTCTGAACTAGAAACTTAAGATCACATTTTTTTTCATTTGAAAACATGAGGGTTAGTGTTACTATGTATGTGATCTATATGCATGTAGGTGCGGTTGCTATGATGCAATGTGTGGAGATCGGAGGACATGGCATCTCCCCCCCCCCTTTCATTTCCTTCCACGGTGGGTTCTGGGAATCAAACTCAGGTCATCAGGCAAGTGCTTTTAGCCACTGAGCAATCTTACTGGCCTTTGTTTTTCAATAGTTGAAAATGTATCCCATAAGACACACATCAGCTCAGGAAGCAGCTCTGTGCTCCAGTATAATATTTCCTCATCATAGCACACATGTGAAAGCATTCAACAAATATTTGATGACTAGCTAACATAATGTTAGGTTCACAATTTTGTACGTTTTATCAATTAAGCATTGTGTTGTTATACCCAATATAACTGCATTGCTTATGATAGAAAATTCTGAAACTGAATGGTCTTGATGACAGAATTTTACATACATGCACACACAAATCTATATAAACCTGCAGAGACATGCAAATCTATACAAATAATGCAATGCTCTTTCTTCTTAACTAACAATGTTTGCTTCTAAAATAGCATAAATAATGCAAAACGTTTGGAGAGAAACGAGAGTCAAATTGAAGAGTGTGACAATTGTGGCTTTCTACAAGTTCCTTCAAGTCAATACTTTGAAAAAGGGGGCACAAATAGAGACATATTGTTTGCATCATTTAAAACACTTTTATTTTATAACAAATGATCATAGTATTGGTTCAATTCCTGTTCTATCCAGGTTTGGAGTGTACTCTTGGGATGAGCAATTTGGGGCCTACACTGTCCCTTTAAGGGCAAAAGAAAAATGATACACTGCTCAACTCTTGCAGAAATATTTACTCTTTTCTTCCTCTGTTTTTCTCATTGGCTCCCTCATTTTCTCTTTCTCTCCACTGTGCATAGAATCATAAATAATCTTTCTGAAGCTGTTAGAAACATCCCTTTCCTGGCTCTTCACTCCGGCCCTCACTAGAGCAGTTGACTCTCTGCAGACTTGCTGGAGCCTGCACAGAGTCATGGGCAAACTCAGGTTCCCTCAGCACCCATTCCTGTCTGCAACTCCAGATCTACAAACCATTTCATTGCAGCAGGAATACAGGAGAAAAGTGATTTTCTTTCTTCTGTCTCCCTCTTCCTTTCCTCCTTCCTTTTCTTCATCCTTTCCTCTTCTCTTCACTCCCCTCCTCCTCCTCTTCCCTTTTGTTCCTCCTCCTCCTTTCTCTTCTTCTCCTCTCCCTCATATCACCAACAGAATATAGAACCTCATCTGCCTTGATTGACACTTGATTTCCTGAGGCCAAATGAAGCTTTATCGTCTTTTTTCCTTCCTGTTACTATCTTTCAAAGCAGTTTTCAAAGACCCTGACAGTTTCCCTAAAACATCATCCCCTTCCTCCAAAAAGTGAAGAAAAAACAAAAAAACAAAAACAGCCTATCTATTAACAGTGAATGAATCAGAAACATATGGATCACGTTCCCTTAAAGTTCATGGGTCTTTCAAAATTAAGCTGAAGATTATTGAGCAAAACATTTTTTTGCCAAATCCCAAATGTTTGAAAATAGTTCAAGATGTTTGCTAAACCTGAAATAGGTCTGAGTTACCCATCCACTTTTAATTCAGGCTAAAATAATTCTTACCAGCTGAATGCTCTAGTCAGTAGACTTGGTAAGAAAAAAAAATCAATAACTTAATATAGAAGAAACTCTTTTAAACATATAAACGTTCGAATTGAAAACCAATTACCTTTGTGAAAGGCTTTGAAGGAAAATATGATGATTCCATTCCTGGCTTCCCAGCCGCTCAGGTCACACCCTAAATTATGTTTAGATGACCTGTCAAGTGACCCTCCTGTTACTGTGCTCTTCAGCTTAACTCTTTTAGTTACAGGCCAAGCAAATACCGTAGCAGAATGCCCATGTCAAGATTTCATTACTAGAAAAAAAAAATCTCTTGCCAGTAGTTCTCACCTTGAGTGACATTAACAGTTTCTATTTAATTCCTATATTACTGTATTACTCCTGTTCTTCTTAATGAAGAAGTGAAATTATGGGCTAGAGATTTGTCTTCGTGCATAGAGAAATTGCCACGCAAACATCAGAAACTGGAGTTCAAATCCACAGAACTCATCATAAGCTTGGTGTGGTAGTGTGGCCCTATGGTAAAAGAGTGAATCTTTGTAAGCTAACAAAACAGACTGTATCTTGAGAGAGAAGGTGAGGACTAACATCCAAAGTTATCCTATGATGCCTACATGTGTTCCATGACACACATATATGCATACATGTGCAGCTGCACAGAAGAATGAGTATACACATCATAAACACAAATCATATACACATATATTTACATGTTGAACTACACATAAATAATATGATCCCCTCGAGTTACATTTAGATTTAAAAGACTAAAGAAGTCAGATAGATAAAGAAAATGAAAAGTTAATTGTGTGGAGGGGAAACAGAGGAGATGGATAGCTGTGATATGGGGGCCAATTTGACTGTAATTATGGGCAGCTAATAGAAGGATCTGTACTTTCCAAATGGAAAACTCCAGTTTTCCATTTGACTAGAAAACTTACCAGTTCTAAGGCACCACCCTCATTTTTAAATGTTCAAACATTTTACTCTGTAGCTTTGACTTATAACCATGTATAGACACAAGCACTGTATACTACTTTCTATTGCTGCCCAACCAAATTATCGGAAATGTGGTATCATAGAAACACACAATTGTCTTGTCTCACAGTGGCACAGGTGCGATATCCAATATAGACACTGCCACACTTACATCAAGAAACCAGCAAGACAGCATTCCTTCAGAAGCTCTGGAGCCCTTTGCCTTCTCTCTCTCTCTCTCTCTCTCTCTCTCTCTCTCTCTCTCTCTCTCTCTCTCTCTCCTCCCTCTCTCCTTTTCCCTGTTCTACACTTCTGGTTCCAACGAGTCTTGAGATTAATTGGGCCCATTTGGATAATCCAAAATAATCTATCTAGTATAAGGTCAGTTTATTACCAACCTGAACTCCATCTGCAACTTTAAAATTTTAATTACCTTTCTCATATTCTATGATGTAGCCACATCTCCTAGAGATTAGGATGTTGCCTTTGTTCCATTCGCTGTTGCTGTGACAAAATGCTCTGACCAAAACAACTTAAGAGAAAGGGTTTATTTGGCTCACAATTTCAAGCTACAGCTCATCACTGTAGGGAGGCAAGGAGGTAGGAACTTGAAGACACCTGGGAACATCCCTGAATTTCATTTTGTTTGTTTGTTTGTTTGTTTTGTTTTTCAAGACAGGGTTTCTCTATGTAGTTTTGGTGCCTGTCCTGGATCTTGCCTCTATGGACCAGGCTGGCCTCAAACTCACAGAGATCTGCTTGGCTCTGCCTCCTGAGTGCTAGGATTAAAGGCATGCACCACTGCCACCACATCCCAGAACTTCTTAAGTCATGTACACAGGTTTCTGCTGGGTCTTCATGCATATCCATAGGTGCCCACATACAGTCTGAATACCTACCTCCTCCCAACTTAGACCAGCTTTGCTTCCATCAATTTCAGGAGCAGTCTCAATGCAGCTTCAGCCTTATACTTTTACTTCCTCTTTATTATTTTTCTTTTCTACAACTCCTTTCTGTCAGGCCCACTGCCAAGAGGTTTACAATAACCTTTTTAAAAATCCTGCACAGAGGCATCCAAGTGGCCCATCTCAAATCTAAACACGGTTGTGTCACGTGACTCTTCATTGTTTCTAGGATTAAGTGCAAACTCTTTAGTGTGAGGTCCGGCATGATTTCCCAACAAGTAAAAGTCAGCCAAGGTTGATTAACACTGTCATATCCCACATATTACAGCTTCTTTTTGCAGTCAGTTAAGGCTATTTGCGTTAGCTTCTTAATCACATCATTGTTTCATAGCTTTCCTCCACTGGACTAATTCAGCCTCATAATATGCATGGACTTCAAGTCATGGGCCTACTCTAAACTCCTGTTGTTAGATCTACACCCTCCTGAGATGAGTTCTTCCCTATGCTTCCACAAACAGTTCTCATTACAGATGAACACAGGTCATACCACTGGTGATGCTATAGTTGTCTCTCTGTCTCACCTCCCTTCTCTGTGGACTTGAGAATTTCATGGGGAAAAATACTACTTGGTCATATCTGGAATCTCTTCGTTCTGGAATCTTGGCTTTGTTAAGTTCTCTGGCAATAGTTGTTAGTGAGTGGTTCATAAAGGGACCAGAATGCAGGCCCTCAATCCTTGTCTCCCCCTCCTGTTACTCCATGCTGTCTCTAATGCTGATCCTATCTACTTCAAAACCCAGATAAGTACTGCAATTTTGGTAGGACAGAAACCACTAGTTTCAAATGTTACATTTTCATAGTTTGATACCATACACAATAAGCAGAATTTTAAATGAAAATTGATTGATCTGGTAAAGTGTTCATATTCTGCCCACTATTTTCACAGTTCTGGGTCCAAAATCATTATAATAAAATTTCTATTCCAGCATTCGTCAAGACTATAAAAGAAACGTTGCCATTCATGGATGTATTAGTGAAACAGGGCCCAGTGCTGCTTTCAAAGACTATTTTCTTATAGAGAGACATTTTATAGTCAGGCAATCATCTTGTTAAACATTCCCTATAAAATTTTAAAAATCATTACCTAGGAGTCTCTCGCTGTGGCACTAATCACACCTCTACAATTAAGCTTATTTCAACCCTTCACTGTAATCCTTTTTCCTTAATCAAGGGTTTATTATTGGGCTGTTAATGTGAAAGTTGAAATAAGAAAAAAAGTCCCCACTCAGAAACGAATTCTAATAGTAGCATTTATAGAAAACTCTGAGAAATTCTAATATTTTTCTGTGAGATTTATGTTAGAATGTGGGTTTGATTTATCCATTTTGTCGTTGTGGAATGGTTTTTCTTACAATGGAAGGCTGAAGCTTTTCCTTACGGTTTAAGAATATTCTTTATCTACTACATTTGGTTTTTCTGTGGTGTGAACAGGAAAGCACAATTATTTTATCAAGCTGGTCGAAACAAATACAATTGTTGTGGGGGTATTTTACTGTATTCTTCTATATCAATAATTAAAATGCAGTTTTGATTTCTGTAAGAAAAAAGGATCAGGGGGTGAGGGGGAAGCTTTTATAAATAAATCAACTAACTTTCTATCATTTGAGAGTTCCTGTAACAGAAAAGCTATAAGTTCAGGGCAAGGTGTATTTTAAAGTTAGTCAAATTTTAACCATACAGTGTGTGACTGTTATAACTTATAATTTAAAGTGAATTCATACTCAACATTACATTCCATACATTCCAGCTCTCCTAAAATTATCCACCCTGGTTCAAGCCTCTGCCAGTATTTTTCAAGTCACCACTCTAAAATGGTTCTTGCCTCTCTCATTAATGTTCCCCATGACAGCTTTGGGAAGACATATTTTCAAATGATGATACTGCATCTCAACTCAGAGTGCTCAATGGCTTCAAACAACTTTGTTATTCAAGATGGAGAACAAAGTCCCTCTGATGAAAATGTACATTTGTTGTTCCTATACCAGTCCCCCTTAGCTTTTCCTTATCTCCACCTCCTGAGATGGTGGTGACATAGATGCTTGATTGACAGTCCCTACATGAGTAGCAACACCTGAAAAATGAGGCATTATTGGAAATCTGCTGATTTCCAGAGTTGAAATAGTTTATTTTTTTCACGTGAGGCAGACAAACCCATCTTATGTGTCTCTCGGTTGTTCACCTTTTCTTACTTTTCATGCAGCAGTCATGCCAAAGGCATCAAAAGGCATCTCAAGGGAATGAGATGCTATGAAATGGACACGTGAATCTGAAGAACAATACACTAATCATGGAAAGAGGAAAAATTGAACTAATCCAATCCCCAGTGATGTTATATTAAAGTCAAAGTAATTTTTAGGAACAATATATGTTATGGAAGAAGACTGAAAACACATTTTAAGCCTTTTCCTGCTCTCCTGTACCTTAAAATCAGAAGCAGCTCCAACAGTGGCACAAAGCTTGCCACCCCGTGCTGTTCTCTGAAGCTCTGACATTACTAATGTCACTTGAGCTTCTCAAATACTCTTCCCAAGCCTGTGGGTGTTCCCCTGCACATTCTAATTACCCTAAACAGGTCACGAGTTTTATCTCTTTTCACATGTCAAATCTCAGTTAGAATGTGTCTTTCTCCAAAATACTTTGACTGATCTATGCATATGACCATCTTCCTTTTGCTCATACTCTTTTGAGAATAGATTATTTATTTGTTTGAGAGTGCCTGCACATGTGTCTAGATAGAGGCATGTGTATGTTTGAGTGTGAGCACCTGTGTCCATGTTCATCAGGCAGAAGTCCCTGGAGATCCTCCACTATCACTCTCCACCTATTCCTTCAAGTCAGGGCATCTCATGAACCTAAGGCTTAGGTTCCTCAGCTAGAGGAGAATCCAGCTGGCCCTGGTGGTTCTCCTGTTTCTGCCTCCCAGAAAGCTGAGTTTATGCTCTTAAATGAGATAATTGTGCACTCTTGGCTACTGACTCATCCCTCTACCCTCCCACTACATACATTTTAGCATCCAGTAATTTTCTAGCTTGGCAATACAATACTGACAGTAGGTATTCATTCACATTAGTGCTTAATAGTAGTGTATTTTCCAAGAAAGTATGATATCCCTTAGGGGAAAAGAGGTGATCAGTTTTGGTAAAGAGATGGCTCTGAACAAGTATCCAATTGCTTTAAAAAATGAAACAAAGGGGAAAAAGAAAGGAAGGAACTGAAAGAAGAAAGGAAGAGGGGGAGATTTTATGAGGAGTAAACTCCAAATGAGAATGTGGATTTGGCCTCTTGTTTGATACTGTCTCTGTCTCGTGTATACAAAGGAAAGTAGTGAGTAGTTCATGTGTCTAAAACTCTACAGACGGCATCATAGTGCACCTGCAGCAAGTGTTAAAAGAAACATATTCAGTCCTCAGTAGAACTGAATAGCTTTGCTTTTCTTTTGCTTCATTTAATTGTGCCTCAATAACAGAAGAATCCATGTTTCTGCTGTTGACTAGGGCATAGTTATCAATGCAGCATTGTCAGTGAGACAGGAATGGACAGAATTATCAGAGTAATGACACCATGACTGTACAGTGGACTTCAAGACCTCATATCTCCTAGTATTTCCAAGAAATGAATATGGCATCTACACCGAATAAGGATATCCTCTGAATTATATCTCAAAATTTGTATCTACATTTTTTGTAAGAGTTTTAGTAGTTTAATTCATATTTTTAACAGAATTTCAGTTCTAACATAAGATAAAGATCACAGTTTGAGTTATAAAATATGGTAACAGCACCATAAACAAATAGTTATACCCTCTTCAAAAATATTAATTTATTTACTGTGTTCATGTTTTGGCGAGACACATTTGCAGTATCAATAAAACTATGGTATAACCAGCTGTGTTTTGTGAGGGTTCTAAGAATCCCTTGATAGTTAGTTTGTTAACCTGCTTCTATCGGTGGCCTAATATAATAACACTATATATATATATATATATATATATATATATATATATATATGGTATACATAAGGTATTTCACATGTCATCTCACTGAATATTCCAGCAAATCCTCTAATTTTTTTCCCTGCTTCCAGTTGAGAAGATACCGACTTTTGAATCAAAATAAAAGCTTTTAAATAAATTGTTCACCATCAACATTTAAAGCTGAGAGCTGGAAGGAAGTAAAATAAATGTTTAGCCTTTATGGAGAGTCAAATTCATGTAAATGATCTTTAGAAGGAATGTGTGATTTTGGCCAAAGACAGTCAATAATAATAATAATAATAATAATAATAATAATAAGCATTTCAGAATTTTTTAAAAATTTCTTAATGATTCCTTCTGAATCATAATCATTACTTAGAAACTGAGTTGAAGAGGGAAAGATCCAATCAGCAGGAGTTTCATGAGCAAGATGGAGAGAAAACAACCTGAGTTCAAGGCACTGGGGAGTCCAGTTAAACTGAGACCTAGATTACTGTTAAGGAGCCACAGGAGATAAGGCTGGAAGAGTGTCTGGGTGCAATCCCATGGTCCTGAATGCTCAGCTAAAATGTTTGACCTTTGCTCTTAGATAACGAGAACCACTTGAGTCTTTGAGGTTGGAGGTGACATCATGAAACTGTTTGTAGTAAGATTGATTTGGCGCCAATGCGCTCTGTAGACTGGGAACAGACAAGATGGAAGCAAATGTGCCCCACCAGAAGAGCATTGAGGGAACAGAAGAAAGGTAATATGAACAGAGGCAATTGTGTTAAGAAGAGAAGGACTGGAGATCTACTTGTTCTCAAGGAATGACTGATTACACATACTATGGTTTTGCTTATTTAAAAGAAGCCCTTGCTATGTGAAGGGAAACCATGCAGAGGCAGGCCTTCAACAATGGCCTGGAGCACCATCAAGTCTCAGCACCTCATACAGCACATTCAGCATCCTCAGGGGATCCCAACTCTATGCTCTTTTTTACTGTATTCTAATTTAACTTATCTTTTTTGAGGGGTGAGGTTGGTTTTTTGAGACAGGGTTTTTCTGTGTAGCCTTGGCTGTCCTGGAACTTGCTCTGTAGACCAGGCTGTCCTTGAATTCACAGAGATCTGCCTGTCTCTGCCTCCCCAGTGCTGGAATTAAAGACGCATGCCATCACCACCCAGCTTTAATTTATCTTTTTGTGCTCAATTGTCATCACTACATTTTTCAATACAATTACTTTATAACTTGTTGGATACCTAGTACTGATTTAATGCCGGAAATAGAGCCACCGCCAGAGTGACAGGACTCCTGGCTTCATGAGACTGATATCCCACTGTTCATAGGCAGTGGTCATGCATGTGACCCAAAGCAGAATTTTATAAAAGATATGCCTGGGGGAATGTAGGAAGAGTGTAAATATGATTGTCTGAGGAGGCAACATTAAACAAGGACCTAAAAGATAAGAACTGATTTGTATGGGACACAATGAGTATGAAATCTTTGGCAGAAAGGATCCTGATTTTCACAGAAAAATTATGATTAGAAAACTATTAGGGGAGGTAACAAGGGGCTTGAGACATTCAAAGCACTCTAAAATCCTTAAACCTGGGAATTTTAAGGTTCAGGGTAGGAGTAAAAAGTTGCAATCAACAGAAATTTAGATATTGAGACAATAAAAGGTATTGGGTCTATTGAGAACAGAACAAAGAGACAATTTCTCATTTAAAACTTGTTCATGTGTAGAGAATCCTTCATGCCTAGATTTACAATAAACGTATTGTAGAGACCTTGTCACATCGAGTCATTGGCCAAGAAGCACTCATGGACCTGAACTTGCAAAAGTAGATCCATCAGGTATTTATTTTCTCCTAGCATTATTCCTTGATTTTCCTCACACATCTCAGTATGAGGCTTTATTGAAAGAAGGGCTTCACCAGGAGGCTCCAAATGGGAAGCAATTAAACAAAGAGCCTGTTGACAAAAGCAGAGTGTTCGGAGCCTTCTTCCCTAATGAAGGAATTACTGTGTCTAGGGGGCTGTCTTTTTCCGGGGACTTCTAGACAAGCGTTTCCTGCTTTGTGGAGAAGCTGCGGAAGAACAGAATGAATGTCTGCTTTGATTCTCATGGGTTGACCCGTCTCTACTGTTTTCAGGAGAATAATCTTCAGAGTCCTCGTGGAACTCCAAATTGCCTTCTGCAAAAAGCAGCACCAGCAGAGTTAAGAGACTTTACTTCACTTTCCTCCCAGATTATTTTGAATCTGATCTGAGAAAAGCATATACGTTCTCTCTAAATACATTGTGGAAATGGTTCATTGCGTGTTATGAAAAGCAAGTTTAGTCTCATTTCCTCAGCAGACTTTTCAACCTGACAGAGCTAAATGGGGAGAATTCTTTGGGATTAGAGTGTGTGTTTTGATAAAGATCCTGAAACAGCTGGTTATTTTCAGCCATTTTGTCACTATGGCAAGATACTGCCGCTGTGTGAAGGAGAGAGAGAATCTTGCTGTGCAAAAATCAAGCAGAACAAGTCTCATCAAATTCAGAAAAGAATTCAATTTTACATACCAAGCACACATATTTTACTATTCTATTAAAAAAAACATGCATTTCAAAACTTTGTATTATATGCAATAAAAAAGATTCTCCTGCTGAAGCTATAAGGGGAAAACAATTTGAAAATCTTGACACAGGTAGAACATGTTATCTTTCTGGTCTTTTCTATTATGGAGAATCTGGACTCTTTCCTGTCTTTTCTTAGCTTATAGGCCCCTGGACTGCATGAGGACTCCAATTCAGAACTCTAATTAGCATATGGGGAGAGTTCTGTGGATTAACTGTGTGCTTTGCTTCCAGCCCATGAGAAATACATTCATCAGGTCTGGGTCTGACTGAACACAGGTAGATGGTTTATAGACTGTTAGCCCACACTGCTGCTTTAGATTTGCGGGATTACGCCACGAGAACAAGGCAGGTTCTATTTTTGACATTTCAGCAATGAGACCACTTATACACTATGGCCTGAGTTGATTTACTGTAAGAAAATAAGAGGGCTGTAATTTGTAAAAGACATTTATTACATGAGTCCAAATTTTTTTTAAAGAAATGCTCAGTGTCTCTGTCCATCCCATCTGGTTTTATTTTAATCTCACTCTAGTCACATATGAAATTTTGCTTAGCTGTCTTCATTTTCTTAGTCAATCTTGATTAATGGCCTTCAAAGTAAAAATAATTGGCCTGCATCAGGCTTGTTTTATAACTCTTGTTCTCAAAGAATGTGAGAGGCTGGAAAATGAGCCTAAACAGAAGGAATGCATTACGTTGGTCTTTGAGAAAGAGCAGTCCTTCAGTTGCGTTTCACTGTGTATTTTTATAACAGGCGCCTCCTTGACCGTCCGCGATATTGCAGATATGCAGAGCCAGGGCTTATGTATACTTCATCAAACTGGCCATGGCAGCTCTGCTTCCCCACACACCACACATGTGAGAGTAGAACCACCCCAGGCCAGCCTGGTACGGCTGGGAACCCTGAAAGTAAATTATCAAACAAGCCCAGGCTATGAGACCCAGAAGTTAAAGCAGGGCAGGGGGCTAATGGTCACTGAAGTTTAAATGGCTTGTTTATAAAGGACTTCTCCAGCCTGTGCATCCCCCCCCCCAACTTTCTTGAAAAGTGTGTTCAACTTTAAAGAAGTTAAGGGAAACATAGTCACCCTGTGACCACTGTGGGTTTGGAGTTGAGCTCTGTTTCCTTTCAAGATCTCCACTTCTGAGAGAGCTTGACAGTTACAGAAATAAATTTGAGTTCAAACACAGACATAGAAAAGACACACACACACACACACACACACACACACACACACACACACACACAAAGATATACAGGCACATAGACACGTGGGGACACGTGGAGATAAAGATACAAACATGCACACAATCACAAAGTCACACAGAGAAAAACACACAAAGATATAGACACACACAAAGACACACATACAAAGAGATACATAAACACAGATACACCCAGAGATACACACTTTTACACATAGTCATATAGACATATTCAGAAACACACAGACATATGAAGACACACACAAACACAGACACATACAGACCTACACACAAATACACAGATACACAGATACAGAGACATGGATACACACAGAGAAACACATAAGAATCATTCATTCTAAATGATATGCTATTATGCAAATGGATGTATATGGAGCTTAGCAAATCATGTTATTGTATTGTTAGAAAGTTAACACAAATGATTCAGCTTCTCAAAAATCCTAATACTAGGTTCAATTACCTAGTGATGTGAATGAATTTCGATGTTCTGAGGTCCGGTGTTCTTAAAACAATTAAAATTCCTTTAGGATCCAATTGATGTTAAATATACATTGATTCACACTAACTTATCCACACCAACAGGCTCATGTCCCATATCAGGCGGACTACTGTTCAGGCAGTGCTCCATGGGAGCTATTATTTCCTCTTGCACGGAGCCCCAGGGCTGGCTGTGCCTTCAGGAGGTGAGCTAAAAGGTGGAAGGGGTGGAGAGCAGTTCCCTGATGTTGGTAAAAGCTTTTTGACAGTTCCACTAAGTAACTACAGTAGAGGCCTTGATTAAATAGCTATTATGCTCCATGTGTTTTCAAAAAAAGGAAAAATAAGTTCTATCTCAGCGGGGAAGGAAGGATCCGTAGGGTACCAGGTGGTAGCAGAGGGAATGCTGGATTGAGAATTTTAACCCTCTGGTGTGTTGCTTCCTGCCAGGCTTCCTGGGCCTCTTCCTTTTGCTCAGGCTTCTAGGCCACTGGCTCTTCCTAACTAGTTCCTTCCTTAGTTCATAAGTAGTTCCTTTCTAATTTTCTGTCTTGGCTCATGAGCACTGGAACCCTTTCCACACTTCGCTGCTGGCTCTGAGCCTGGATTCCAGAGGTGAGACTGGAAATGGAAAGCATCACGTTAAGCACAATAAGCCAGACCCAGAAAGACAAGTGTGCATATTTTCCTTCATATTCGGTCTAGAGTTGTTGTTTATATATGAAAATTAAATAGATATGATTTGGGAAGAAGAAGCAGTGAGCGGGGAGAGTAATAAGGGATGAATGTGAACAAAGTATGTATAAGAGAAGGTCACAATGAAACCCATTATTTTGTGCAATTAATATTCGCTAATAATATTTTTAAAGAAATGAGACTTTTTCTCTCTGGGAATTTGTCTTCTCTTCTTTCCCACATCATAGGATAGTTATGTTTTCCAGAGCAATGGTACAATCATAAATAATGTCCCAGTCTCACGAGCACCCCATCATCCAGGATGTACACACACAACATGCATGAATTCATAAGCTAGTCTGAATGCTGCCATTTCATGATAGTTGGTTTATTCACTTAGAAATGTATCGCTCTAGGCACTTGGAGTTACTCAGTTTTTTCTGAATATGTGTCACTGCACCTGGTCCATGTTAAACGATGAATAAATATTTGACTATATTATCTAAGTTCATCTTTATAACAGAACCAGGAGGTATCTATTTTATGGGTAAGAGACATTAACCATGGATAGGATCCAGGAAATTCCCAATAACTGTTTCACTCTAAAGCCCATTTTCTTAACCACTATGCCATGGTTCATACAATTGTTCCTACTGGCATTTGAACCTGAGAAATCCTTCGTTGAGGGGTTGTCTATCATAATATTATTATTATTTTGTGTGTGTGTGTGTGTTCATGTATGTACAGACATATTTGCACATGTGTATATATGCAGGTGGAGGTCTGAGGACAACCTCAGATTCTATCCACAGGATGCCATCAACCTCCTTTGAACCTATTTCTCTCATTTGCCTGAACCTTGCTGATTATGCTTGACTGGCTGGCTCGCAAGCCTCGGAGATCTTGTCTCTGCCTGCTCCAACATTGGACATTAAAGCAAGGCCACAGTGCCCAGGATTTGTATACAGGTTCTGGGTGTCAAACCTGGGTTGTCATTCTTCTGAGGTAAGCACTTTATCATCTAAGTTGTTTTTTTAAGACCACATAAGACATTTAACAACATCCCCATCATTTTCTGGGTAAATGCCTGCTTCCTCTCCCCTGCTCACATGCAAGTAATGGTCAACCTAAATTTTCTCCAGACATGGCTAAGTTTTCTGGAGCAGAAGTCCATTGTTCTACTTGTTTCCACTGTATGGGACTCTCTTGGCTGTTTATATAACTTAACTGATCTGCACAAGAACCTCATGGGTCCTTAAGCCTTGCTCAGGAGTGACGCATTGCATTCTCAGGGAATCTCAGGATACCAGATGAAGTACCAGAGGGGCTTGCAGAGAAACCCAGTGTGTGGATGATAGCCATTCTTCCCCAGCTGTGACAGGAGCCAGGTGGGACTCCCCAGAAGGACAAGCTCTGTGAGAACTGCAGATTCAGGCTTACTAGCCAACAGATGATGGTGGGATCCTGCTCACTCTTCCAAGGAAGAGACAACGCAATACATGGTACAGAAAGACACAAGTCTGTACTGGAAGGTGTGGTTCCTGAGATGATGTAGACAAGTGACTAAAAGCTTCTGGTACTCCTTTGCTCTGCTTGCAGTGGGAGCTGCACTGACCCACAGATTTGTACATGGCTTTTCCCCCACCCCTATTGGGATTCTACAGACTCTATACTAGCCTTTGTGTCAGCCTATGTAATGCTGCCGTCTGTAAGCTCCAAGTCCATAATTATAAGTCTCTCAGTATGCTTCTTGGATTTGCACAAATCCAAAGAGCAAGCTCGCTCTCAGTATTTTATATTCTGGACTCAAATCAAAGACACACATGCTTCCCTCACACAGCAGACTCTCAGGTGCATTATTCCAGTTCATAACCACATCCCATCGACATACATTAGAAAGAATTTCAGGTCTACTATGACAACATAGAACGCACTTCCAGAGAGAAAGCAAGTCTTAACTATGTTCTGGCTCATTAGTAGTTGATAAACTGAATTGTGTCACATTAAGATTTGTATGCTGACACCCTCTTCTCCAATGCGCTTCGGTTTGGATGCAATTAAGGTCAAATAAAATCCTGAATTGGTGCTCTATTCTGATACCAGAAATCTAGATATTTGTCTTTCTCCATCTCTCTCTCGCATTTTTTCTCTATATGTGTACAGAAGAAAGGCGACATGAGTACAGGGTAGGAAAGGATCATCTCTGAGCCAAAAAGAGAGGCCTCACCAGAAATCACCACTATTGGCATCTTAATATTGGCCTTCTAGACTGCACTACAGGAGTAGAAACTTTATGGTCTAAGCCACCCAGCTTATGATAGTTTAAGAACAGAGTTCTGTAGCAAATTAATTCAGCTGTTATAGAAAAAAAAAAGACAGAAGCAACAGTCAGGTTGGGGTTGGGAAAGAGGAAACAACAGGCTGAACAATTGGAGTGAAGAAGAGTGATTCTGTCCAGGAAGATCCAACAAAACACTGTGCTGTCCATGGGGAAAACAGCTCTATATTATCTCTTACCAGTGTTCAAACCATGTCTGCCTGCAGTCTGACGATGGAGGAGAAATGGTCTTTCTTGGGTTAAAACAGAAGTTCTGCTGTGCATGTTAAATATCTGCTTATCTCAATGCCACGGTAGATATGTTTCTAGTCTAGCGGCGCATTGTGCATAACTAAAAAAGAATAGGACATTGAAAATCAAAGAAGGCTTCACACAAAGCAGGTGCTTAACAAAAGGTGTAGCGAACAAATGAAAAATAGCACCTAATTTACCCTCTAAGGCAGAACCTAATGCTAATGCATTTTAAACTTACGGAAATTGAATCTTTAGCTATTCATGTTCTCTTATCAGATTAACAATATGTCAAACAGCTTTCTCCTTTAGAATTCGGAACAAAATAGTGACAGCATCATTTAAACAAACAAAGAATAAACATAATTGTTTTGTTGTTTCAGAGTTCATAGCTTACTCATGCTACAAAAAGAAAGAGCACATGGATCATTGGAATATCACACCCTTTAATTATTGACATGACTCTTTCATTACAGGTAAAACAAAATAAATGGTGGGAAGCAATAATTTGGACAACTACAGAATATGAAAACAAACAAACCCCAAATCTACTAGTAGATTTTGCACTGTTTTAAGAGCCCAAACAGACTAAATGATATACCAAGCCTTTCATCTTCCTTCTGCCAATCCTTTCTCTGCTCTCTTCCCATCCCTACTAAAGAAATCTAGGCTGATCTTTTCATACAAGATGCACTATATGCTCCTTCTTGCATAAACATTTGCAATTCACCAAGGAGAATGCACGATGCATCTTGCATGCTTATCAAGCATCGCAAGAACTTTATAGATTACTGCCTGCCTCAGGATTCTAGTTCCCTGGTGCTTATGCATAAGCAATGGATTTATGCAAACATTGTCACATTTCCAAATAGACTGTGACATGAGTTGTTCCTAGTTCATATAAGGTTCAGATACTCAGCCTATTTTATGTTAGTGCTGGATCAAGTCATCTCATGGAGTTTAAATGTATCATTTCAACTTACAACATTGTCAATATAAAATATGTCATAATGTAGTACTCAATTTGAACAGTAAGATGGATACTAATCTCTGATGCTTTCCAACACTGCTGTGGTGGAATTGAACAATGGGAAGCAGCCTTAGTCCGTGTGTTTGGTAGCCTCTGTATCCAGTGTCTTGTGCAGAGGTGGGAAACATCTTGTTATATACAGTCTACTAATTCCCTGTGATCTAGAGTGCTTATACAGCCCCAGTGGTATAATACACATTATAACTGAAATTGGATAATATGTTTAGAAAGGGGAGAGCCCTTACAAAGAACAACATCATCGAATTATAATGATAACATGCCTATTTACATAATGATAATGCACATATTAACTGCCAAACATGTTTGCTTTGCATTAGTGTTTATAGCAGGGGATAGGGAATTTAAAAATAACAAAAGGGTGTTTTTCTAGTCTCCATTACTGTAGTGGAGTGGTTATTGAAGGAAGAAAATGTAAAAAACCCATATTTCTATGAGTGAAATTAATGAAGCTTGCTCATTGTTATATTCATGTCATTTATGAGCTCAAACAGGCAAGTACAAAAAGCACTCCTCTCTTTATTTTTTCCTAATTCTGGGACATGGTATCCCTTAAAGCAAGTGAAAACTCTTGCATGGATTTCTCTGTTTTTCTTTTTCTTTTTGGCAGCCAGCATCAAAAATGAAACACGTAAAAATCATCCTTGTTGGATGTGCATGTTCTTCACAAACGTGTTTGAGAAAAGCCTCCATTGGAATCGCTTACTCTGAGATGTGAAAATCTACATATCTGCATTTGCTTCCCAAACTGTGAATTTTATTTGTATGTCGACAAAAGCCAAAAGTCGGGAGATGTTATTTTGTGAGCTGTCATATGTTTCCTGAACTTTTTATAATAGAAGGGAGCCACCACAGGGCCCTTTTCCTCACTCCTGTAACAAAGGCATGTCCCAGTTTATTTAAAAAAAAAAAAAATCATACACAACAATGCTGCTTGCCAGGTTTTAGAGTCCTAATGAAAATTTGGTCCAGAGCATAAATTTTTTCTGGAAAAATGCCTGAAATTTCCCTGTCGCAGATGTTTCGACAGAAGGTGCTTGCATGCCATTCGTTAATACGGCGCCATACGGGACTCAGTGTGGCCACCGCAATATAACCAGTAAGTAACACACGCAGCGTGCACGCAGCTCCGCCAAAGTCCCCGTCTGTTGTGTGGAACTCGTATCCCATGGATTGAGACGTACCTTGATGAAACTGCATTGTCATGGAATGATAATATTTGCGGATCGCCATGCACTGAAGCACACTATGGAGAACGTGGGAGGTCCGCTGGCTTTAACACACTTTTTTTGGCAGTGGAGCTGACTAGTGTGCAGTCAACCTAGTGTTTGGGGTCCTCCCCTCCCCTCATATGCCAAATTACGGGGAAAAACTCTATTCATCAAAAATTCCTTTTCCAGAGAATATTTTTTGGGGGCTAACATAAATAAAAGATCTTGTGAAAGTTGTCCCTGAGTGTGGAAGGCAAGCATAGGCTTTTTCCATTTGTTATGAGTTTCAAATATGTAGGAAAGAAGCGACTTCATGTTTACTCTTTTAGAAGAATTCCTTCATCCTGACAGCAGCTCATCAGTCTCGGACACATCTCTAACGCTGCTCGTACACACCAATTTTTCTTGAGGACCTAAAGAATTCCTGATGGATAAGACTGTCTGCAGGAGTTTTTTTACTCGTTTTGAGCAGCAGACTCACTCTTACCCCATGCATATTGTGTAGACAAACCTGGCTGCTGAGTCATAAAAATGATGTCTTTAATGTTTGCCAGCGAAAGGAGAGGACATAGCCGGAAGGCACGGGAGACTCATTACCCAGCAGGCGTGGCAGCCGGGGTTGCAGAGGAGATGCATACAGAGTGAGGAGAAGATGCATACACACTGCATACACACTGTCGGGAAGAGCAGGAGACTCATTATCCAGCATCACAGAGTATCTCTTAAGGTATTGCTTTGGTCAATTTAAGGAATTGTAACACATCACGGTTTCTGTAGCTTCACATTAGTGCTTTTACTTTCTCTACTATGTCAGGAGGCCACAGAAAACAGTCTCTTAAACTCCCCCACAGCCCTTTGTTTAAGTGTTACCATGATGGGATAAAGATACTTCTTTCCTTTCATAACTCTTTTATGGGGAAGATGTTTACAAAATGATTTCTTTCAACTTTGTCTTTTTTTCTTTGATTTTTTTATCACTGCATATTAATTTCTTTGAATAATGGGTCTTGTCTTTGAATAGTTGCAAATGCATATGCAACTGCTTCATTTATTTTAACAAACTGAAGTTAGTGATTTCATAAATAAAAAGGTTTTGGTAGTCAACAACAACTATGAAAAGTTTTCATTGGATGCTTTCTTCTCTTTAGCAAAGAGTTGGATAATAACATCAAGTTTTTAATAACACACTGAGGAAAGGAGAGATTCCTTTAGCCATTTTCCTCAAATAAAAGAAACTATTGATTATTGTTAGTGATTACAATGGTTATTTTTTTACTGTGATTATGCTATAAAAATATTTTATGTGCAGTCTCTTCTAATATTCCCAACAACATATGAATTGATTTCCCCATTATCAGTAAGAAATTGGGGCTCCACATTATTAAGAAAGTGTCTAGAATCATCATTAAGTATTATCTGTAGTTCCTTGATGTAGGATTTCTAACTCTAAATTTTGGGTTCCTTCCATCACCATATACAGTCTTTCAAAGTAATTCATTTCTACTTTAAACCACAAAACCAATGAACATCTAGCATAACCAATCAACAACTCTTGACCACAAGACCAATGACTCCAGAAGGTCTTCTCAAATGATATTATTAAAAGGTAGTGTCTTTATCTATATGGGTGATATTGAATGAAGTTGTCTGAACTATCTTGCACATTAATATAATAAATAGAAGTACATTTATAAAATATTGAGTGGAACACAGTTCTTTAAAATTATTTTACTATTATACATTTAAGTATATGATTTTTTATATTTGATATATATATATATATATATGTATTCTTTCAATTTGCATTTTTTTCCTTTTATTTTATTTTACAATACCGTTCATTTTTACATATCAGCCACAGATTCCCTTGTTCTCCCCCTCCTGCCCCTTCCCCTTCTCCTCAGCCCACCCCCCATTCCCACCTCCTCCAGGGCAAAGCCTCCCCCGAGGACTGAGATCAACATGGTAGACTCAGTCCAGGCAGGTCCAGTGCCCTCCTCCCAGACTGATCCAAGTGTCCCTGCATAAGCCCCAGGTTTCAAACAGCCGTCTCATGCAATGAGCACAGGATCTGGTACCACTGCCTAGATGCCTCCCAAACAGATCAAGCCAATCAACTGTCTCAGCTATTCAGAGGGTCTGATCCAGTTGGGACCACCTCAGCCTTTGGTTCATAGCTCATGTGTTTCATTCATTTGGCTATTTGTCCCTGTGCTTTATCCAACCTTGGTTTCAACAATTCTCCGCTCATATAAACCTCCTCTTTCTCACTAATTAGACTCCCCAAGCTCCACCCAGGGCCTAGCCGTGGATCTCTTCATCCAGATCCCTCAGTCATTGGATGGGGTTTCTGGCACGACTATTAGGGTGTTTTGCCATCCCATCACCAGAGTAGGTCAGTTCCGGCTGTCTCTCGACCATTGCCAGCAGTCTATTGTGTGGGTATCTTTGTGGATTTCTGTGGGCCTCTCTAGCACTTTGTTTCTTCCTTTTCTCATGTGGTCTTCATTTACCATGGTCTCCTATTCCTTGTTCTCCCTTTTTGTTCTTGATCCAGCTGGGATCTCCCACTCCCACAGGCTCTCTTTCCCTCGACCCTCGCCCTTCATTACTCCCACTCACATCCAGGTTGACATCATGAGGTTTGCAGGCAAATGGATGGATCTAGAAAAAATCATCCTGAGTGAGGTAACCCAAACTCAGAAAGACAAATATGGTATGTACTCACTCATAGGAGGATACTAGATGTGGAACAAGGATGACTGGACTGCTACTCACATTACCAGGGAGGCTACCTGGAAAACAGGACCCCAAGAAAGACACGAGGATTGCCCAATGACGGAGAAATGCCTGAGTTCTACATGAACAATTTGCGTTTTTTTAATAGAGTGTCATATAGCCAAGGCTTCCCTTCAATTCATTGTGTAGTCAAGAATGATCATGAACTTTTGATTTTCCTGTCTCTTCCTCCAGAGTACAGCATCACAGGTGTGCACCACTATGCCTGCTTTCATTAGTGCTGGATAGTAAACCCTGGGCTCTGTGCATACTCAAGCACTCAACTCACTGAATTATATCCGCAGCATTTAAACAATATAGTTATCAGTGGAATGTCCAATCTTCTGACTTTATGAAATATGCCCACAACTTGGAAGAGTTTGCTTTCCACTTGACTAAACAGAAGTAAATGAAAAAAAACTAAGATATTGATTTAAGCCATGGAAATCTGCCTACTGGGTTCACACACCTGTTTCTCTCATATAGACTCATGGTATGTGTATATCTTGTTTAAAGCTAAGAAAAGTGTTTTGTGTGTTTTTTTATTTTTTTTAATTCCATAAACTTATATTCATTTGAAAATCTTCCTACCTGGGCATAGCAGCTTATGCCTCTAGTACTAGTACTCCGGAGGTTATGAATTCCAGATTAACTTGGAATTAAAAGTTAACTTAATTAACTTTTCATACAGAGACCTTGTATGAAAAATTAAAAGAGAAAGGGGGGGGGAGAAAGAAAGAAAGACTAAACTTCCCATTGTTTCTCAACTCTCTGGAAAGTTTCGCTGATATGTTTCAGTGTTCCGAGACAGAAAAGAACTGAACTCTCTTTGTTTTTGTTTTCAGTAGGAAGTACTGTATATCTGAGGCCCTGAGAGGACATTTCTCTGTTGTAGCATTAGAAATCACTGGCTAGTGGTAGCAGATTGTTCACTGAAGAGGGTTCAAAAACACCAACTTGAAAATTAGTGTACAACGTCACTTCATAGATGGGAAGGAAGACATTTCTATCTGCCAGTGACACTCAGCCCAATGACCACATACTGCTAGATAATACGCTCTTCCAGATGCCCATCAAGTCAATTTTTTAATCAATTCAGGATGGCATGTTTTTTGATGCTATACTGCAATCACCTGGTATTATTTTAATATATGTTTACTAATCTCCAAAATTCAGCTTGTTCTGTGTTGGTTTTTCTTTACCTTCAGGTAGATTAAATATTCCAAACTCCTGATTCCTTGGAAGATTCCTGAAGTATTCCTAAGCCTTTCCAGAAGCAATTGGTCAGTGTTAAACAATACTGAGAATGCTGAAATAATTCTGTGAAGTAATACCCATGGGCTGAGCCCTGAAATAAGTCGAACTGCCAGCTGTGTCGCTGAGAGATGAGGGTTATTGCATGTTTTTATTTCTAAATGATTTCCTTTGATATTTTGCATCCTTAGGATAATACATTTTATGTTGTTTTCTGTCTTCAATTTGTGTCTCCCTTCACCCCTCGGCACTCAGTTCCCCCCTCTCCTCTCATCTGGATGAACTGCAGCCGCCACCTCACTGTATTCTGCCTGTGTTGTTGGAGAAGGAAGAGTGGGGACTTTGCTGGCCAGTCAACCTCAGGACATCAGCCAGTTCTCAGAATACTCTTTGAGCTACCAGAGTGCCTGTCAATCACTGTCTTCTTATTGTGAAACTTAGACAGAGCTTCTGGTGCTGCTAATTCCCATCAGTTCCCTCAAGAAAGGAAAAATAGACTAAAATCGCAAAGGCCACCTAATGAGACTCGGTTTGCTTGTCTCAAGCAAAAGTCAGACATGCTACTGTGATTCCTCACCCGTTTACACACTGGTAATGTAAAATGGCCTGCTATATACAAGGTAAATTGAGAGTCAAAATCTTCTCTTTATTTCAGGATATCCCAACGTTTCATGTCACTGCTGAGAACAGGAGACATAAAGCAGGTTCTCTCATGACACAGAGTCGGTAAGAAGGACCTAACCTCAGATGTTGCCTCCTACTCCATTCTGGTTGAAACATGTCTGCTGCTGCCAAACAAGGGCTCCTCTCACATAAAGGGCGTTTCTATGTTCAAAGCACCTTCAGGCATGATCCCTCATGCTGGCAGTGTGATGGGTCATGCTGCCACCCCACTTCCTCACCATGAATAGCTTTGGAAGGAGTAACTACATTTTCTAAGGTATGTCCCATGCATTACAGAGAGTAAGAAAATGGCTGTGTTTGCAGAAGGGTCAAGGGAATTTTTAAAAGAAGACTGAAGTAGGAACAATGAAAACAGAAACCCAGCAGAAATACCAAAGACAGAATAACAACAACAATAACAAAACCTCACGAGGCTTGAAACGTTGATTAAAGGTGATCAGTTGATGCCAGAAAGGGAAAATGAGGAACTGTGAAGGACAAATGATTGAACAGAATGCAATGCCTGTTCATTGCAGGTATGAGGGAGAGAGCAGGGCAGGAAAGTGAACATTTAGGAATTATTTTTCGTAAACCAAAACTTTCTTCATTGACAAAGGACTTCCTCCACAGACTGACTTTGTCTTTATGTCATAATTGAGTGGCAGGTCTTCACTCTGTGAGTGTTTTGATGATTGACTTCTGGATTCAGGTGCTGTGAAAGAGGGCTTAACTGCTCTGTCCTTACAGGTCTTCCTGAGATAGCATGAAGATGCTCTGTCCTTACAGGCCTTCCTGAGATAGCATGAAGATGCTCTGTCCTTACAGGCCTTCCTGAGATAGCATGAAGATGCTCTGTCCTTACAGGTCTTCCTGAGATAGCATGAAGATGCTCTGTCCTTACAGGTCTTCCTGAGATAGCATGAAGATGCTCTGTCCTTACAGGCCTTCCTGAGATAGCATGAAGATGCTCTGTCCTTACAGGCCTTCTGAGATAGCATGAAGATGCTCTGTCCTTACAGGCCTGAGATAGCATGAAGATGCTCTGTCCTTACAGGCCTTCCTGAGATAGCATGAAGATGCTCTGTCCTTACAGGTCTTCCTGAGATAGCATGAAGATGCTCTGTCCTTACAGGCCTTCCTGAGATAGCATGAAGATGCTCTGTTCTGACAGGTCTTCCTGAGATAGCATGAAGATGCTCTGTCCTTACAGGCCTTCCTGAGATAGCATGAAGATGCTCTGTCCTTACAGGTCTTCCTGAGATAGTATGAAGATGCTCTGTTCTGACAGGTCTTCCTGAGATAGCATGAAGATGCTCTGTCCTTACAGGTCTTCCTGAGATAGCATGAAGATGCTCTGTTCTTACAGGTCTTCCTGAGACAGCATGAAGATGGAGATTTCTTACCTCTTGACCTCTCATTGCTTTGTATGATCTTTAAGTTAGTTTCTGAAGTATCCCTCTGAGGTTGTCACCAGTGATGGGTTTAATGTCTTCATAAATGTAACCCAGCACATATGTCTCCAGGTTGATTTACATGAACATACTTTTTCCCTGAACTGAAGATCACATGCTTTGGTTGGAATCTCATATTTGAAATTTCACAGTAATCATTGCACTTGTGTGCCTCCTTTATGATTCAAAATACATTACTATAATATGAGAATTCAGTAAATGAAATATTGTGATGTTTAAAAAAGTGCTTGTGATATTCATATTTAATATAAATTTGATTGTATTAAAAATTGCCATGAAAATACACCTCTGTGTCTATGTCTATGTGGGTGATTAACTATAGAAAGACCCAGCCTGAATGTGGCCAGGATCATTCTGTAAGCCCAATGTCCCAGACTGAATAAAATAGAGAAACATGGGAGGAGCCCCAGCATTCATTTTTCTTTGTTTGGTTTGCCTGTGTTTTTAACTGTTCATTCAGTGTGACCAGTCACCTCACTTCCCCTGAAACGATGAACTGTGATTCTCATTTGGAACTGTAAGTCAGAACAAGTTACTCTTTCCAGATATTTGTTTACAACAACAAGAAAAGTACCTGGCATTGAAAATTGGTCCCAGGGATGGGGTGGATGCTTTGGTAATGGACTTGCTTTGGTAATTCTTTGGTGGATGCTGCAATACAGTTTTTTGGGTTTTCTAAACTGTTTTGCAGGACAAATGTGGCAGAGTTTGGACTTTCAACTAGAGAAGCCCTGGAATGATGCATGCCAAGCTTGTGCGACCATTCCATGGCAGTTTGGAGGAGCAGGATGATGAGAACAACATGAATCATGAAGGCCTAGGTTATTAGCTTTCAGAGGCGAGCAAGTACTCTACAGGGAGCTGGTTAGAGACAGAGCATTCTGGTAAAGAATATGGCTGCATTCTGCCCATGTCTTGAGACTTGAATGCAGATGAATTCAATAGTAACAGATGAATATGCTTAACCTAGCAAATTTCAAGACAGGTTAGCATTCAGAGTTTCTGTTCTCTGTTTTCAGCCAGGTCTACAGTAAGAGAAGGCAACAAGTGAAGCAAAAAGATGGGGAAATGCACTATTTAGCAGAGAAGAAATGAATCTAAGGTCATAAACAAAGTGGCTGAGAAAGCAGTTGTAATTTTTAAAGATATTAATGCCATTGAAGAGAAACCTAGTACTATGCATTAGGATGATAGGAAAAATATCTTGAGGATAAGATCCCATCTACCAATGGCTCTATTTTGTGAAAACTCAAGTTTATTTGAAAGGAAAGAGCCTAAATTGTGAAGACAGCTAAAGGAATTTTATGCTTGAAAATAGCAATCTAAAAGACTATTTCGCCAGGTAAGCACACAGAGACTAGTGTAACTGTAGTCTTGAGGGCCAGAGTACAATTCAAGTTGGGGGCAGTCCATGTGGTACTGATTTTGCATGCATGGAAGTTACATGATTTAGGGGGTCATGGAATCTTATGCCAGGTTCCAGAGAGATGCTAAAGCCAGGCAATGTGTAGTAGAGTCAGCGTACCTGCAAGGAAACCCTGGGAGTCCTTTGAGACCTGCAATGGGAACCCCAGAATATTTAAGATGTCAGGACAATGTTATGCCAACCAAGGAAAGCTAAAGTTAGGGAGAAGTGCAGGTCCAAGAGAGAGGCTATGTCCTGCTATGATGAACTATGTCCCCTCAACCTGTAAGCCAAATAGAATCTTCCTCCTTTAAATTTCTCTTATCAGACAGTTGATCACAGCAACCAGGAAAAGGAACAAATATAGTTCTGAATGGACAAACACACAAGGATGAGGATTGCTAAGTCCTTTGGGTGCAGATGACTCCATGCTCCCCAAATGCCAGATACAGGGCTTCAGAGTGTAGTGTTTGCTGTGCTAGGTTTTAAACTTTCTTTGGTTCTTTAAAAAGAATTTGGAACAGAAATATCTCTTACATGCTATTGTATACTTAGAGTATAAAACTTGGCTTTATTTTATAGGTGCCCATTTAGGAGATTGCCTTGAATAAGAGACAATTTGGACTTCTAAATTATTAGAACTATTAAAGACTTTGGAACTTTTAGAGATTGATTGAATGCATTTTGCACTGTCTGATGAAAATAGTCTAGGGGTCGGGGAATGGTATGTTTCAAAATATTGTGTTTGGGTATCAACTTCATGAGCTGTCCAGTTGGGATGTTTAATCTCCATTGATAACTTGACTGGAGTAAGATAAAAACACTCATTTCTAGAAAACTGTTCAACCTAAGAGAAATGTTTAACCTAAGAGGGAAAATACCCTCTAAATGTGGATACCACCATTTCAATGGCTGGAGTTCTGAAATGAATACAAGGAGAACACAAATTGAGCACTAGCATTCATCTGCTGAGAGACAGGAGATACAACGTATGTAGCCATCTCACCTTCTGTGCATGAAGGACTGTAGCCCTGGAACTGTAAGCCAAAAGAAACCATTCCTCCTTTGAGCTTCTAGTATCAGGAATTTGAACATAGCAGTGAGAAGGGTAGCTAAGACTGACCTATTTAGGTGTTTCCAGGTTGAGAAATAGAAAAATGATCACTCTTGAATAGTGGGTGGTAAATCAAAAGTTTGGGTTTTTATTACTGATTAAAACTCACTGTGAAGATTATCCAGAGACTTGCTAATCCAGAGTCTCCATTTAACTGTAATTTGCATCAATTGTTCTGTGTCTATTTTAGAGTGGGAACCCACTGCTAAATAGTTGTGACATCTTTGGTGAAAAGCAATATGCTGGTTTGCAGTGCGATATTTGAGATAGACCCGAAGTAGTTCTTATTTTTTTCTTTTTTTGCCACTAATATTTTAATTTGACTTGGACTTTAATTTCCTTTGTTTCTCTCATGATCTTTATAAGCACATTTGCTTTAAAATGGCTCATTAGAATTACCACATACAGTGTCTGCTGAGATCATTTTTAGCAAAGGTGGCTTGATTCATTAACCCTTTCATTTTGATCACATCAACAGCATAAGGGACTAGTTCCATAAATGTTAATGAATGCATAATTATGGAAGGATATCAGAGACTGGTTCAATGTTACTTTGTTATGAAATGTAAGCTTTCAGCTTTCATGCTGGACTCAAGAGATGATCATCTGAGGGGCACAGAAATGACCAAAGGCTTGATGTTTCTTCTATTTTTATATATTACAACACTGAGTCATTTACTTAGATCTCAGGCATTTTCTACGGAGTGTTGTGGTTAAGAGAGTAGACATTATAACTATACAAATTTAGTTGCAAAATCCAGCTTTGTCATTCACCAACTCAGATATGCTAGTGAAACTCGTATTGGAAGTATGATAAATACTTCACATGGATGATGATATATGTAGTAAAATAAAGTAAAAATAAACTCTAGAGTCCCAAGTGCAAGTGCTTTTATCTCATAGTATAACATGCTCGCTGTGTACATCATCTGTGTATCCTTCTGCCTCATATAGAAGTATCAAATTAGGATGAGGGATCATGGCAAAAAGCCACAGAGAGAACTTAAGTTCTGGTTTAAAAGTCTTATCCAGCAGCTAGAAAACTGTCACTCAGCCCTCAATGTCTGTTCAATAAACAGGCTCGGGGAAATGCTCAACCAATGGGGTACCTGCTATGTAAGCATGAGAACTTGAGTTCAGATCCCTAACACCCATGTAAAAAAAGCCAAAGGTGGACATATGCATCTGTAACCCTAGTTGGGATGGAGGGTCAGCAGAGACAGTCATACCCGAGAGATCATTGACTAGCCAATATAGCCAATCAGTGAGTGCTGAATTCAGTGGAAAAATTCTACTCGAGAAAAAAAGGTGGAGAGTAATCTAGAAAACACCTGACATCCAACTGTGGCTTCCATATGCATGAGCACACATGCACTTCAAGAACATCCAAACTGTGCATGTGCACGTACAAGCACACAAATTGACAAGACAGGTCTTATTCTCTTCCTTCATATAGCTTAGCAATAATATTAATAATAGTTTCATTTATTGAGGTATTATACAACAAGGAATTGTTTATTTACATTATTTTTTCCAAGCAACTCTGATAACATTTGTATTAGATTTTCAGATGTGGGAACCCAGGTAAGTGTCCAAACTAGTAATTGTTACAGATGTATAGGATAGAGGCTCATAAATATGAGGCCACTAAAACTCTTCTTTGTTTTTAAATGGGGCTTCAAAGTCAGCTGTTCTGGCCACCTGACCCCAGAAATGCTTCCTTAATCTTCTGTGGGGATCTTCACACCAGTTTAAAATCAGTCCACAAGCATTCCACTTCAGGTGCTTTGACTGTCAGACCTCTTGAACGATGGTAGCATTTGGGGGGTGGAGTTGAAGAATAGTCAAAAGATCTATAATATTCATGTCTTTGTTATCTAATTATTCTCATTTCTCAGATTTTCTACTGCAACCAATAGAATATGGTGCCCCCTGCCATAAAGCCTTGTATGATTTATCTGAAATCTTCAGTTCACAGAAATGCCTCATTTTCCTTCTGACAGGTAGTCAGTCATAGACTCTGCACTGGCCAAACTAAACATTTTATGGTCGTTATTCTTGGAAAACAATGTTAAAGTACAGAACTGTAATTGCCTGCCAGGTAACATGGTATAACAAAAACAATATAAAACTGCTTGCCTCGTTAAAGCATCAAAATCCAACAGTTTTGGTGTTAGCGGACTATAGCAACAGTAAAATGCTATCAATACCAATTATTGTGAAATGGAGTAAGAAGGCTGAAAACCAAGAGAACTTCCTAATAGGCTATAAATGATGTCATAACGAACACAAGCCCCATGTATTAGATGTGTAAATGTGGCTTTTCTTCTTTTTTGGCTTAAATATTTCCATCCTTTCTCAGTTCCAAAGGTTTTTGCTATATTTACCACTTTTCCTTGGGTTTCACAACATTTTTAAAAGTAAATTTCAATGGCTATTTCATCTACAGAAGTATAAGATATCCAATTCCTTGTCAAGAACAGAATCTGAATTTATAAAATACTCTAGTACTATGGTACATTTTATATGGTACTTGTTTTTAAATTAAGCATTTTAAGAAAATGACAAAAGTTATTTGAATCATTAATATAATGTAGATAAGTGAGTTATTCATATGTAAACAAAGGACAGATGAGAAATAAGACTTTAAAATATGTGCAGCACCATGAACTAATGATGTAAGGGGTGTGGAAACTGGAAGACTTGAGGCCAAATTTTGCTTCTGAGTGAGGACTGTCAGACATACATAGACTAACCACTTAAGTAAATGAGATAGCAGTCTCGATCTCTTGCTTCATACTGTAGAGATACCCAGAAGACTGGAGAGGCAGGCTATTAGGAGCCTTTCTTGACTGAAGTATATTCTGCTAAATTCCTATCCCTATTCTTCACAAAGAGAAAGATAATCTGCGGTAGAAAGAAAGAGAGGATAAGAGACATGAAACAGATATGTAAAATAGTGTAGACCATTCCACACCACCCTCCAGTGTCTGAGCACATGTCCCAGGGTGAGAGTGACAGGAGAGGCTGTTTTTACTTGAGCTTCTGTCTCCCTCTAGATGCTTTTCATAATGTGGGCACCTGATGGTGCAGGAGTGTGATTCTAGTGTTTAAAGATACTTATTTTTCATGCAACATGGTCCCTCAATGCAAGCCAACTGCTTCATCTGGAGCTTAACCAAAGAAACAGAGATTCTGTTCCAATCACAGAACAAAAAAGAAATCTTTGGACTTATTGAGAAATGGTATGTTGGTATTGCATGTGGCACTTCCTAAGATATTTATAAGTAATTTTAACTGTAGGCAATCTTCATTTTACATATTGATATGAGAGCCTGATCTCTGTGTAAGATGTTAATCCTACTTTAATTGAGGTACATACTATTTCCATTGCTACATCGTACCAGACTTGTGTAAGGCATCACTATTTTCATATTCTCCTTCTCTTAATTCCTGTTGGTTTTATTGCCTTTATTGTCTTCATCATTATACCAGATAAAGTGATATTTAAATATTTGAGAGTCTGCCACTGAACTTTAAATAAATGGGAGGCAATTTGAAGACACGAATAGATGCAGAGATAGCTAAGATTTGGCTACTTAGCACTAATATCTTGGAAGGATAAGACAGTGTTATGTGTTATGGCATCATAGAGGGAAAAAGTTAGAAGCAATGAAATAACTATCTATAAACACTAAGCACAAGATCTGCACAATGGTAGTATTTCTGTGGAATGAAATGATGGGATGTGACGGTTGTGGAAGTACTTGAAGGAAAAGTTAGTCTCAAACAAAGACATTCTCTGAAATTTATTTCTAGCACATTGTAAGATAGCCTTCCATAGGGTGTGGTAAGAGCTAAGTAGCTCCAGTCATTTAAAAGTAAACTAATGAAATATTCACGGAACTACTATAGGGAAATGCCCTGCCTGGAGAAAGGTCAATGAATCCAAATGACCTTGTTCTGCATAATTATTTTGAGGGTTTTCTCAGTATACCTTCTGTTGAATGATTCATCTACTTTAGAACAGTGCTGGGCAACAGGGCAAATGCTAAAGGAAATTTAGTTGTGATGATAATGACATTTAAAGATTATTATAGTTATTTGATTATATATTTTACATATACTATTTATTGTTTGACCATAAGTTTTTTGAATTCAACCCAATTACTGTTCCATTTTTACATAGTTTCTAATTGAGTGTTTTTTATCCTCCATACTGTTTGATAGTATTGCTTATAATTCCATTTGGATACCTCAAGAACCTGAGTCACTGAGACATTTGGTAGGTCATCAGAGTCACAAAGTTGGGATATATATATATATATATATATATATATATATATATATATGATATAACTCTAGATAATCAATGATTCATCCTTTATCCTATGTACCTATTCCATAGTCCTTGACTACTAAAAGCACCATTGGTTGAAGGAAAGGTGAGGCACATGAGTTGCTAAGAGGAACTAAGACCAGAGGTTTGAATAACAGTGTAGTGGCACAATTTTGCAATTGAATGTGAAGATTATTCAAAGTGTTGTGGAGTAAGAAAGATAACTAGACTCATGCAGAGCCCTAAGCTACAAGGAGGGTGACTCCAGTTAAGAGAGTCTGGCCTGGTTTTTTGTACAAGGGTAAGTTCTGTCACAAGAAGAACTTGCTATGTAAGATAATAAGACCCAGAGGGGACCTGCAAGAAGTGTTGGAGGGTAGGTGGAGCTGAGAGAGCTATAACAGCCATAGAGGGGAGGAGTAAGAGGAAAGATCTAAAAGGACCCTTTAGCAGCTCTTTGAATGTTGAGTATGTCTCAGGTGAATGCACCTGACAGGTGATTGGAATTCAGTTCTATAATCGGAGAACTACTCATGGTTGTGGAAACAGGTTTTTGAGTGGTCCAAAAAGAGAAACAGCAGGACAGTGTGGGGTTGATTTGGGAGAGACAAGAGGAAAAGACCTAGGAGTGAGGGAAAGGAGAGACTGGGAAGAGAGGAGAGGAGAGGAGGGGAGAGGAGGAGAGGGGAGGGGAGGAGAGGAGAGAAGAGGAGAAGAGAGGAGAGGAGATCAGGGTGGGGGTGGGGTGTTCCAGCCTGCATTTGAAGTTTGGCAGAGGAAGTAGAAAGTGAGGAGGAACAGAGCTGGCAGAATTCCACAATGTGAAGCAATCATATTTATTTGACATAGGCAAACATAACTGATCAGGAAATGGTAGTATTTAAAGTGTTTCCTTTGCACACTTCTACCTCACACCATGGATGGAGAGAGATGTGCACACCACCAACATTGCTAAAGCCATTTTGGTCTACATTCAACTTAGGAAATGAATTCTTTCAAGAGCTGTAGAGGAAGACTCTTGGGAGCAGAGAACCCACAATGTTTTCAAGAGCCCATTTGGTCCATCTCTTTGCCAGAGGGGGCATTTCCTAAATCATCCAAAGAAGAAAATTGTCAATTCTATTTTTGAAATATCTCCACAGATGGCACTTCCATAAGCCCCCTGCTAATTTGCACCAGTGTTTAATCAGCCTGACATACAAGTTCTTCTTTACAGCTAACTCAGTGCTCTCTTGTTATAACTTAGAGTCATTTTCCTCCATATAGGTAGAAATGCAAAACAATCAAAGAATCCAGTAAAATTCCAATTCAAAGGCTCTCAATTTCTGAAAAATGCATGTGGCATGTCTAAATTTGGTTCTCAATTAGCATACACTATTGTTCTTGTAAGAAAGAAGGACCTTCTTGTCAATTATGGAGACTGAGTAAATAAACACTCAAATGCCCCTTTACTCTGAGGAGGAATAATATATAAAGAAGTGAATTTATAATTACTGAAACCAAGTTTTTTCCAAAAAAAGAGAAAGTAACCATTAAAAACAACACTAAATCTTAAAAATAATACTAAGCCTTTCATATATAGTAAGTATGATAGAGTTCAAAAATCTTTAAGATATGTAGATACATAGGTTGTTTATGAGAATTACATTTTTTTCAATTATTCACCTTCCTAATTAATGCTGTGAGGAAAACTAGTTATTATTCAAGCTAGAATCCTACAGAAGATTCTGACTCCTTTCAAATGCCAGGAAGCTGAGAGGAAAGTGGTCAACCGAATGCCCGGAAAAGAGCAATACAACAAAACTCACTCTTTAGTTTTATTATCAATATTGATTTGGGGCCAGTCATATGATGTCACACTGGGTAATGTTTCAATTGTCATGGTGCTGTGGCAAAAATACAAAGAGTCTCACTATAGATGGAGACACAAAAGTTACACAGCAGTCATTAATATGGAAACTCTGGTTCCCATTGGTCCAGAAACTACTTTGCTAGCTTTGTGGAATTTATATTGTCCTGGGCCCTTAAGATCACCAGTTTTAAGAAGAGGTGTCCACAATGAAAGTCAAAGATATTACATCCAAGGAAGTATGGCATGACCTTCTGTCTAAGGTACCAAAGAACCAGAAAAGGAATCAAAACCCCAAAATAAAAACCAACGTCCAACATTTTTGCAAAGAACTGTAAAGAACACTATGTGGATGTGGACAAGCACCCCTTCATTCTCAGAGCAAAGCACACCAATAACTAACAAAACAAGAAGAAAATCCTGTGCACTCACCTGCATGATCTAAGGATGGCTACACATTATGACATCTCTTTCTTACAAGTCCACCCCCTAGAAAACATACTCTTCTTGCAGCATAGAGCTTCATCCCCAGTTGGGTAGAGGTAGTTGCTGTTGTCTTAATTTATACACCCTGTGCTTGAGCTTAGGAAGTACTGGTTAGAGAGATTGTTTCTGAGTTTGTTCTGTGTGAGCTGCTCCTGCCTGACATCCTTTCACACTGGAGATGAACTATATATTTTGATTTTTGCTCTTCTTGTTATCTTTGTTTCTTTGAGTGAATGGTGGGGAAGAACCTCCATCCTGTATATCCAGGGACTAGCATGATAAAGGTGTATCCAATATGTGGAAATCAAATAAATGCTTATGTGGCTACCAGCATCATTTCTATTACTGTTTTTATTGTTGTTTTATTGCCTTCATAGTCAGTCCTTCTTCAATATGCTGAACAGATTACTCCAACACTGGTGTGTAGTTGAAGTTTTCCTGTGTCCCACCTGGCCTGTGGTCAAGACAAATCTCTCTCACCTGCTGGTCCTGCAGCTGCTCTGATCCAAATAAACGCACACAGGCTAATATTATTTTTAAACTGTGGCCATGGCAGGCTTCTTGCTATCTAGTTCTTATATCTTAAGTTAACCCATTTCTATAAATCTATACCTTGCCATGTGGCTTGCGCCTTACCAGTACTTTACATCTTACTTCTCATGGCAGTGGTGGCCGGCAGCATCGCCTGACTCAGCCTTCCACTTCCCAGAATTCTCCTCTCTCTTTGTCCCACCTATACTTCCTGTCTGGCTACTGGCCAATCAGCACTTTGTTTATTAACCAATCAGAGCAACACATTCACAGCATACAGAACATCCTACAGTACTGGTCTGTTGAGGGACTAGGAGGACTTCAGGCTAGATTCAACTGGAATCTCACAAGCCTTACATCTGAAATATGTGGTATCTTCAGCAATAGGAACTTATCTTCATCCTCTGAGAGATAACCAAGGGCAGCAGCAATAGAATATCTTGTTTGGGGAGAAACTTGGACCATCCCAGCTAACAACTTTGAATGGGAGTATCTCATACAAGGTACTACGGTTTTGTTAGAGTGTCCATAGCTGTTTGAGGAGCACTATCAGCTCCAGTAGTGTAAATGTATGTGAGTGTGTATGTGTGTGTGTGTGTGTGTGTGTGTGTATAAATCAAAGGTAAATATAAAATGATTCCTTCAGTCTTTATCAAACACTTTTAATATACCAACAAACCTAGGTGTTTTCAAAAATTGTAATGATTTATAAGGAGTATAGGTTACATAAGTGATGGTTTAGCTAAAAATAACAGTAACTGTAAGAGCATGACACAGGCATACAAGAACACACAACATGTACAAGATAACATTTCTAAACTTGAAACTACATGTATTAACAGTTTCAAACACATGCTGGTTAGTTTTGTCTCAACTTGACATAAGCTAGAGTCATCTGAGAGGAGGAAGAGACCTCAACTGAGACACTGCCTCCATAAAATCTGGCTGTAGGCCAGCCTGTGGGGCATTTTGTTAATCAATGATTGATATGGGAGAGCCTAGTCCATTGTGAGTGGTGCCACTCCTGGGCTGGCAGATTAAGAAACCAGGCTGAGAAAGCCAGGAGAGGCTAACCAGTGACCAGCCCTCCCCCATGGCTGTCAGCTCCTGCCTCCAGCTTCCTGCCCAGACTGCCTTCATTTATGAACTATAATTAGGAAGTAAGTGAACTAAACCCTTTCTTCATACAAGTTGCTTTTGGTCTTGGTGTTTCATCACAGCAACAGCGACTGGAAATAAGACACACACTATTGGGGGAATCCTTATTTGAGAAATGGGGAGTGCAAAACCTGAAGGCATCATGGGAATGGGATGAGTTTGGAGCGAAGAAGAGAGACTGATGTGAGGAGAGTCTCTGAGAAGCCTTGTTTAAAACTCTGAAGATCCCATAAGTCATAAATTTAGCTTCCCACTCTGTTGAGCAGCAGCCACATGCTGCAGACAAGCTTGTTTGACCCCAGTTTTCTCATCTGGACAGTGAGGATGGTAACAGCACAAATGACAGGGGGCGTTTTTGGAGATCACATGGAAAAAAGCCACATAAGAGACTTGGAATCATGTCTGTACACAGAAGGCATTAGAGGATGCTGCAGTTTATGCTGCAATGGTGGAGTCTACAGAAACAGAAAAAAAAAAAAAAAAAAAAAAAAAAAAAAGTGCCCAAGAAAAGCTTTAGGATGGTGTCAGAATTTCCTCAAGACCAGGTTTGCAGGTAAGATTGACAGGAGGAATGTGTGAGATATCCTTGCAAGGAGGCCACTCCAGTGTACCCAGGTAGGTTCCTTCTAGCTCTCCTGCTTTGGCCACCACCCAAGACCATGCAAGTTCTCCCCCAGCCTTTACTTTAATAGAGTCACTAATTGCCTTTTCTGGCAGTTCATAGAGAAACACTACTCTTGCCCTTCTAACCTGTGGCTCAGAAAGGAAAATGCCCTTTGGTTCTCAGAGACTTAGCACCCAGTCTCTGAACTAGATGGCTCTCTCTGAGCAGATCTTTTCACATGTGATAAGCTTGGCAGGCTGCCCTGGTAAGTGTCAAGCCCTGAATGTTTTTGTTTTTGCCCTGGTGGTCCTGGGGAGTTACTGGAATACTTCTGGAGATCTGTTTTGTATCAAATGCTCGGCCCATGGTGACATTGAGAAGCAGGTAAAGCGTGAGAGAGGGGATCTGGACTTCATCGTGTTTAATTCTGATAGTTGACTCCCTGTCTACCCTGGCTGCCTTTAAGCTCTCTTCAATCTTCCTGGGGCTCTGTCCCTGTGGGCTTTCCTCTATTATAGGGCAATCGTGTGTGTGTGTGTGTGTGTGTGTGTGTGTGTGTGTGTGTGTGTGTGTGTGTGTGTTCTCCCTTTTATGCCCCAGAGAGGCTTGCCAAGACTCCTTATCTGTTGATGAATGAAAGGAATTTCTCTTGGGCGGGCTGGACCTGGCTAATGCAGCCCTGGCCAGCACTGGTGGTCATTGAGTGAAAGGCGCACCAGAAGTCGAAGCACACTGAAAATATCACAGTTGCACAGTGTGCCAGGAAGTGCCAGGAGCAGGGAGGGGGAAGGGCTGTGGGGCTGATGGAAGCAGGCAGGCATTCTTTTCCTCTCACAGGGAGAGACCTGAGTGCCAGGTAGCCCTGCCCTTAGCCCTTGCATCAGTTCTACATTCTTCTCAAAGCCATGCTGAAGAGTTCAACTGTGTTTTAATTTAGTCAAATGCAAATCAGTGCAACCTCTTTTTATATGAACTTTTAACATATTTGAACTGAGACTCATTTTCTTACGTTCCTTGATTCTCAACCATCTAAATCCTTTTTTCCCCTAATGATTTGAAGCAAAGGAGGTTCACACAAAATAATACAAAGGAGTTATTTCCATCAGCGTAAGTACTCCTTGATGCCTCAGTAACTTTTCTTTTGCACTACACCTCACAGTGTTGTCTGTGTGGGGTGAGGACTCACTGAATATGTGATGACCGATGTCAGCAAGGAGTCAAAGGAGGGTCCTCCTGCCACAATCTCTGGTGGCCGCTGTTCACACAAATCAGGAAGAGCAAACTGCTGAGGAAAGAAAGAAGGCGATCTGGTTTCAGAGGATGAGGTTGATGTTGGCAGGGAGATGGGAGGGCAATGCCAGGTGGTCACCTAGCAACTGCCAAGAGATTCATTATGTCACATTCTCATCATTAATATACTAAGTACTTACAAGTTACAAATGTGCAATGAATACACTCTTCTCAGCATCTGGGGAAAAGGCTGGGAGGAAGGTTAATAGCATACTATAAGTCAGTGAGCCTGAGTTTAAACTCTTGTCTCTTGCTTTGTGTGACCAGTTTCAATTTGTTCTATCACTTAGGACCTCCATGTGCACGTCTGAAAAATGGATACAGTAACCATAGCTACTTACTTACGCCAACAGAAATTTTTAGTGTGGCTTTATCTTTAAAAGTATGTCAATGTAAGCATTTGTCATTCATTTTCCAGAAAACTTTGCAGCCCATATGTGCCTGAAATGAAAAATAAATAAATAAGTTTAAAAAATTCGGCAGAATGAAGCAGTTCACACCTGTAATCCCAGCACTTGGAGACTGAGGCAAGATGCTTGCTGCAGAGTAAAGGCCAGCCTTGTCTTAAAATTATACACACCCACATACACGCAAAGGATTTATTCATTCATTTGAAAAATAAAGATGGTTCAATAAAATTAAAATAAACTTCCAGAATAGATAGTTTGCAAGTTTTCTCTTCAGGAACTAGGAAACCCCTTTGCAAGGATTCTGTTTGGAGAAAGAGTTGTCTTTGACACCTGACACACTGTGGTTGGTAGCTGTCTGACACAGAAAGGAAGTATGATTTTATTCCTGGTACCTACCTGATGTTACAGATTTATCAATGAGCTAGCAGTCTAGTGAGAGGCAGTCTCACAAACACAGAAAAGCAGCACCCGTCTATTTCTGCCTGTGGCATTCAGGAACTATGGTTGGAGGTTTTCATGGAGGAATTCAAAGGACTGAGGATTTTGTACTCAATCCTCCTTCCACACTCCACACATGGCTGGCAGGTATGGTGGGGTCTGTCTCCTTGCTTAGTTAACCTCCAGCTCACAATCTGAGGAAACAATCTTACTGGAGTTCAAACAAAACACCCACTTCTCTATTTTCTGATCTTTTGCTTGGGTTTGGTTTTAATTCTGAAATAGAGTTTTTTTTGTTTGTTTGGTTTTTGTTTGGTTTTTGTTTGGTTTTTCTTTTCTTGTTCAATAACTTTCCCAGGGAAGTCCTGAATACCATGCAGATCCTTTTGGTCATTGTGTGTAGACTCTCACAAAGACCTTGTCTGACAGGGCCCCGCTTCAGTTCACCCTGAGCAGTGCCCTGTGCTCTAGCTGCTTCCTGTTCTGTCCTCCCAAGCAGGCCTGGCTATGTGCCCAGACACAGGTACCTGTGGATGCCTGCTAGCTGCTTCTTCCTTTTATGACCCAGTTGATCATTTAATGTGAGGAGGGTCAAAGTGCTCAAGACAAACTATGTAACACAGAAACCCTGTTCTGTGCTAAGTAACCCCAGTGAACCTCCACATACCAAACAGGACAATCTCCAGTGTCTGCAGAGCCCTGATGTTTATGCTGAGAGAGGCTTAACAGAGCCCTCCCATCCACCTCACTTGGCAAACAAAGAAACTGAGCTCTAAGGAGAGGAAGACTCTGACAGGGGCTGTAGATAAGAGTTATTTATGCCCTTTAAATGTAAATTTCGGACTTAAAATACCAATTTGAGAAACAACAGACCTTTTACAAGGAAAGGGACAAGGAGAAAGCGAGAAAATTCAGAACTCTAAGACCAAGATCAAGAAGAAATTAGAAATATGTTGTGCTGTGATTGGAAGAAGCCTAGGAGACTAGAGCAAGGTGAACTCGGAGAGGAAATCCATTAGAAAAGAATACTAGGCTTCAGCCATAGGTTCCAGAAGGAGAACTGAGGTCAGGAATTACGTAGAGGAGCCCTCAGAAAGCCAAGAGTAAGAAGATATTTCTAGGGATCAGCGAAAGAAAGCCCAAAAGAAAAAGTGACAGTGCTAAAGATGGCTTATATGGGATGGGATTTGGGGAAAACTTGGAAATGCTTGTTCTTTCCTTGAGCCAGTTAGAGAAACTCAAGGAAGAACTTTGCTTCCTGCAAGAATGGTGTAGAATTGGCCACAGTCAGACTCCTCAAACAAAATGAGTTACTATGGATGACTTACAGTCCTGGGTCCTGCAAGCCATGTGACACCCAAGTCTCCACACTAAAGGGTAAAGAATTTTTATATCCTAAGTAATTGGCTAGGCATGATAGTCCAAAGATTGAATTTGTCAGGTGGACAGCTTGGGGGTGTTGGTTTGTTTGTTTTGCTTTGTTTCCATTATTTTTAGTTATTTGGAATTGACAGTTTTGATGAGAAATTTGGCATTAATCATAAGTGACTATTGCTCATTATCTGAAGGATCACTGAGTAAAAGTGACACTAAGGAGGGGTGGTTCAAATCTACTTCTAGTAATAGCACTAACTAGTGGCTGTGACAACTTCAAGACCACAGCAGTGATACTGACCCCACTCTGCTTCCCATGCTGTATGGGCACTGATGGAAATGATGCCCAGAAATACCTTATGCTTTTCATTCTTGCATGATTATAAAGCCCTCTCAAGAGAGAGGTATGCTATAAAACACATGTTTATTATCATGAAAATATTCAATAAATATTTATGGAACCCTCACTTGTACCAGAAGACCATAAAATACACAAAAATACTTAAGTAAAATCGGTTGAGTTTACAGCTTCTGGTTTGATTTATAGATTTCTGAAAATATGTATTAAATAGCACTTATTCACAGTGCAAAATTCGCCTTTGTCTCAGCTTCACAGTTTTAGGGGATTCGGAGCTACTGGGTAGGTAGGTTGCTAACTTAGTTCTTAGACATCATTCATATAAAAAATAAAGAAAAGCAGAAACGAAAGGATTTTAACAAATAAAATAGTATCATACAAATAACAGACATAAATAACAATTTTTTTAAAAAAATGCTAATGTTATCCATACTAACTATGGTACCATTCCTACATAAGTCAGCAAAACAAGGGGGAAAATAAATGAGAGTTAGAAAGATGAATGATTCAGATCTACCAGGTGTCTCTCAAGCTGTTCTGTTTTGAAGATTCACTCACTAATTTATTCCTGTAGATAATCTCATGAAATAACTACAAGACCCTTAATAGTACGAAATAATAAGATGGTGTCACACGTTTAGCCCCATAAAAGCTAAAAGTCTGGCAAAAAAAAAAAAAAAAAAAAACCCTCTCTCCACATAAATTTCTCTGCTGTAATCCATATTACATCTAAAGTTGTGATCAATATGGAGAAGTGCGAAGAAATGTGAGTGTCATCTCAGAAAGGGATGACATCTAAATAGGACCCAGTAAAAAATAAATTAGTTGTAAATCAACAGAGCAGAAAAGAAGACATTATGAACAGAGAGAATAAACTGTATTAAATTATAGAGATGTTATAATGTGTTTCCAACTAAAATATATAAAAAATAAGGCATTAAAGTGAAGGAGGTGGGATTAATGTTACTAATGCAGCTGAGAAATTATTTATGCTTACATAAAATCAAAATCATATGGAACCCCTTACTTTACGCTACCCACTGTGAGAAGGCGAGCTCCAGGCTGATGAAACATATATAAACCTTAAAGAAAAGGTGAATGGATTCTGTTTATAATCTTGAGATAATGTAAATAATTGACAAATGCCTATCTCATTGAAGAAAATATTTATTTTTCAGACTATATTCAAGCAATAACTAGTGTTTTGCAAAAAGTACCACAAAAAGATACTTCAGCACCTAGGAAAAGTTTTTGTAATGAATACAACAAAATAAACTATTAACCAGAATTGTTAAGGCACGTCTGTGTGTCAATGAGGATACATACACAAACTCAATAGAAAAACAGGTAGAAGATTTTAAACTCAAAAAGTTCACAGAGAGGAAAAAAAAAGATTTCCCTTAATTTGGCTGTTGCTATCCAAGGTGTCTGTCAACAGATGAACAGATAACGAAAACAAATATATAAACATGGAGTTATTCAACCACAAAGAAAAATGAAATTATGCTGTTTTATTGAAAATGGGTACAACTGGAGATCATTATAGTGAGTTAAATGAACCAGATTTAAATAAACATGTATCCCATTTTTCCCTCATTTGTGGATTCTAGGTTTTATATAGATGCATCAAGCCACACACACACACACACACACACACACACACACACACACACACACACACACACACACTTACCAGTTTAGAGTACATATTGCTCTTGAAAAGGACTCAAGTTCAGTTCCCAGCACCAGTGACAGGTGGCTGCCAGCTCCAGTGGATCCCACACCCTCTTTTGTCTTTTGCAGGCACCTGCACTCATGTCCACACAGCTACACACATACACACATAATTTAAAAGTTAAATAAATAAATCAACCATGGCTGGAGATGTAGGCCAGTGGCTCAGTGTTCACCTGTACTCTTGAGGCTTCACATTAGATTCCTAACACCAAAAGAAGAAACAAAATAAAACACAAAAAAACAGTAATCAACCATCCCTAAGACCAGTTTAAACCTTTCATTTTTTGAAAAGAAATTCTCTTTGGATGGTTCTCATGGTTCACAGAATTAATGGAAAACATCAATTCCCTGTTATCACCAGACAGAACACACAGGAAATTGGGGAACATTGGTTAACAGACATAGACACATACTATGATCATGATTTTGATATTATGAATTTCAGATGTGCATGATTTTATATTTTTATTTGATATTGCATATATCATTTTGTATCTTTCCAGACTGTATGTACGGTCTCAACCTGAAAATTAGCCTTTAGTTACTGTTACATTTTTAAGATTTATTTATGTTGGTAGGCATAGGTCTAGCTTATCATCCCTCATGGCTAATCTCTGCTCTTGATAATGAAGATTTATTTATTTTTTGCTTGTTTCAGTTTTCACTTTCAACACAGAAAAATGTTGCATTCCACATTTACTAGAGTTCACTATATCATATATAGTTAAGAGTTCAAGTTGGTAAGATGAAATAAACATGTACTTTCAAATCTTTTAGATATGGTTAATTGTTCTCCAAACAATTTCACATCCCACTTTTGAGTGTGTAACATTGGCCACTATTCTATCTGGCTTCAGCTGCTGTTTTCAAACATATAGTGTTTTGGCAGCCTCATAAATCTGAAATTTTGTCTAATTTTGTTTTTCTCAGATTGTGAAGGCAGCTAAGCAATCTTTCAGATATTACAGAACAATATTTATTTTAAAGATTCTGGTATATTTTCACTGTACAGAGTGAGGGGTTTTATGACGACAGCTCTTTCAAGGATGGGATTTACTTTGACCTCCCTATGCCCTTCATTTCATCCCTCTTTTCTCTTCCTCCTTCCTGTTAATTCCCTTCCTTCCCTCTGTCCCCTGCTTTATGCGTGAGTGTGTGTGTATAGTATGTGTGTGTGTACTTGGTGCATGTGTATGTCTGTGTGTGTGTGTATGTCTGTGTGTGTGTGTGTATATATGTGTGTGTGTATAGTATGTGTGTGCCTGGTGTGTGTGTATGTCTCTGTGTGTGTATGTCTGTGTGTCTGTGTATATATATGTGTGTGCATAGTATGTGTGTGTGTGTGTGTGTGTGTGTGTGTGTGTGTTTGTTTGGTGTGGTGTATGTGCATGGTGTGTGCATGGTGTGTGAATGTGTATGTGTGTGGTGTCTGTGTGTCTGTGTGTATGGTGTGTGTGTGTGTGTAGTGTGATGTGGTGTATGTGCATGGTGTGTGTGTGTGTGTGTGTGTGTGTGTATGTATGTTTTCATGCATGTATGTGTGCATGTGTGCCTGTATGTTCTCATGCAAGTGTGTGTGTGTGTGTGTGTGTGTGTGTGTGTAGGTCGGAAGTCAATATTAGGTATCTAACTATACTGCTCTCTATTTTATTTTCCAAGTTAAGTTCTCTCACTGGGCCTGGGGCTCACTGATTTTGCTGGCTGGCTGGTGAACTTCATGTATCTGTCAATTTCTGCCTCCCAGCCCTAGGACTTCAGATATGTGTCCCTGCACCTGGGTGTTCACCTAGATGACAGTATCTGAACTCAGGTCTTCTTGCTGGCAGATAAATCATTTTATCAGCTGAGGCATATCTTCAGCCCTCTATGCTAGATATTCTTTATCAGCCATCTCACTTCATGTATGCAATTATTCTTCAGTATGGCATTATTACAATCCTCCTTTGTACACAGAAAACCTTGAAATTGGAAAAGTGATTTTCTCAAGGGCACACTTCTACACTAGCAAGCAGCAGAGTCAGAATTTTACCACAAGCTTTTGGACACCAGAGCCGCTGCGTGCATTCAGAAACTGTATTTTACAAATGGGATAGAATAGCAGTCTTATTCCCATATACTTGTTAAAACTATACACCCCCATTTTGAAGTGCAGCCTAGTCCACACAGATGCCTTGTGGGCATTATGACTGCCCTGACAAACCACAGCATGGTGGAGTCTTTGAAGGTTGGACTACAAGAAACAGATGTAGATCTACCTGGCTTGCTGTGGAATATTCTTTTACACCGTGTGACTATATGTCACTATGATTGGTTTCATAAGCAAGCTGACTAGCCAATAGCTGAACAGGGTAAGGTTAGATGGGAGAGCCAAACTCAGAATGCTGGGAAGAAGGGCAGAGTCTGAGGGGTTGCCAGCCAGATGCAGAGGAAACAGGATGTGTACAAAATTAGATAACAAGCAATGAGCCAACATGGTGGAACATAGATAAGGAATATGGGTTAATTTAAATGTAAGAATTAGCCATTAACAAGACTGTGCTATTGGCTAAGTATTTGTAATTAATATTAAGGGTTATTTGGGAGCAGGCAGTCAGGACAGAAACTTCCACCTAAGCTTGCTGCCTCAGGAAGCTCATCCTTATGGCTCAGTCACTGTGGAGGGTAGAATAATGTGCTTCTCAGAGATATTCGTGACATCACTCAGGGAGCCGAGAATGATGATATTACCTTATATTAAAACAGGCATTTGGCAAGCATTATTATAGTCCTTGAGACAGTGACATTAGTATAGACTGTCTGGTTTGCCCAATATATTCACAAAGATCTTTGCTATCGGAAGACAGATGGAAATTCAAAGCCAGAAGGAGATGTTGGAGTGGAAGAAAAGCAGAAAGGCACTGGAGACAAAGAAAGTGGGCCATGAGCCCAGGAATGCGAGCAGCCCCTGAAATTAGTAAAAGGAGATGGAGTGTCTCTTGAGCCTTTGTTCAGAAGGGAAGCAGCCTGGCAGTAGCTGGTCTTTGGCATGGTAAGACCCATAGAAGACTTCTGGCCCACAGAAGCCTAAGAAAATTGATTTCAGTAGTTTTCAACATCTACATTTATGGTAGTTTTTGAAGCAGTGATAGAAAACTAATATAGTCACTATACTGCCAGGCCACTTTAATACAATCTCAGCCAATAGCCAGCACTATTTTCTAGAGAGTGTGTGAGGGACACCATTGCTGAGACCTGTGGAATGGCTGCCTGAGTATAGACACAAACAAACGTGAGGGTGTTTCTAACTTATTTCACATGATGACGAAATCAGAGAAACTTTCACCTGTAGAATTAATGTTCAGTTGCTGTATCTTTTGGTCATAAAATACAAGTATTAACTTTTCATTCTAAGTATGCTGGTCTTAGGGATTGAACTCAAGTCAACAGCTTGGTGGCAAGTACATTTTCCCATTGAGAAGTCTCACCTGTACCTAATAATTTTTTATCATATTAAAATGTCAGACTATTTTTGAGAACAGAATACCAGAGCATGAGGGTACTTAAGGACATATACCAACTGACATACAGATGTCTCCATGTTTAAAGACTTGATCAGGAACAAACAAGAACAAAAGTGCACACACACACACACACACACACACACACACACACACACACAAAGACTAGTTACAGTGGTCCTTGGTTCATAGCAAGAACTCCATAAATGTTGCTACCTACCAGATGTATGAATTCAGGCAAAACACTCAATCACTCTCAAACTCAATTTCTTATATGTAAAATAGTGATGAGTGTTCTGAAGATTAAGTTTAAGTATAGTTGGCAAGTGGCAAGCATTTGACAATTATACATATAACCATAATTACATATAACTGCACATATAATTATAATACTTAAATATGATGGATTATTCCTAACCATCACCCATGGAAAGCAATATAAAAATGAATTAAAACTGAGGCCATATGTTCAAATCTATGAAGAAGTTGTTAAATTTGCTTTTAATTAGGTTTTTTTCAGTGTACCACAATAAAATTATTAGCAGAACTGTATTGTGGATGCTACAGAAGTATGTATGTGTGGACTGATTCATCATAGAGAGATGACACAGGGACTTGCCAAGTATGGTTTCAACAATATTGATTAAGAAATAAGGTAAAATGGTCACTGAGAAACATTGACTATTCCAGTCCAGGCTATAAAGGACTCAGGTAGTTGCATCATCCAAGCTCACACTGAACCCAGATGGGATTGCTGGGGCACAATGGCTTAATCATATCTTAAATAGAAAGGCACTGCTGAGAAATACTCTCCAAATTAAATCACTTTTTTTCTTCTAGCATTGCTATGTAGAATTTGTATAAATCTAGGAAATGAAGTTGTATTATTTTATAAACTCCCAAAAGGCTTATCCTCCTTATCTTACTAGGTAGAAAGTTCTTTTTCAGAAACTCAGTTCTATATGTTGCATGCAGGTCAGAGTAGGCAGACTCACACAGCTTCCGAGGCTAGGATGCTAACACTGAGATGTGACCAGCAAAGCCATCATCAGCTTCACCAGCATAGCCAGCCTAGAGACTGGGGCCCTGACCTGAAAGGAGCTTGGGTACAGGCTCCATGCTCTGTAGTTATTGTTGCAAAGGCATTAATAATCATTAATTAACTCATTAATTAAGAATCATTTTCCGCCGGGCGGTGGTGGCGCACGCCTTTAATCCCAGCACTCGGGAGGCAGAGCCATGTGGATCTCTGTGAGTTCGAGGCCAGCCTGGGCTACCAAGTGAGTTCCAGGAAAAGGCGCAAAGCTACACAGAGAAACCCTGTCTCGAAAAACCAAAAAAAAAAAAAAAAAAAAAAAAAAAAGAATCATTTTCCTTCTATTTGTGTGCTGCAAATAAAATCTGACGTGAAGCCAGAATTTGAAGACTGAATTGGAGGCTCAGCTACCATGAGTGTCATCATCAGTTGCAATTCCATTTCTTTAGGGCAGATCTTGGGGTGGAGAACTCCCATTTAGGACTTGAGTAACTCACACTCACCTTCCAATACCCATAACCCTAACACCTTCAACAGAGGCAAGATCAGGTCAACAGAAGAGACCTACCTTTTGTGACTGCCATCCTTTGCTCAAAGTGAGCTTGTAATGGGCCTGGACAGAGTAAATCTGCACACTGCAGAAAATCAGAGAAGAGCTTATGACAATCTTGGCATTACTACAGAGCACCGGTTGGGTAGTTTGGAACAGGGAGTGTACTTCTCCTGATTAAGGTACCTAATATGTTCTTTTCCAAAAGAGGCTGGAGTCCCTCAGAGCCACCCACCCATCAGCTTGGGTGGCTTGTGGGAAAGAAAAGTGACATGTTAAGCTGGCAGCTCAAAGGCCTCTGAGCATCTACACTCACCTGTGCATACTCATCTGCCTGAGGGAGTGTGGCATTAAGATGATATAAAACACCATGCAAAGTCAACAGAGGGACCATGGAAGGGAAAAAAATTTCTGAATTTTGAACATTTTTATGTTGCATTCATAATTTCTTTCAACTCTAAGCAGTAGTAGGAGTGAATTAAAACCTAGGCCTAGAGTTTTCCAGTCCCCCACAGAGGGGGGTAATTCTAGGGATCTGAATAACAGAATGCTAAAACAAACCAAAAGGTTTCAATACTGAGCCCAGCCAGCTCTCATAACTCTCCAATTGGCCAGTAATGCCTAGGCTCCAAATAAACTCTCATTCCGAATCATTTCTGTGGTTTGCTCTTGCCAATTGTTTTTAAATGAAAGCAGACGTTTAATTGATTAAAAATGCAGAGTGATTTTATGGGGTTTTAGGATTACTGTTGGCTTTTGTCTGGCCCCCTACCCCCATTTTAATGGGTCTTTTCCATCTTTGTGGCATCAGGGTTGAGAAACTCCATGAAGTAATCCAGTATCTTCCCCAAACTCCCCTGGCATCCCTCCATGGAGCACTGGGGTGTTGGCATTATGTGCCCCTGGTTGGCTTGACCAACCCCTTCCTTTGACTTTGAAAGGGCAAATGTAACACAAGTTGTCTATCTGTGGGCATGTTTAAGTCATAACCTTACATCTAGCTCATACTAGTTTAAATTGCTCCCCCAAAGGAATTTGTGGCTCAGTTATATTTCTTTTATACTTGAAATTGACTTTCCAGAAGTCAATAAATAGCATAGTGTTCCTGCAACTCATATCTCATATTCTAAATAAGATTGAGGAAGTTTTAGACATTTAAACGTATGCATTTCTTCCTTTTTCACTTTCTTATTCAAATGTTTCAAAGAAAGGGTTAGAGAATTCACACTCAAACTGAAAGGACTATGGCTGTTTTATTAAACTACAAGTTCTATTTTTAACAAACATTGAGTGGTACCAAAGGTAGATGGAATAGGGAGGGGGTAGACCGACAGGACAAAGAAACAAAATGGAAGGAAGGGAGACTTACAGGGCTGAGGCATGAGTAGCCATGTAGATGAGGTGGTTTACTCCTGGGGATAAAAGAAGCAGAGGAACTGATTTAGTGTGGAGGCAAGGTATGTCAAAGGTTCTATGCAAGAATGAGCTTGAGATCTTTAAGATATCTAAGTAGAGAAATCAAGGGTGTCATCGGATACAAAATATGGTTCAAAGTAGAAATGTCATTGTTGGATAGGCATATGGAAGTTTATAGCCCATAGGTTTTATGTAAAGGCACGAGAGCTAATGAGGTCACCTGGAGCCTCATAGCTCTAGAAGGGAGTAGTGGGCGTGGATCCGTAAGTCTAGGCCTCCAAGGATGTGTAGGAAAAATAGGAAAGCTGGCAAAGGTGACTTCAAATCTTCTCAGAGAAGAAGGAGAGAGAGGAAGATTAGCCTCACCTTGCCCAACAGAAGAGGCTGTTTAAAGTAGATCTGGTCTAAGGTCAAATCATAAAAGTAAGTGGAAGCAGAGAAAAGAGCAAATAAATAAATAAGTAAATAGAAAGAACTAAAGAAGAGTTTAGTGCAGTCAGTGCTGACCATAGAAAGAAAACTTTTGGTCAAGTGTTCTAAAGGAAACTTAACTAGAAAGGTTGCGATAGAGGAACTGTCATTTCTATAAATAACTGATGCAAGGAGAAGTGGAATTATAAGCTAACTGGAATTGAACTTAACATATACCATTTTAAAACTATGGTAGCTCTTTTTATAATAAAACTAAACGTTATGGACTGAGCTATGTCCTCAAACCAAATTCATATGTTGAAGCTTCAGTCTCCAATGTGATTATATTTGCAAGTAGGTTTTTTTAAGGAATTTATTTCAGAAATTAGAGGAAATCTCAAAGTAGTTTTAATTTTAATTTCCCTGATGGCTAAATATTTTGAATATTTCAAGTGTTTCTCAGCCATTTGTGCTTCATCTTTTGAGAACTCTTCATTTACTTTTTTTTTCTTTTTTAAGTAAATTTATTTTACAACATCATTTAGTTCAACATAATAGCCACAGATTCCCCTGTTCTCCCACTCTCGCCCCCCTCCCCCTCCCCCCACCCCACCCCCCATTCCCACCTCCTCCAGATCAAGGTCTCCCCGAGGACCGGGATCGACCTGGTAGACTCAGTCCAGCCAGGTCCAGTCCCCCCTCTCCCAGACCGAGCCAAGTGTCCCTGCATAGGTCCCAGGATTCAAACAGCCAACTCATGCAACAAGCCCAGGACCCGGCACCAACACACAACTGCCTCCCAAACAGATCAAGCCAAATGACTGTCTCACCCGTTCAGGGGGCCTGATCCAGTTGGGGGCCCCTCAGCCTTTGGTTCATAGATCCTGTGCTTCCATTCATTTGGTTATTTGTCCCTGTGCTTTATCCAACCCTGGCTTCAACAATTCTTGCTCATATAAACCCTCTTCTTACTCACTAATTAGACTCCCAGTGCTCCACCAGGGGCCCAGCCGTGGATGTCTGCATCCAGATTCCTCAGACCTTCCTTGGATGGGGTTTATGGCACAACTAACAGGGTGTCTGGCCATCCCATCACCGGAGTAGGTCAGTTCCTGCCGTCTCTCCACCATTGCCAGCAGTCTTTTGTGGGGGTATCTTTGTGGGCCTCCCTAGTTCTCTGCTTCCTCCCCTTCTCATGTGGTCTTCATTTACCATGGTCTCCTATTCGTTGTTCTCCCTCTCTTTTCTTGATCCAGCTAGGATCTCCCACTCTCTTTCCCTCGACCGTCGCTCTTCATTGTTCCCAGTCATGACCAGGCTGTTCATGTAGATCTCATCCATTTCTCCGTGTCTTTTTTGGGGTCCCGTTTTCCAGGTAGCCTCACTGGTGATGTGAGTAGCAGTCCAGTCATCCTTGTTCCACATCTAGCATCTTCCTATGAGTGAGTACATACCATATTTGTCTTTCTGAGTCTGGGTCACCTCACTCAGGATGATTTTTTTCTAGATCGATCCATTTGTCTGCAAACCGTATGATGTCATTGTTTTTCTCTGCTGAGTAGTATCATTTACTTTTATGCCCCATTTTAAATTATGCTATTTGTTTTCTCCATGTTTAGGTTTTTTTAGTTCTTTGTGTATTCTAGATACTAAGCGTCTTCCAGAGGTGTTATTGGTATAGATTTTCCCCCATTCTCTGGACCACTACTTTTCTCAAATGATACTGTCCTTTGCTGTACATAGCCTTTTAGCTTCATGCAGCCTCATTTATTAATTGTTGGTCTTAAAGCCAGTGCTTTTGTGGTCCCCTTCAGACAGTCCTTTCCTGTGCTAATGTCTTCAGAAAAAGATCTTCCAAGGAAGGATAAATAAAATATAGTGTTACAAGGGGAGGAAGGGGAGATGAGACTAGGAGGTTTCCATGGAGAGGGGACTGGGAGAGCAGCTGAAGCTGGGAATATCAGGAGGGACAACTAACTAACACTAAAGACCGTTGGAAAACCTGTATGGAAAACTTCTACTGTAAAAGCATCTTAAATTATATACATGTGTTAAAGGAATTTAACTAGAATTACCTTACAATAGGGTACTGCTGTGGATATTGCTCTATATAAATAAAACACTGATGGCCAGTGACCAGACAGGAAGTATAGGCAGGACAAGGAGAGAGGAGAATTGGGGAAACAGGAAGAAGGAGAGAGAGAGACACTTAAGCCACCGCCAGGACAAGCAACATGTAAAGACACTGGTAAGCCACAAGCGACATGGCAAGGTATAGATTTATAAAAATGGGTTAATTTAAGATATAAGAACAGTTAGCAAGAAGCCTGCCATGGCCATACAGTTTATAAGTAATATAAGCGTCTGAGTGATTATTTTATATGTGGATTGTGGGACTGCGGGGTTTGGTGGAACCTGGAGAGAAGCCCTCCAGCAACAGGCTACACAATATATCAACTAGATCTTATACTACAAACTAAAACCCCCATACCAGGAATGGGTTACATCTTCTAGATTCATTAAACAAAGCTGTCCCTTAGTTCCTATGCCCAAACACTAAAGCTACTGCCAATACTACCTGTTATCCCCCACCTCAGCTATAAACCTTGTGACCTAAAATGAAAACCTGCCTGCAAGATACACTGGTATAAATATATTGGTGAAATTATTAAGGCAATTCCACGTAGTTAAAAGGGAGGTTTATTTTGTGGGGTAACTTACAAGTGAAGGGATAGGTTGCAGGGTCTGGGAAAGGTATAGTGCAGTCCCGTGGTGTTCTCTGGAGAACTCTGCTCAGTCTATCTCCAGTGTCCAAGGTCCAGGAACCAAGAAAGCCAGTGCATCCGGATCTTGGATCTTCAGGATCCTCTCTCCACCTGCCTTGTAGGCATGACAGTTACCAAAGCCTCAATGGGGGTTGGAACTTCCAGATCAAAGCTGGAATAGGTACCCACTACAGTTATGGGAATGGCCAACCTCTTTTTTATGGGTTTTAAGGCCCGCTCCATAAGATGGAATCCATACATGACATTGCTACAGTGACCAAGAACCTGAGAATACATAGGTCATGAGCCCTGGGGGGAAATCTATTACTATTACAATGCTAGATGAACATAGCAATTAACTGATGTACTGCTACACCCAAAGATCAAAAGCACCTCTCAACCCTAATCAGAGAAGCTTCTTCTTTCAATGGTTGGTAATTAACACAGAAACCCACTACTGGACAATGTGCAGAGAGTGAAAGACTTGGGAGCACTTGCCCCTCAATAGGATGTCTTTATCAAATTCCTCTCCCTCAAAACTTGGGAATCTTTGCTGAAGAAAAGGAGGAAAGTTTCTGAGAGCCAGAGGTGATGGATGACTTCAAGGAAGCAGAGTCTTCCAGACACAACAAGTCTTACACACATGACAGCAGGCACAGACATGCATACATTTGAGCTAGACAAAATTACAGGACAGAAAAGGGGAAGTGGTGGCCACAAAGCCCCCACCCTAACCAAGTAACCATGAAGCTATTTACAACTAATACCTGTTATGAGAAGTAAATTCAATTTTCTCCAATGGAGCGATCCTGGGTCTTTCATCCATACTCCAGACCAGACCCATACTCAGAAGAAGTTGGCTAACACACACACACACACAAACACACACACACACACACACACACACACACACACACACACACACACACACGAAAATCAAGCAAACCAACAAAACACTACATTTTTGCGTGTGTCTTTTTTTCGTTTAATTTTGGCATTTTTAACACTTTGGGGGTTTTTGTTTGTTTTTCTGTTTGTTTTGATTTGGATGGGGGATTGGAAGAGGAAAAACATGAAGTTAAGTAGGTAGGGAGGAACCTCTGGAAGGTGTTGGGCAAGGGGAAGAATATGATTGAAATATATTGTATAAAAAAGATTTAAGCCAATGTGTTGGGGGGGGGACCTCAAAGTTCTTAAAATATTAACTATCTCGTCTTTTATAGAACCAATGTTTGCAGATCTCCTCTCTGTTCCATTATTGTGTTTATTTCTTCATCTTAGGGATAGCACACCATCAATGGACATTGAGTCTCCCTGGAAAAGGTTCTGATTATACAGAGCACAGAATTCCTAGTCTTAGAAATGTGCCAGATGCTCATAACTACATGACAATCTCCTTTAAGTTCTTGAGCAAATGCTACTTTCCCGGTGGTGTTTTCTGTGAAAACCCTTGTATTCCCCTAGGACTCCTTCCAGCAATAAATATGGAACTCATGGCTTTCTTCTATTTTCTACCTATTTTTCTCTATTTTAAACTTTTTATTTTGTTTTTAGAATTCACACATGAACACTGTATTTACATTTCAAACCCTCTTTCTTCCCCACTCAATTCATCCCATCAAATTTATCACATCTTCCTTTTAATTATTATGATTACATACAACATATATGCATGCACACACACACACACATCCCTACACAAATCACTGAGTCCATTTGGGACTGTTTATATGTACATGTATTTAGAGATGACCACTTAATATTGGATAACCTATAAGGGAGTTCACCCTTGTAGAAAACTAACTCTTGATCAGCTGCCATTGACTGCCTGTAGCTTTTTGTCTAAGGGTGAGATCTTGTGAAATTCCCCGTCCAGTTGACATGTCAACTCATATTGTCATTATACAGGCCTTTCAGCAACCACATTGTGAAATGTCATGAGTATAGCTTCCCTGTCTTATCTAAAAGACACTGTCAGCAGGTGTCATGGTCTTCTAGCACTTACAATCTTTCTATTCCATATTCAATGATTTTCTTTGACCCTTGGGTGTAGGAATTTTATATATATATATATATATATATATATATATATATATATATATATATGAAGTGGTCACCCCATGGTCAACTTGTTTTCTGTAGTGTGACTAGTTGTGGATCTCAATAGTAGCCTCTGTCTATTACAAAAAGAAGTGACTTTGTTTAAACTATATAAACTGTAGCTATGCCAGAAAGGATGATACCCCCTCAAACAAGGCTACATACTATCCAACAAAAACTCAAGTGCCATCAAAACTTCCCTACAAGTTGTAGGCCAAAAGAACCCAAGAGACCCATAAAGTAATATAGGCTATTGCCATTATTCTTGCTTGCCTTTAAAACTAATATCCTATTGCTGAAGGCATCACGCACTTCAGGCACAAGACTTGGAGGAAGTGAGCTAGAACTGTCCTGGAAAACTTCTCACTGAGGACTAGCTCTCAAATATAGAAGCTACAAACAGCGGAAGAGTCAGTGGTCCTATTCAGCTGTAGTATCTATGAACCATAACAATGACTAACCTAGTGTGATGTCCCCTTTGATGCAGTAGTGACACTTTTATCTTGGGTTTAACCAACAGCTGTTTAATTGGATGTAAAGTCCACTCAATAAAAGAGAATTCATGCCTAATTCTTCAAGTCTAGTCAACTCCTCCTGACTGGAGAGGTCATAGACCCTAGCAGAAAAGCTAGTACTGCCATTTTTCCTAAAGCACTATAATTTCTAACTGTATTCTAAATGTTTATCTTTATACTTTAGTCAAATGTACTTCTTTTTTCAACATATGAAGACTATTACAGAGATCACAATCGTCAAAATGTAGAAAATAAGTTACTGTGGCCCAGCCCAACTGAAACGTGTAAAATACAACCCCAATACTAGAGGCTTAGGGAACACTGTCCAAGAGCAGACAGAGATTCTATCTATCTTTCTTAATAGTTTTATTGCTCATTTCTTTTCTGACTCACTTTGCAACTATAAATCTTACAGAAGTAGGAGCTTTCATCTGGAATATTTACCTAGTCAGCTACTACCACATGAGATGGACTCAATAAACATTTTTTGAATAAGGAGACAATGGCCACTTCTCAGGGATCAAAGTTAGAGAATAAAGTAAATGCTAAGAGGTAATATGGCTATCTGAATAGTCATATTTAGGAGGTCCTTGGGAAAATCTCTAAGTGACACCTGAGCCCTGTAGCACTCCCAACTAATGAGGTTATAGACCAGATGAGGCTTACAGCACAAAGGTCAGGCATGTCGTGCTTGCTGTGGCTTTTTCTGAAAGGCATGCTGGCTGTCAGCATCAAGGGAGAGCAGAAGACATCATCACATGTCTAGCTTAAAGACCCTCCCCTTAGATGACCTGCTTACTAGCTCTCTTGAATTTACAGATTTCAACAAAGAAGCAGCAACTTCTGGTTGTACTCTAAGTATTATAAATGGAAGTCTGATTGCATTTCACCCTAAACAATGATTTTTCAGGCCCAGGGAGTAATAAAAAGAAGTAGGGAAGGTTAGAACAGTTGCCACCTCTCACTCAATCTTGGATGGACCCTGAGAGAAGCTTTTCTGGCTCCCCTGCTGCCTCACACCTAATTTCCAGATTGAGCAAAGCCAGCCATGGAGGGAGGGCTATTCAGAGGAAGGATGTGATTGCTTCCAGAACACTGGAGTCACATACAGCAGCAAATGCTGAGGTGTATCTGAGGAGCTGGGGCGGAAGGATGGTTGTTTCTTTTGTAGAGACTACAGTAGGTCACGTCTCCTCTGGAGCAGGAACAGCTGCTTGACATCTGGATGCCCTGTTTATTCTACCAGTTCCCCAAGGTGAGAGAAGGATAACACAGAAAGTTGCATGGCACACAATCCAAGAGCCCACCGCTATTGGGCAGGGAATTAATGAAAGAGGCTTTACTGTTATAAGCTGCAGGAAATGCTCCTGGTGGGTCTTGCCCTTAGCGCTTAGAGAAGAGGAACCTCAACTTCTAGAACCTGCTTCTTTTGCCTGAGGGTTTTCTCCTGCTTCTGAAGCCTGTTTGGCCCCCTGCACAGACCAGAAGCACAGAGGAGTTAATAATCCCCAGGAGAAGCACTTAACCCAACACCAGCTGAAGCTGTTACATAAAGACCCAACACACTCCCTTATCCTGTGTGCAATGTGTAAATTCTGAAATAAGTGGCTTACTTCAGGCTTCCAGAGTTTTCTCAGTAAGACCAGGCAAAATTCATCCTTGGTGGCAACTGATTTGAGAAGGTGACATTTATTGGATATCGTTTTATTTTGTTTGGTTATTTTTTAATTTTTTTGAGACCATGTCTTCTTATAGGGCCCAGGACAGCCTCCAACTTGTGACCTTCTTGCCTCAGCCTCCCAAGTGCTGGCATATAAGTATGTGTCATCACACTCAATTTTTTTTCAGTTTCTTAATAAAGAAAATACACTCAAATTATGATGTCAAGTGGGCTTCTGGGGGATTTAAACTAAGAAACTTGCCTATAGAAACTGTGTTTCTCTATAGTCTCACTTCAACATGAGTGAAGGTCTTAATTTTGTTTCAGAAATCACGTAAAATATGTTCATTATGAAAAGCAATATCCCTTTGTTTAAGAGTAGATTGAAACATTTAGGAACATTGAATATTAAACCTTATGGCAACTCTATTTTCTTTTTTCTTGATTAATAATGAACACATCACTGCAACCTGAAAGAATTCACAAAACATATATAGACACAACTTTCACAATTTTAATATCATAAAACATCAAGACATCTGCTAGTCATCATATAAAACCCAAGTTCTCACCTCACCAGTGACAACTCCAAGGTTCTAGGATGTTAACAGAGTAACTTACCTAAAATATCTCTGAAAATTGGCTTTTCAGCTAAAACCATAAAACCAATTCAGATATTACTTATAATTATTATTTGAAGCCTAACCATCGATTCATCTCTGGCTGTACGCATTTGGGCTAATTATTTATTATATGTATTTCTGGATGAATTAGGGGAAGGAAGTCTACCTCTCTCTGGAAATACAGACAGACGGGTGCTAGCTTTGCTGCAGAGAAAGCCTCCTTCTTGTGACTTCATTTATCTGATTGACCAGGGTTATTCTTTTTCAGGAGACAGGAAATGTCCTGATTTTTTCAGTCTGATTATTTCTGCAGCTACCAGCTGTCATAGCCCTCCCTATCTTGTAGCAGACCTAATGATTTGCCTCCTGGGACTCAGGAGAACCTCCTCTTGCCACCCTGGAGAAGTGCATATGGCTAGCGTGGATGCATATTACAGATCTGTCCCTGTACTGTGCCCAGTGCATGTGCCTCTGCCTTCCGAGCCACAGGCCTAGACCTATGGCAAAGCTTACCCACACACTCACGTGCCCTTCCTTCAACAAGATAGGGCATGCACACACAGCCACATCCTGTAGTATACTAGGTTGCCTCCACCTCCCACAGTGGCCAGAGTTGAATATCATCCATGGAGGCGCTGTCCTTGTCATGTCTCATCAGGAGTCTCAGATGCTCCTGCACTTGGGGCTGACCTTCCTAACCTCATGGAGGGTCTAGCTTCCCAGAGGGCCAGTTAACACAGTTCCAAGTGTTGTCCTAATGGATTTTAAATGAAAAATATTTGGGGTTGACACCACTTTGAACAAAACATTGAGCTTATGCTTTTTGCCCATTCTAAAGACTGGGCATCAAAATAGAAAAAGCTGAAAGCTTTTCTCTAAGAATTACTTATATTTGAAAGAAAACACAAAACAAAAGAAACCTCAGTGCTGGCTTCTAATTTCCTCTTGTCTTTATATGCTGCTGGCCTGTGCCTGTTTTGTGTGCCTCTCCCCCAGGTCCTCTATAAGGAGATGGATATCATTTTCTCCTAAAGAACAATTCATCTAGGGCAGTAGATGCTGCCTAAATCTATGAGGCTCTCCAGGATCTCATGCATTATGTGGCCCAAATGGCTACATTAGAAAAAAATCCCAATTAGCAAAATTTAAATATAAAATTTCTTTGAATGGTGTGTCTCCTTTCATATGTCGTAACACCCTGATCAATGGCACCAAAAAGCAAGAGGTTTCTGGGATTGCTATATATTTTTATTTCCCTCCAAATATCAATGCCACATCAACTGTTAATCTGAAAAACCTCATTTAATGTCAGCTTGCTCACAGTTATGAAAATTCAGGTAATGTATTCCTGTTACTAATTGTATTTGAGAAAGTGTTATTAATTTCATATATCAAGTTCGCAGTGGCCATCTGTTCCCTCCGAACTGCTGCGTCTCCCTCCATCTGCCCTGGTTTTCTTCTGCTAATCGGGTGGCAAGGGCTCCGATGATCAGGAAGTTTCTCCCTGACTTCTGATTTGTCAGTCACCATCAAGACAGCTGTGCATTTGTAGCAGACTCCTCCGACGGGTGGTGCTGAATCTAAATCTGTCTGCTTTGCTTTCTCTCTTTCTTTCTGTTTTTTTTTTTTTTAATAAAACTTTTTTTTGTCAAAAAAAAAATGTTTAAAGGAAGCCAGATTGTATTTGCTGCCTCTAATTTGGCTGCATCTGCACCCTCATGAATATAGATGAAGGTACATGGCCAGGATATTATTAGGGACTGCAGTGAGCAGAGAGGAATTTTAAATGTGGCAACACACTATAGTTTAGATTTCTGAGAACATTAGGACAAACTAACGTGAAACTGCTGACATTTGCTAGCTTTGAGTTCAAGAAGAGTTTCTGAATCTTAACCACGAGGATTCTTTCTTGATTACTTTTGCATGAATGTGGTTGTGTTGGGGAAGACGGTGAGGAAAAGGATTCTGGGAAGATATTAAGTCAAAGCGATGTCATATCAGATTTTCTTCCCTTTTCTCCTGTATCTCAGAGGGTCAGTGTGTAGGTGACTACAACTTCACACCTCACATCTGAGCATGTGGAGTGAGGTAGCTTCAGGACTTCCGAAGTGCAGTGGACTCAGTCTGACATAATGCGTGAAGCGTATTCTTCTCTTCAGATGTAGGGGCAGAGTCAGGGCTGCACATATGTGAGGACTCCCACCACCGAACTCCATCCCCATCCCAAACATTCAGATTTTACAGCCTGGAAGATGAAGCTAGGTTGTTGGTTCTTCCCTAGCTGTTTGTGATTGTTTGTTAGGTGTCTTATGCTCATAGATGATGTCTGATGATGTCAGTTCCCCTTTCTGAGAAGCCTTTGTTATGGAGTCAACAGGTTCACCTGGGTGCTGATCATGAGTAGTGTGGAGGCCCACAGAGGCTATTTAGTGAGAAATTCCTCAGGGTCAGAGAATCTGAGCTTGCTTTATCCAGCAGGGCTGCATAATGGGATGATTTGACCACGGATGTGTTTACCAGTAGTTTGGAAGGGCCTACACTTGGCTGTATGGTGTGCTTTGATCTTGCAAGAGGGAGGTCTTTTGCCTCTCCCCTTGGCATTTTATTAAAAGCCTTTTTTTTTTTTTTTTTTTTTTTGCATAAAGCTCTGGGCTGTTGGGTATTGATCCAGGCTCTCCTGAAGCTATCCTGTGTCTCTGTGTTTCTCCTCATCTTCTAGGTGTATTTTTCTACCTAATATTTCCTAATTCCTCTCTCCTCCACCCAAGAACCCTTTGATAGGTGGGACCAGGCCAGAGCTGGACTCCCACAGAGTAGACATGATTTATTTTATTACCCACTAGTGAGTGCACCAGGCTCTAGTGGATAGTGCCAAACCCTTGGTCACACAGATGGCCCCAGTCAAACACATTGGGTCACAAATGACAAGCAAAACAAAACAAATAGTCAAAAATGTAGAGGAATGATTTGTAGGAAAGATATTGGGCTGATGGAGATGGGAAATAAGAGAGGATGGGAAATGAAAGGGATTGGAATACATTACATGTATGATATTGTCAAAGAACAAATCAATTAGTAAGACAAGGGGAAGAATGTGCTGAGTCCTAAGCCCCTGTACCTGTAAATGTAAATAAGTTTGAAAATGGGGCTTTTCGGAGGCAGTAAGGTAAGATGGGTCCGGAAAGGTTCAGGGTGGTCCTTAAGTCTATGTCACTGCTGCATTTTGAGAAGACACCCAAACTGAGGCAACAGAGTTGGAGGGAGAGTAGGTGATGCAGCCACAAGCCAAGGACACTGAGGACTACTCATAACCCCCAGCCACTGAGTTTGGGATAACTTGCCCTTGTAACCATGGGAACACAGCTCCAGAATATGATTTCAGAAATAACAAGAAGTAGGATTACTGCAGTTTTTCAACTCTCAAAGATTATGTTTAGCTTCAGCATAGGAAGCCACAACTCTTTGTGTTTGTTAGCTCCACGACAGAAAGAGCCTGTCATTTTTCAGTTTCAGAAAATGCATTCTGTCTTTAAAATGTTATCATAAATGCAAAACAACTGCATGTCAATGATGTATTTTCTGGCTTCCATCATTAGTGGTGTGAGAAAAATGGCAGCTGAGTTAGTAGACGTCAGTTACTAAATGAGATGGGAGTCTTGCTTCCTCAGCTAGCTTTGCTCTGAAGGGCAGGCTCTTGTTCTATTCCCCAGGGTCCACCACGGTGGATGCAGCTCCCAGGCAGAATCAGGTTTCAATTCCATTGCCTGTTCCTTTGATATCATTCTCTTGTTTATGAAGATCTCATTTGTACATCTGCTTCTCTTCTTAAAATATCTGCTATCCCAACATCCTGCCTCCTTGAGAGGATGCTGTAATTCCCAGAATTTCAGGTTTGTCCAGAGTAGAAAAAAAAAATTAAACACAACTTAAACATACTCCTTGACTCCTACTCTGCTCCAAGGATATTTCTCTTTATGCTGGTGTGCAAATTCTGAAAGGTCCTCTCCCTTTCCATCATCTTGCTCTGATTTTTTGTTGTTAAGATCTGTTTTGTGTTGATATGTCTATTGATATACACCTAAGGCTGGGTACTTTGTAAAGGACTGAGGTTTATCATGTGACAGTTTTTGATGCCTGAGGACAGAGACTCCATAGGTTAGCTTCCTGGTGCATCCTCTCACAGTGGAGAAGCACGAAGCAGTAGGAATGTGCTCATAGAGTGCTGTGCCAGGGAAGAAGCCAGAGAAACACTATGGGAGATAAATTTCTTGATAACACCCTGTTCTTGGGTAGATACTACTCCATCTCCTCATCAAAGTGAGCCCCAAATCTCTTAAAGGCTAATTCACTTCTCAATATAATTGCAGTGAAGATCCAACCTCACCAAGTTTAGATGGAGGCAATCCATACTCAAACCACAGCATTTTCTCACTCATTCTGAACAGCTTTGGATTGATGTTGATGTTTGTTTGGTAGCTCAAGGCAAATATCCTTTAAGCTATCCTGAATGCTGGCCCTTTTATTCAATTTTGCTAGTCAAATTGTGGTTCATGACCAACAGTATGGATATCACCTTGAAGCTTGTTGATAATACAGACTTTCAGAGGCATGTGTGTTGTTACATTCCTGTAATTCCAGCACTTGAGAGGCAAATCAGGAGAGTTGTGGGTCCAAGTCCAGCCTGGGCTATGTGGTGAAGCCCAGTCTCAAAATCATAACAAAACAACAATAAAAACAAAAACAATTTCAAGGCTACCTAATCAGAAAAACGAAACAAAACAAACAAACAAACAAACAAAACTACCCCAGAGGGTCTGAGTACAATTTACTGTGTGTTAAAGGGTAAGAAACAGTGGCGTGTGTCATTCTTTTGTTCTCTCAGAATTTCCAAAGCAATGTCTTATGGTTCCATGACAATTTGAAAGACAGAATGGGGACCTGCCTGTTTCTACTCTGATGATAGTATCCTTTTCCCCTGCTTATGAAAATAAAGATCCTTGATATCTACAGAAACTGTATGTGAAGAACAAATGGGGAGGGGGGGCTAAGGACCAAGGAACACAAATGTGAGTATCAGTGTCACCAATGATGCTTGCTCATACACCATTTTTCTTGGAATATTATTGATGATATCAATAGAATATTAACAGCATAGAAAGGAAGACCAGGTCCATTTACATGGCAGCTCTGTTTCCTTTCCCTGGGTAGATAATGAAGTAGATTCTCTTTTCCCATGACACTGGGCTGCCTGATATTTTGTGGTGTTACATGACGTGCTTCAGCATGACTAATACATCCCAGCTGGTCTCAACAGCAGGAATATGTGTCTGGGGGAGAGGGGGGCTGTGGAGTGACTAGGTTACCATTACGCATGCTCCAGCAGAGGAGGCTATGTTGTGTCTATAATTAGGTTGGGGGTAGGAACTCTAGAGGGGGTGAGGAGAAAGAATGAATGGGGTGGGGGGTGGGGTATAAGGAAATCCCAGGAGTTCTGGCAACTTGAGATTTTTCAAGCTGTCATTTACCTTTGCTAAGTTGTGGTTGGTGGCTGTGTTTACAGGCTGTGGATTTGTAAACAGCACATGTGCAAACCGTTAGCTATTGTTTTGAAAATGGCAGTATGGCCAATCATTTCAATTTCAGTGTTTAAGCATGAGCCAGATGACGCTATGTTTTATTTAAAACTGGGCATGTATCATCCAGGGTGGAAACTTGTACCTCTCAAACACTTTCATATTGTGTACTATGCCATATGTTGCTTGCTTGCAGGTTTTTAAAGTGATTGCCTACTGCCTAAAGGTAGCTTGTCTCAAGATTATAATCCACCTCTTGCTTGAGGGCAGAAATGAACCCATTAATTTAACAGCACACTAATGGGATTGCCAGGGAGGTGTTAATTCCATTCACCATTCCTAAAGGATTAGTTGAATGCTGGTTAGATAAGAAAGAAAGCGGGTAAAGAATCATTGTGAAAAGTCTAGGGCCATGCCGAAGATTTGGCCAATGTGTTTTTATACTAAAAAAAAAAAAAAAAAAAAAAAAAAAAAAAAAGCAAGCTTTAGCTAGATACAGTCATTTCTAAATTAAGGGTTGTTTTTAAATGCTAAATTATAAAATAAATTGTCCTTATTTTACAACTTTGGAAAGAAGCCTGTTTCTTACTCTCTGCTTAGTGTTTAAAAAGACCAGAATGTCTACTAACATTTGCTCACTTATTGTATATTAATAATATACAATATAATAATGTATATATAGAGAGAGGGTTTCATACATCTCAAGCTGGCCTTGAATTGACTAGTTAGCATAGTCTTGAGTTATCATCCTCTTGCCTGTATATCCCAAGTCATAGGGGTTATAGAAATGAGTCTCCATATCCAATGTACAGTATGCTGTGGACCAAACCCAGGGCTTCCTAAATGCCACACAAGCACCCTACCACTGAGCTACATCATCAGCCCTCATTGTAGATGTTCAATAAAATTCCTAGATGAGTCTGCTAGCTTGATAGGATTTGAACTGGTCATTGCCAAAAGATCCCCACCTCTTGAATTGCCTTTATAAATAAGTATTTGGTGACTGTCAGAAAAGGATAGTAGCTAGCTCTGAAATGACACACACTAGCAGACTAGCCTGTGTCCCTTGATCCTTTGCAGTGTGAAAGTGTTTTGTGCTGCAACGATGATGCTGACATCAAGGACGGAATAGCCACCCTGTGAAGCCCGTCTTGAGGTCTGACAAAGGTCAAGTGGATTTTTGTTTCCTTAGAGGAGTGCTTGTCTAATCCTTGAGACTCTGATGGCTAAACTCAGTTATAATTGTTTATCCCATTCATCCTCCATCTACTTGAAAGTGTACAAAAAGAAGCATGTACTTGAGAGTTCTCTGGAAGTTGTAACATTGCCCCTCAAACTCCAGTTATGTATCCATCAGAGGAAACAGATATTGGGTCCCCTGTCATATCTCCAAATACCATTACCACTTCATTTCCTTTAATACTAGTATCCATGTGAAACTAATATCTTCCTTTAAGGAAATGGCAATTTGCCGCAGGGTCTCTTATCAGGTGATAACTATCTAGGTTTACTTTTAAAGCTTCGTTGCCTTCCTGTTAGTGTAGAAAACGCAGTCACCACTGCAGATTAGCTTTCTCCCCGGGGGAGGTTCAGTCACTCTCTTTTGTGTTTGGTTCTCTTTTTTGTAAAACATGATCAGCAGCCTGTATTGGGAGGCCTGGGAAGGAGAGATTAAGTTCTCCTCAGCTGGCCATCCGAGGGTGTGGCTCTTTAACATTTTAGCTAACAGATGGTGGTAAACCAACAGGTGCACCCAGATCACTGCACCAAGCTTTTTACATCTGCTGGGAGCAGACTGAATGCTGGCTGCAGCTTCCCCCACTCCAGCTGGGGCCTTGGCTGCTCCCAAGCACGATGAAGACAGGGTGCAGAAAGAGGGAGGCTGGTGACCTTCAACTGTTAACCCACAGATATGAAGTGCTTTAGAGGGTAAGCAGGGCAAGAATGCTTTGATCTGAGCATCTCACAGAAACAAAGGGTGCGGACTCCAAGGTGGAGTGAGGAAATGGCCAGCAGTTTTGCTAGCACAATAGGCCTTTCAGGATCTGACAGCTTCCTTCAGTAGGGCCAGGCATTTCCACTTTCAGCAAAGCCATTGGCCTGAATTCATTGCCTGCTGCAAAACTGTTGTTGGATAGACTAAAAGTGTTGAAGGGAAACAGCCCAGAGAATAGTAACAACAATTCACCTTGCAGTAACCAACATTTTCCATGTTTTTAACCATTGTCGGGGGTTCCAGGAGTTGTTACACCATATTTATAATGAAAGTCCATGGCGTGAACTGTTCTATTACTATTAGTTTGCAATGGATGAAAAAAAGAAATCACAGAGATACTGGGATTTACAATTGCAAGGGAAAAAAAAAAAAACAAACAAAACCACAGTCAGTACTAACAGATTCAACAGTATAGTAATTGTAACATGTGTTTCCTGCAAGGCTACTACATGCCAGCCCCAGGCTTCTGAGCCAATTATTCAAGCAGCATTGGCCCAACTCTATAGCCTCTGCATTTATCAGCTCTGTAGAGTGGTCAACCTCTATCTTCTTGACAGAACAGGAAGGAAAAATGTACTTAAGGTCACTAGAGACCAAACTCCATTGTTAAGTCTGTCTTGAAAGCATTGTATTGTTGGTTATGTTTGGTTTCTGCTGTGACTCTCTAGTTCAGTGGTTCTCAACCTGTGGATCACAACCCCTCTGGCAAACCTCTATCTCCAAAACTATTTGTATTATAATTCATAACAGCAGCCAAATTACAGTTATGAAGTAGCAACAAAAATAATTTTATGGTTAGGGGTCACCACAACTCAAGGAACTGTATTAGAGGGTTGTAGCAGGTGAAGAACCACTGATATAGTTCCTTATATTACATAAAAATCAAGTCCCCATGCAGTTTCACCAATCCTGATCATTAACTTTCTTTAAAGTCTTAGATTTCACACCTTAAGAATTCCCTCTCATATACACTTGTTTTTGCCACTGAGGAAAATTACCCACTGATCATCTCATGGCGTTCTACAACTCCATAGTATCAAATATGGCCTGGAACTCTACTTTCCAGATTAGATACCCTTGATTCACACATATATTCCCATAATGGACTGCTTCATTTCCATTTCTATGTCTTCTGTGCTTAGATCTCTAAAAGATTATGGAGAATATTGTAGCAGGCTGCCTGGCTCAGTTATGAAGGCAGGCCTTCAAACCTGCCAATCAAGAAACAAATCCAGTAGGGCTATATTTACTCATTTGGGTTAATACTATTGACCTTGGTAAAAGATCTTAACTAAAGATGATCAAAAGAGCCAGAGACAATCTAACAAAAACCTCAGTGCCTGACATGGGAAACCTCCATTCAAGTTGTTGGCCAGTGGAGTCTTTGGACCTCCAAAACAAAAGACTATTGTAGTTGCCTTTGGACTACTTCCAGAACTTGAAGTTAAAAATCCTATCATTTAAAACATCATATACTTCAGGCACAGGACTTGGAGGAATTGAGCTGGAGCTGACCTGGAATCCTCATCTTAAAGGGAATCCTCATACTATCAGAAGGTGCTATGCCAGTTGCCAAAGAAGAAAAGCAATCGATAGTCATTCCCAATTGTAAATCTACAAAGGGCAATAATGATTAGCATGGCCACATATTGCCATAGTGGTGCTTCTCTCTTGTGGGTACCCAAGAGCTGTCTATTTGGATTTAAGGCTCACTCAACAGGAATGAATTCATATGTGGGACAAAACATAGCCAAGTACCCACTAATGGTGACATCATGAATCTTAGAAGAGAGTCTACTACTGCCAATTTCCTAGACCAAGATAATTTCTAACAGTATTCTAAATACTTAATCCTTATAAACACAAGTAACTGTATTTGTCATCCCGCATCAACGATGCTTCTTTTTGCAGCAGACATAGACCTTTACAGAGATCCACAATTCGTCAAAATGCAGATAAAAAATGGAGCACCCAACACCAGTTGCTCAGGGAATATGACAGAAGAGAAAACAGAAAGATTCTAAGATCCAGGGGACCAGGATGTCTATTGTGAGTGTCTTTCATAAATGACAGAGAGGTGACACATATAAAATTCCAACAATATAGCTGCCTAAACAAGACCTGATCAATGACAAAACCAGTTGGCGTGCCAAGGAAGATGGAGGAAACCTCACAAGTCCCTCCCCTAGAGGGATAATACGTCGTCAGGGACAATACCTTGGTATTCATAATAAATAAAGAATAGCTCAGTAATTTGAGAGGGAATCAGGGTCATGGAAGGAGTTGGAGAGGGAGGGGTAAAAATGATGTAAATATAATACTCATGTATGAAATTCTCAAAAAACAGCTACTTAAATTTTTTCAAAGGACATAGCAAAGTAAATTGATATGGAAAAAAAGAGGGGCTTGTGTCAGAAACTCAGGAGTTACTAGAGGGAAAGAAATACATTTCCTACAACTAATGGCTAACAACAAACTAGCCAGGCTGAGGAAGGTGGAGGTCCTTTCACTTAAATTGCTACTTGCCTGGATCACAATATGTTAAGCACTAGGGAATATAATCCAAGAAGCACTGATGTTGTAGGGAGTGGGAAGTCAGGGAAACAGAATGAAGGGATCTCAGTGGCTGACAGTCACAAAGGCCATAGCCCTTCACTGCACAGAACTTTAGACACCGTCATTAGCAACAACAGTTGGGAGGCACTTTTCATGATCGTGTAATTCTTGGCAGCAGGTAGAAGCTTCGCATGTGTGTTAAAATCGTAAATGGACAAGATGCTTCTTCTTAGTAAAACATATAGTGCTTCCAACAGCAGGCATTCAACTGCCACTGGAGTTTCAATAGTAGACCTTGTCTTCCTTAGGAATTGCCTAAAGTGTGGCTAATGTTATTCAAGAAACTGATGCAATTAAAAATAATGGCTCATTCAATAAGAAAATGTTACCTAAATTAAACCTAGTTGATTTTTCCCTCTCTTTTACCTTTGAAAGTATTAAGGAGTTAAAAAGACGCATCTATGTAATTTACCAAGCAATTGATTTAGGAGTTAGATTAGTAACATAAAGAGGGTTCGGGCTTCATGTGTTGAATTTGATACTTATTTATCATCACACATATTTTAACACTCATACATCTTTGATTTCAGCGTCCCTTTGTATGAATTTCACAAAGTGTCAATATCTATTTGTTCACTCACAGGTGACAGTTGTATTTATTTGCCTTTTCCTGGTCTTCTGGAACTGAACTGTCTAAAACACACACACAGCCTTCCCACAGGCATGCCTGGTGTCAGAACCTCACGTTATGTGGATGTTTTGGTACTTGCATGTTGAATACGGCTCAGATAGCCTGATGGGTTTTTCGAGGGTAGTGGAATGAAAACCCAGTTACTTTTGACCCTCACTAAACAGTTATCTGTCAAACCGTGAATCCCTTGCTGCTCCATGGGCTTATTTAAAATTAGGATGAGCAGCGCAGCAGCCGCTTGTCTTAGTGAATACAGTAGTTCGCCTCAGGCCACAAAGGAGCAACCAGGCCCATTGCCAGCTCCTACGGTGTTGGCGGTTCCAAGGCGTAGACTCAGGGAGCCTCATTTTGAGTTTAGATGGATTTTTGAACAGTGCACATTGCCATAAACTTCAGAAAGATTCCCCACAACAGTATTAACCCCACAGCTAAGATTAGCGGAGAATGTTTTAGATCCTCAGAGCCATAATCTGCTCCTCAGGTGAACGCTGAGTACCAAATGCCAGGACACTGAGAAAACAGGTGTACCAACCTGTGCCTGGGACCTGAGGAAGGGGGTTTACAAGCAAAGAGCAGCCAACTCAGAAGTTCCCGGGTATGCACGCTTTTAAACAAGTGTGCCTGAACGTGGGAAGCTTAAAAGTGCCCTCCGTGGCACGCTGCCTACCATGCAATTTCACGTGAAGGAGCACTTCATAAAGTGTATTTCATGGAACTTGTGTCCCCAAGACGCGCCACATGAAAGGTAGGCTGCATCACATCAGTTCTGGGCTTAGGAAGCCCCAGAGCATCCTGTCGTAAGACACACGGTTGAGCACAGAGCTTCCCTGTTTAACCATAAAACTATTTTTACACAATTACCTTCCATCATCTTTCAGGATACTTTTCAATCGTGTACACGTTTGGAAGCACCATTCAAGCAGCAGTCAGATACAGCTGGCATCTTCCAGCCTCCCACTTGAGGCATCTGTGAGTCTTCAGAAGGTACATTTGAAAAAGTTGTGACCTACCCGAAGTGGTGGAATTGAATACCCCCACCCATTTCTTTCCATAGGAGCTATTGTTTATGTCGATATTCATGTGGATGGAATATTGACACAAATGTGTGGAATGTCTTCATACCTAGTCTCAAGAGAACATTGCAGCGATATATTTTTATGGAAGCATTTAAATTTAAATTAAACCTTAACATGGAAACAAAATGCAGTAGTAGTAATAGCCTGCTTCTTAAATGCTCCTGATGCCCAGGAAGTATGACAGACCCAGTTTCTGGCTTCTAGGGGAATCTCAGTGAGTATGAGAAGCCACAGATGAGATCTGAACTGCTAACTCTGCGATCCAGATACTTGACCTGGTGTTGCTTCCCAGGTGTGCCACTTTAGCAGTTCTGGGTCCACCGTCAGAATGGCTCTAGACTTGCTCTAATATTTTGCTTTTGTCATATTTAAATTTGACTTGAAATACATTGTATGAAAAATCTTTAATAAAAAAAATAGAGAAAAAACAAAAAAAGAAAAGAAAAAATTTAATGACATTTACAATGGTGTTACGTTTTCATTCTACACAGAACCTTGGGAATCATATAGCTAGATTGTTTGCCCAGGGAGGTAAGCCTGTCTTCTGTGCCATTTCTGAAGTTACCTGCCTGGCCTACTGCATTATATCAACCATACTTGTCACCTCCAATTATCAGCTTAAATGCCTTTTGATAGCAAAGCCTGAAGCTCCTTAAGATGCCAGTGTGCAATCATGGACACATGGAACTCAGAGTCAGGGTTCCCACAATAGACTCCATAGTTACTGAGGTTTGGAGCTAAGCACTATTACCAGCTCTGGGGCCACCTTGGACAGCTGTTTCGTTTGCTGTCTGCATAATAGCCTATGGAAACCACCAAGGGACCAAATAGAGCTGAAGCAAACCTCGGTATACTCCAGCTGAGCATCTTTCCTGGTTCACCCATCTGTAATTTGTACAAAGGTGCACAGAGGCTATGGGTGGCCCTACCCAGAGCTCTCATTTTTCAAAAAGAGGACAAGCGTTTGCTGTTTAAAAACATTAAGATAACATGGAATGAAGCTGCTACCACAGGAGTCACTAAATGCCTTTGAGTCAGTTTCCTGAATACAGGTGTTTATGTGCTTTGAAAAGACAATGAAAACATTTCGCGTTTGTTTATTTCTATTTACTTATGAATAATACACAAATAATGTAAACAATAATGTAGACAAAGTATTTATGAAGTATAGTTTTTACTTTCTCTTGACTAATGAGTCTCAAGTTTTATACCTGCACCCCATTTCATCAAAAGGCAGAGGAAGAAATGCCTCGGTGTTCTAGATATTGTCTGAAGTGATTAAGAAGACACAGGAGATCTTTCCTTAGATCTCATTTGTGGTGATTAGTATATTTCATGCTTGTCGCTGAGTTAGTCTTGTTGGACAATTTCCACATACAGTGTGAATTTATTTGAGCTGTATAAGCATGATGTGATGATTGGATGGTACTTGTGTACCATTTGGATGGTTTTGCTTCGGAACTTACAGTCACTCTAAGATAACTTAGTCTCCAGTAATGTTCAGAAATGCTAATAGGATTTAACAAAGGCTGGGATTAGGCCTGAAGAAAAGGCAGAAAGGGCCAAGGGACTCACTGGTGCTTTTACAGAGATGATTATAAAATCAGATCATGGACCCTTAGCTCCATAAGAAGGAAAATGGTGCTATGATGGATGGAGAACAGTGATGAGAAGGCAATTCTATTAGCCAGAAGTATCTGGTGTCAAAGAATGCTTGAGTGGAACTGAAGGTAGACGACAAGGAGAGCGATGCTTGTCTGTAAAGAGTTCAATAATGGTCAGGGTATTATGATGATAAAGTCAAGTGGCTGTCTATAGGGTGCTTAAACGATGCTGCTTGTGAGTAAGTCATGCCTCTAGCACGGCTTGGCTGCTTGCTGGCCTCTCTGCTGGGGCTCCACATGCTGCAGTTTGGCAAGGTGGTCAGAAAATAAGGGAACGACTAACATAAAGCAAGTGCCGAAGTCCTCCTAACCCGCTACTCACAGGAGTAAAGTACACAGAATCAGGGAAGTTTAAGATTCCTATTTATGTCCACTTATCCAGGACTGTAGCTTTGTGAAACAAGTGAATTTCCATGATTTTTGTGCCAGACATGCTTGCCTGGAGTGTAGCATCACTGGTATGGTTGAGTCATTTAAGAGATTCAGAGTGTAATTTCATTTTTTCTCAATGCTGATAGTTGACAGATGACTGATTAGAGAGTTAAAAATAAAGAGATAATGTGATTGACAACTCATAAATACCATGGATTGTTGCAAGCACTGAAATCTCTTCAGTGAATTTTGCATATTTCATTTCTGATGAAGAAAGGAATGGAGAAGAGAGAAGAGGGAAAATGGGGGAAGGAAGGAGGGAGGGGAGGAGGGAGGGGGCAGGATGAGGGGGAGAGAAATGCTCTGAGCAAATGAAGACAACATTTCCATCTGGGGTTTGTGCTTTTCTGAGTGTCGACTCATTTTGATAGATTATTAGAAAACTCATATTTGCTCATAAATGTGAAAAAATAGCAAATGTAAAATTTGCAAATTTATTCCTAAATGTAGTTAAATTCATAAATATTTAGACACTTTTCTGTAAAGCTTCTAATTTATAACCTTTACATGAATCTATAATTTGGTATAAAAGCTTCTAAATGCAGAAGTAATGTCACAAATGTCTATAAATATTCACATCTCATTTCCAAATGTTCTACAAACCATTAGAGGAAGAAACTGAATGTGAACCATTTTTTCAGGTGGAATTTGCTCTACATGACTCAGGACAATCAACAAAAACTTTCTAGTGATAATTTTCAGACCAATGTTAAGGTTGTTGCTTATATAATCTCAAAATACATTTTAAAAATGAGAAAATGGCTGGTCAGTGGCAGCACACACCTTTAATCCCAGCACTCACAGAGGATCTCTGTGAGTTCAAGGCCAGCCTGATCTACAAAATAAGTTCCAGGACAGCCTGGGCCACACAGAGAAACCCTGTCTTAAACAACAACAGCAAGAAAGCAGATATTTCTCAGGCCAGTATGAATGATGTCAGCAGTAACAGATGGAGATGAAGGCCGAACAAGCAGAAGCCAAACGTTCTTCACACATGCTCAGTAGCTAGAATGGAACAATGTATGAATGGGTCAGTATTTATCACTTAGCAGGTCCTTGGTTCTTTCCATCACTAGCCACAATTTACTACAGTTGCTTCTTCAATGTTGGAAAAGAAGAGGAAAGACTTTTAATTAGGGAACCAGAGGATAGAACAGGCATTGCTCTTCAAAACTCTATCCAGAAAGTTCAAATCAAAGGGAAAATTTCCCTTTTAATTCTGCTAGCAACACCTGCCCTTTTAGTGTACCTACTATCCCATCCACACAAATTCAGAGGGGTTCTGGACCCCATGCACACAGTGCCAGGAAGTCAAGTAGAACCTTCATTTGGAGTTGGCGATGATCAGTGCATAGAGCAGAGACTGCCAGACAGCTGCTTCCGTCTGCTCTGGGCTCATCGCCCCCACCCCTCAAGGAGCCAGATCCAGTATTGCCCGGGTTTGGGGACAGTGCACCGATCTGAAGCAGGAATTTTCCATGTTTTATGTTGTTGACTGTGGAAAATATTTTATCTTCATCAAATGTGTTTCATTGAAAATCAGATCACTTGGCTTAATCCTTCCAAAGTTGTTTGGTATTTTTTCTCCACTGCCCTCTAGTAACATGTGCCTTACATTTATTTATTAGAAAAATTAGTACAGTAGCTATCTTTTTCCTTTGTTTAAATTAAAAATAGATTTTTCTCTCATACAATACATCTTGATCACAGTTCTCCCTCCCACCATTCCTCCCCAACTCCCCCTCCCCCCTGATCTACTTACTCTCATTTCCCTTCAGAAAAGAGCAGGCCTCAAAGAGAGGACAGTCCAACAGGACAAAACAAGATACAGTAAGACAAGGTAAAAACCCTCACTGAGGCGAGACAAGGCAACCCAACAGGAGGAAAGGAGTCCCAAGTGCAGGCAAAAGAGTCAGAGACATACCTGCTCCCACTGTTAGGAGCTCCACAAAAACAGCAAGCTAACAGGTACAACTTACTCAGAAGACCTAGGGCAGAACCATGCAGGCCCTGTGCTTGGGGCTTCAATCTCTGTGAGCCCAGAGGAGCCCTAGTGGCCCATGTTATCCCACTGTCCTTGACCCTTCTGCCACCCACAGTCTTTCCTCTCCCTCTTGCACAGGGCTTCCTGTGCTCTGAGGGGAGAAACCCATCGGAGATCTCATTGTCTGGATGACCAGGAACCAGAGACTGGATAGCCCAGACACCTAGAACCAAAAACTAATGGCAACAAATAAACAAACCAAAACAATAGCAGCAACAACAAAGCAATAAAACCAAAAATCAAAATTAAAAAAAAAATCAATGAAATGATTCCTAATAATATTCTGCTATCCTTATAGATCTGTGCCTTATCCATTCACCATCAGAGGCTTCCTCTGGCAGCTGAGGGGAGCAGATGTAGAGACCAGCAGCCAGACATTATGTGAACAGAGATTCTAAATTGGGGGTCCTCTTTTTTCTAAATGATTTGTTTTTCAAACTTCAAAGAGGTTAAGAATTCTTAGTCTGTAAAATTTGTATGCTTCTCTCTAATACTAGTTAGATGTTCCTGCTTCTGCATGAAAAGCATCAGTTTTCTACACCGAAAGCCTATAGTCATTTTCTCTATTCTCTTAAGACTGCTTTAGTCCTTTTGATCAGCTTAGCTGTTTTTCCCTTGAGTTGTTTGTCCCCACTGCTGTTTCACTTTCTGAGGTCAGCAGAAGTCGCACAGTAATCCAGCTCTGTAAAAGTAGGTGGTTGTTGCATTGCACAAGGCAAAAAGCTTAGCTCATGTTTGAATTCTCCTTTAGTGTGTGTGTGTGTATGTGTGTGTGTATGTGTGTGCATGTGTGTATGAGTGTGTATGTGTGAGTGTACATGTGAGTGTGTGTGCCTATGTGAGTGTATGCATGTGTGTATGTGTGTATGAGTGTGCATGTGTGTGTATGTGTGTGAGTATGCATAGGAATGTGTGTGCCTGAGTGTATGAATGTGTGTATATGTATATGAATGTGATGAATGTGCATGTGAGTGTATATGTGTGTGTGTGTTTCATGCCCTTCTTAGTGATTAATATAGAAGAGCTGTTATCTCCTAAAGTTATGCCATAGATTTAACAGGTGACTCCCTAACTAAATAATCTGACATCCTAAATGTATCAGGACCAATTAATCCTCCTAGTGTTTACACTATTTGTTGTGAAAATATCTGGCTCCTGTCTCTCAGGCTTAAACAGTGACAATTTGCATCCAGCGTACAGAGAACACTGATTTTGTTCCCTGGTCTATAGAAAGTCCTGCACATACAAATTCACTGATGTCAAAATGGTGATGATTAGAAGAGGTTTAAGAGCCCTCTTATGAAATTAGTGTCTGCCCCCATGCTTGAATGACTCACCCTCATATCTGTGAAAACTGGAAGGTTTGGGTTGATGAAGTGTCTGAATATAAACTTGAGAAAGAGACATTTGCAGACATTGCTATGGCTAAAGAAGTGGTGTATATAAAGACTGGGCTTCACTATGCTCTGGCGAGTGTGAAACAAAGGCATACAGATGTGGAGGCAGCTTGTCAAAGGTCAGTCAAGAAGCTGGCATCGAATTCAAATGCTGGTCTGGCTTTGGTTTTTCAGTTTCTTCCATGGTATAAAAATTGTTCTTTCATCATGGTGTAGTCTTTCTTGGAATCTTTATTTTAATTCTGTAACATTTACATTCCAGGAGTAACAGCAAATCTGCTGATTACTTATGAAAGCAGGGGAAAAATTGCAATTACAGTCAAAATTAAAGTTATTTTCTAATCTTCTCATCTTTTTTAAGAAATGAGAAACTTTAAATATGGTCAACATAGCACATTTTAAGAGTCAAACTTACTGAATCTTTCTATGACAACTGAATAATAATTTTCTGTAAAACAGTGAACATTATACAGATTTTTCATCATTTGACCTGTTTAATGTAAGTTGAAAGATCCCTCTTGTATAAGTACCATTGCATAATGCTGTGCTGAGATATTAAGATATATTTAGTCATTCCATTAGAACTGCACCATCAAGCAGGGCAGAGCATATGGAAAGAAGTTGGTGAAAAACTGATTAAACATTTATATCAAGTACATTTTGATTTAACTCACATAAATAATTCATTTTTATGTTTTCTTTCTTTCAAAATAAACCTTTTTGACACCTGCTGTGCTAAAAATAATGCTAGCATGGCTGTAATAAAAAAGTCTTAAAGCTTGCATCAATGACATCATCTGGTACCAATGCAGATACTAAATTACTCTCACATAAGTGCAGAAAAGTAAGACTTGGCATTATTTATTATTTATTTAGTGCCTCAAAAATATGCCACATTTAGTGGCAAGTGAAGCACCTGACTGAATTTGAATTGAGAGTTTGTATCAAGAAAAAGTAAAAATTAAAAGGCTCACAAAGACACAATCGAAAATGTAGGAGAGAGCCATAAAGATATTGAGTCCCATTTTTTTCCCTGAGCATGAGAAATAAGCTAAGAAATGGAGTCAATGAGCTAATGCAAAAACCCCTTATTCCAGACAAGCAGTTCCCCTAGAAGATGTTGTTAGCCTGTCCATAGATAAGGTGTAAGTAGCTATGAACCATCAGGATATGACTCACTTTAACCATGACTCAACTGACAAGTCCTACTAGGAGAAAGTCTCAGCCTTGGGTGAGAGTTACTCCGTCCTTACTATCCTCATAAGGCTAAATCTCCTTTTCTTTTTCAGACTTGCGGCTTAAAGCTCTGAGCATTTCTGAGCACTGATGTGTTTATTTGATAACGTTACTAAATAATACTTAATATCACTTTTTTACTATTAAAATTTTGTCACTTGTAGCAAATGTTCAGTTTCCATGTACAATAATATCAAAATTCTTCTTAAATGCATTTTGTTAAAAACACAAATCTGTCCAATGGCAATTGCTATATAAATAAGAGCAACAACCCCCAAAGTGGATGTGTTGAGGGGCAAGCATAATAATACTTGGAAATTGAATTCCCACTAGCTGTCTGGTGCTAGTTTATTCTACAAAAGAGAAAGTTGGAAGGTGAGTGAGAATGTATGTCTTGGCCTCTATGTTATTGTGAAGTAAGAATATGCAGTGGTTACAATGGGCAACACTGCACAGTCTCCTTCAAGTAACCCTTTCACATAAGCAGAAAGGGTATGAGCTGATTGCCTACTGCAGATCCCATTGAACAAAACTTAGTTATTCTGTGAGAAAATGCATGCCAGTGCCACAATGGACACTGGGAAAAAGAATCTCCTGCTTGATACTTGAAAACTTGGACATCATCTGCATAACCAAATATTTATCTGAGCTAATTCTTCTGTAAGGGACTCACAATGATTTTCCTCCACGATGTACTATTTAAAATTTCCAGAAGTAAAATTCAGTACAGTCATTACCATGTCTATTAGAATGTAGTGTTGGCACACACTTTCTAGGCTACATTGTTCAGCTACAAGGAGAAAGCCCATAAACAGGTTCATGGACATATTACTGCTATTGTTCTTTCTTCTACTGAATGAGGACTCAGCAGGGACCATCAGGCAAAAGATGAGAGTGAGCCTGTGTTGTCTGAAAGGGACACAGACACGTCAATGACCCAAATGCTTCAGTCCCATGCAGTAGCAGAGCCTTCCTTGGGTGAGGCTCAGAGGGGTGATAAAGCCTTCCTCTGGCCTGAATGTGAACACTAATACTGTATGCAGGAAATGTCCACCATAGCTCCCCCCTCTACACCCAGATGTTTACAGCCTGAAGACTGCTACCCTACAGAAACTGTTCCTTCTGTGATTAGCTAAACCTGTCTTGTCTAGCTGTGTAAAAGAACAACCATGACTCTCTGTTTTACGTGTGTATAATAGTAATAACCCCATTTCCTTGCTCAGCTGTATGACTCCACCTCCCTGTTCACTGTATATAATAAAGAGGATAAGCTTTCCAGGGTGCTGTAGCCTTCTCCACCTGAGACCCCAGACCATCTGATCTCATCTTCTCTGTCTCCATGTTTCCGTGTGTCTATTGCTTCTTCATTCCCTCACCACCCCACTTAGGTCAATCACTGGAGCTGTACAAGGCCATGGTATATAAAATTTTGAGTAGTACAGAGCTTTGAAAAAAATCAGGTTACATTTATCACCTAAAATAACTTGTTCTATAATTATGAAAATCAATGCAATCTGTAGCAGATGTAATGTAATTCAATTAATATAATCATCGATGATGTTCTGTTCATTTAAAGATGTAGTTACCTACTCTGTCTATAGAAATTCTGTCTTTGAACTAAAATCACACAAAAACTAATATTCTTATTTAGACACATTTTGTGGGTCCAGTAAAATTTCTCTACTCGACTGTCTGTCACCAAAGCTGATGGCCTGAGTTTGGTTTTGGGGGTCCACAAGGTGGAAGGAGAGAACAGACTCCTGAAAACTGTCCTCTGACCTCCACGCTGCATGCTGTTATCCCCCATCTCTAAAATGTAATGTTTTACATTTTAGTGTGAACTATAAATTGTCTTTATCCTATGAATATAAGAAGACAGTTATCTAGACTATTTTAATAGAACACGTTCACTACTGTATTATTTCTGTTTGTTAAAGTTTCACATAAGATTGCATGTTTTAAAAAGTTCCTTCCTACAACCATGGATTTTACAGATTTGTAATTTCTGTAAATCAATCAACTCTATACTTTAGTTGCACTTGTTTTAATATTCTACTATTTTAATTAAACTTCAACAAACATCTCATCCACAAGACTTAGGACCATAAATCTGTCAAGATGGACTTTATTGGGCAAAGAATATAAACACATCAAGGTTAATATCCTCAAAGTGAAATTTCAGTTTTCTCTCCTATATGTGGTATTTGAGAAGCTGTGTTTACTACAACTCTATCTTCCTTAAGGATTCTATTCTGTATGCCTTTCAGTTAACTAAGAATGTCCTATTTATTTCAAATGTTCAAATGCAAACAAAATCATTCAACATAGAACTTAATACCCTTCATTAATTAGCACTCACAGTTGAATGGGAAGAGGAGAACAAAATTACAATAATGCAGAATTGCCCAGTTGGCACCCCATATTCTGTTAGATGTGGTTGCTTGTACTCCTTTTACTAGAATAGAAAGTGAAAGTTCAGTGTGGTATTCCACTCTCTGACTTATGAAGAAATGTTAAGAAACTGAGATGCTACATCAGCCCTTAGTAAGTTAGTGGGTTACACAGTGTACACACTCTCTTCAGACCTCTTCTCTGGCTAATGGGTGTTTATGTAATGGAATCATTCTATCTTCATTAGTAGGTAGGATTAATCAACCTCTCCATAAGCAGTGCTTTCTCAGGACTTGTATCTCTTCCTTAATATTGATGACATTCTGCTCTGCAATACCATACTTTTTATCCATGTCTTTTCTCCCTTGTTAATCTCAGTTTAATTTATTTATGAACTTCCCACAGTGCTTAATGAAAACAAAAGCTTCATTTGTATCTCAATAAATTTACCTCCTTAGTCAATAAATATCTACTACTCATCTCCTGATTACCAGAATTATGATAGTCATGTTACAGTCACTACAAGTGAGAAAAATGCAGTTCCTGCCACTTCAGAACAGTGTCGAAGGAATAACTATTCACCTACTATATAAGTACAAAGTCAATTGATCAGGTGCCAAGAGGACACTGGGTGCAATATGTTCCCTTCAGCAAGCAGATGTGGTGGTGGCTTTAGTGACTGTCATTGTAGAATAGGCAGAGAGAGGGAGTGGATAAATAGAGGCCATTCTTAAACCATACTGAATACACTGACATTGAAGAAAACCAATCAATATTGTTAAAGAATCTATAAGATGAACAGGCAAATAGATATGTGCATTGAAAGAGAATTATTGATGAAATGAAGTCACCTGGTTTGCTTTTCATTAATTGCTTTCAAACAATATATAGATTTTACTGTCAAGAAGTTTTGCATGTGTCATATGTTTTGGCACACATACACACATACAAACATACCCGAAGTGCCTTTCAAAAACAGTCAAATAAGAGAATGGATATGTTTTCACAGAAGCAGAGAATCCATTCTGTTTCCTCTTGACTCCGTAGTCAACTCTTTCCTCGCATAAAGGAAGGTGACAATGATGTTTGATAACGTGTTCCATATTGCTGAGATTCCTCAAAACAACCCTTAAGCAATCCAATTGGTTGACTAAGTAAACCACCAGAAGCATTAGACTACCCAAGAATTCTTTTCAGTTTTCAGTTTATTCCTTAGTAGCTCCAGGAAAATCAGAACTATAAACATTGCTAGAGTATACTGTCATCTTCCAAATCCTTCCGATGCATTGATACAGTGACTGCCATGGGCTAGGAAACAGTGGTAATTTACTTTGCACGGACCTTACCATGCTGTCTTGGATCTAAGCATTGCTCCTCCCGTGTCCTAAATAGCCTTTGAACATCTCTGCATCATCCTGTTGTATGTGCTCTGTTTTTGCTTCAGTCTTAAACCTTATCTTGACTGGAGCTGATGAAGGGAAATGGTGATGATTTGAGATAGCATGTTTTGAATATTTCATTCAGATGAGCTGCACATTTTTTCCCTATGTTATATTTTAGGCTATCACTAGGTGTTTTTTCCCCTTGCAAAGTAAAACATGTTTGTATTAAAATGATATACATAATATACCTCTGCCCTCAGTCCTTCTGCATATTTATTTTATTGCAAGATCTGTTTTCTTAGTGGAGCACAAGGGAGGGAATTGCTAAATTGGGATATTAGCTTTTATGAGGTTCATTAAATGACTGTGAATGGAGAATCAGGAGAGAGAATTTGGCAGACTTCTTGCTACAAAGACTAATGATGCTGTCTGGTTCAACAGAGGGAGGAGTCTCTTGAGTTAATTTTGTTTTGAGCAGTATATTGGTCACTGGATGGACAAGTTTCTTTTCTCTCATCACCAATCCCTACAAAACTGTATGTTTATCCTTCAGTTATTCAATACACACTTCAGAGGAAAATTCTAAAGATTATCACAAGTAAAATTCTTATGCTAGCAGATAGAAGATACACAGAGATTAATATTTATTCTCGGCTGTCAATTACATGCACACTGACATAGCATATCAAATAAAAAAGTAATCCCAAAACATCAGCTTTTCATGGTGGATGTTTTACTTTAAGCATTTTTTTCACATATAGTAAATCAATTAAGTTAATTTCAACTATGAGTAACCGAAAAATTCAATATATCAGTGGCTTAAATATTATTGATATTTATATTTCTGCTTCAGTGACTTTAAACTACTAATCCATATTGGAAGCATTTCCATTTCATAATTCTTTTTTGATTACTGTAATTATTCTGGAACATAAGCAAAGTAGAGGTGAGAAAATAAATAAGGTGAATCAAAGGGAAGTTTGTGGTTAGTTCCCCTGGGGAGAAATTCACATGTATGAAAGGAAACTCCAGGTTTAAAGAAAGTCATTGAGACAGTGTCTTTAGCCTGCCTACATATCAAGCCATTAGGAAGATGTCTGCTGTGATTTGACTACGTCCCTCAGCTTTTTGTGTGTGATTGTTTGATCTCTATGCTGTGTTGCTATTTTGAATGATGTGGAGTCTTTGACATCTGGCTGGTGGGAGAATGCTGTGGATGTCTTTCTGTATGCTATGAATATGTGTTGCTCTGATTGGTTGATAAATGAAATGCTGATTGGCCAGTAGCCAGGTAGGAAGTATAGGTGGGATAAGCAGAGAGGAGAATTCTGGGAATTGGAAGGCTGAGTCAGGATGTCAGCCCACTGCCCAGGGAGCAGCATGTAATGGCACACAGGTAAAGCCACAGAACATGTGGCAACATATAGATTAACAAAAATGGGCTGAGATTAAGTGTAAGAGCTAGTCAGTAGTTAGCCTGAGCTAATGGCCAAGCAGTTTTAATTAATATAAGCCTTTGTGTGTTTACTTGGGTCTGAGTGCCTGTGCACTCGGTGGGACACAGAAAAACTTTTGCTACAGGAGGAGGCTGACTACTATAGAAGTCCCTGCTAATGATTTTCTTGCCTCTGGTTCCTGTGACTCCCACTCAGCTCCCCAACCAATAAACGGAGTGGCTGAAATTTTAAAGCCTGTCAAAGTTACACAATAAAGTGTCTTCAGTAAGCATTCGACCAAGCCTCATGTTGCCGACTTGGGTCAATGGCATTCTCAGGGGCATTTCTCCACCATTGGTTATTAGCACTGATATTAACACATTGGAAAAAGCATTCCAGTGACAGCAACTTTCTTTCCATTAGTACAGTGACTAGGAAGAAAAGATCATGGAAGTCCCCACTGAACAGAATTAATTATATCTTTGTGTGTGGTGTCCCTTCCTTGCTGTGATGTGTGACCTTAGACATGTTTTTGCACCCTAATCACTTGATAAAAGTGGTTTTTACTCGCCTGATATGATGCCTGTGAATACACCCATTTCAGTACTTGACTGGACAAAGATATGCTCTCAACAATAACTAGTGGAATTACTTTGAGTTTCTCTCCATTTAATTTGATGTTGGCTATAGGCTCTCTAATTGCCTTTATTATATTTAGGTATGTCCCTTGTATCCTTAATCTCTTCAGTACTTTTATCATGAACGGGTGTTGAATTTTGTCAAAGGCTTTTTTAGCATCTAATGAGATGATCATGTGTGTTTTTTTTCTTTCAGTTTATTTATATGATGGATTACATTTACTGATTTTCATATGTAAGACCACCCCTGTATTTCTGGGATGAAGCCTACTTGGTTAAGGTGGATAATTGTTTTTATATGTTCTTGGACTCAGTTTGCAAGGTTTTGGTTTTTTGTTTTGTTTTGTTTTGTTTTTTGAGTATTTTTGCATCTATGTTCATAAGGGAAATTGGTCTGTAATTCTCTTTCTTTTTTGAGTCTATGTGATTTGTGTATCAGAGTAACTGTGGCCTCATAAAATGAATTTGGCAATATTCCTTCTGTTTCTATTTTGGGAGATAATTTGAGGAGTATTGGCGTTAGCTTTTCTGAAAGCCTAATAGAATTCTGTGCTAAAACCATCTGGCTCTGGGCTGTTTTTGATTGGGAGACTTAATGACTGCTTCTACTTCACTGGGGGATATAGGTCTATTTAAGTTGATAAGATTTTTGATTTAACTTTTCTAAGTTGTATCTATTGAGAAAATTATCCATTTCTATTTTTGCTGAGCTCAAATCTAGAAATAGAAAGAATTAAAGAAGTTAAAAGATTCTAGACATAGCCAAACAAACAAACAAAAGCCTGGTGTACCTCCATTCTGCTACTGCTTTGTATTCTGTCTTTCTCCAGCTCTCTTTCTATCTGTTTCTGTCTCCTGTCTGTCTTCCTGTCTCTGTCTCTCTGTCTCTGTCTCTCTGTCTGTCTGTCTCTCTGTCTCTGTCTCTCTGTCTCTGTCTCTGTCTCTCTCTCTCTGTCTCTCTCTCTCTCTCTCTCTCTCTCTCTCTCTGTGTGTGTGTGTGTGTGTGTGTGTGTGTGTGTGTACGTGTACGCATGGTGCATGTGTCTTTGGACTACTTAGTAGATAAGATATCAGTTAAGGCAGCACCCTGTGAGACAGACTTGACCAGAGCACTATGCTCTTAGGAACTGTATACACCTGTGTAGTTGATTGTCTTCATTACCTGGAACATCTGTGAATCTGTCTTCTCTCAGCACCCTAGGGCTAAAGAGAAAAACTCACATGGATATTTCCACATCTGACCTCATAAAATAGAGAATGTAAGTCCATGGGCTGCAAAGAACAGATACCATCCTTCTGGAACAGAAAGCCCTGACTTAGAAGAGGGAAGATGCAAAATTTTTCACTGAGTATTATAAAATGCAAACAAGCAAGAGAAACCAGCTAAAAACAACATAGCCATTTGGCCATTCAAGTGTGTAAGGCATGTGTTTGATCAGGCATGCATAAGTCAGTCCTCACATGCTCAAATCCTGCCAATTATTGTGAAGTCCATTTACTTTCTCTCTGGCCCAGTCAGCTACAATGGATCATTTCCAGCTCACAGTGTACAGTATTAAAAATTTACCCCCAGTGTTAAGTCTCTGTTTCCAAGTGTCTGCTGCGTTAAAGTCCTCCTGCATATGTCTTTGTTAAAAGACTCCACGGAGGGGCTAGGGACATGGGTTAGTGGGTGAGAGCGCTTGCTGAGTAAGCATGAGGAACTGAACTCAAATGCCCAACACACACATAAAAAACTGGGTGTGGTTATGCAAGTACCTGTGATACCAGCATTGTAGAGAGTGGAGACATGAGGATTGCTTAGGCTTGCTAGCTTTGACCTTAGCTTCAGGAACAGTAAGAGAGCCAGTCTCAAGAGAATAAGGCAGAGAAGGATAAGATCAGAGTGTCTGAGGTACTAACCTAACCCCTGCAAACACAGGTGTGCATCCATGGACACACGAATGGGCATGCATGAATACATACATTCCTTGTTTATTTTGGTGAATTTATATACTTTAGGAAGACATTTTTCTCCTTTAAGTCAGGAACTGAATGGTTTGATCACGGCCTTATCTCTTGGTCCAGGGAAGGCACACTGCGTGACTAAGAATTCTGAACCTGCTGGACTGTCTACAGCCTTCTTTGCTGCCCATCTTTGTGACGATCATTCTCTCCCTATTCTGTTTATGACCTCTGCTTTTAGACTCCCCATATATTTTTTATTTCTATCATCTAGTCCTACTGAAGACCCAACACTAATATTAATATTATTATTACTTTGGGCTTGATATTCCGCCTTCTGTACCATTCTTCTTCCTGTTTGTCCATCATGCTTCCTTATCCCAGCATGCAGTTATTCACAGCTGCAGTGTTCCTTAAGAAGAAAAGTTTATACCTTCATTGATTCATTCAGCAAATACTTTGTTACCGTCAGTTGTTTATCCAGTATATGATAGAAATACACCAGACTATGCAGACCAAATAATATTTTGAAATTGGGTCTAATCTCTGATAAAAGTTTTCTTGGGCAATAAATAAAAAACAATTCTAATTTTTATTTCCTTTACTTTATGTCTCTTTACAAAATTTTTCCTGAACATTGCTTCTTCAAAGACAGCACATTATTTTAGAGAAAAGTGTCTGTGTGTATATCTGTGAAATATATATGTACTTATTTATATAGCTTAAAATATGCATGCATGTACATATTGTGTATACGAATTATATGTTTATTTTACTTTTATATTTCATCACACGTTGTATGTGCCCGGCACGTGTCTAGCCTCTGCCACTGATGAACTGCTGACAACCTGCTTCCCTAACCCTTCTGGCCCAACCACTCTTTGCTGCTTTACCCATTTCTTCGAGTTCCTCTGACTTCTGCACACACCTCTGTTGTTTAGGCTGTTCTGCACAAGCTTCAGAAATCATAAGAAACATCTCCCAAGGTGAGCCCTTCCTCAAATCTAACTTCCTAGTTATGACTTTGAAAATTCAGCTTCAAGGTCAGTGTTTCTCAAAAGCATTTCCCATGGAACTTTGCTTCCAGGGAAAGGCCAAACTACTTCAGGGGTGAAATAGCATTTTTGTAAGTGCCTGAATCCAGGGCAGTCATGCATGTCTATTCTGTTTACTTCTTATATCCCCGTGGCCACCACACCCAAGATGCAGACTGGTCTTATTAACTGATGGTGAGCTGGTGCATCACTGTGTGGGATTTGCTGAGAGCCATGAAAATCTACCTCTCAAATGACCCAAAGAAGTTTTCCCCGCAGTTCTCTAGCTCATCTGTGTACTTCCATTTATGTGTTTTACTTCAAGTTGAAGAACCTCCCAAGATATTAAATTGATTAATCATAATTCTTGCTTCATTTTAAATTACTTAATTGAGGAAATTCTAGTAAGATTCCTTTTTCTTGTCTAGAGCAACAGTGTTTTTAGGACGGGCGGCAAATGAGCTTTGAGCGTTTTCCAAGTTCGTGCCATTTAAATATTTACTGAGAAGTGCCATTTCTTTTCAAGAAATTTATTTAGAAATTAATTCCAAGCACAAATTATGGTTGTGGGATCCATTTGGACAACATCAAGCCGGTTGCCCAGTTACCATTTAAAATAGGCTCGTAAAATACTGCTTGGTAATATCACTTTAATCTGGTGTTTACTGTACCTGAAAACTGCCTTGGTGTACACTTCAAAGTATTTAGATAGAATGTGGTTACTAATGACCAAAGGACCACCACCACCGGGTAAATAGGATTAGAGGTAAGTCAGAGATATTTCACTACTCCTGACATGGATTTAAACGCCCGAGGGTCAAATGGGCAAACTGGATGAAGTTCCTTTTATGTAGATGAGTGTCTTTCTTGCCTGGAATATTTTTATTTATTGGCCACATATCAGAGCTACATAACACTGTAGGAAATGCTGTCACATTTGGTTCTGCTGCTTCTAACTTTCAGAAAAAGCAGAGCAGCAACACAGCGAGGCAATCAGCGGGGCACCGGCTGGGCGCGCAGGTGGACAGACAGCCGCGCAAGGATGCAGCTGCGTGTCTCTGGCAGGCAGCTCCGTTTGTCAGCTGCGTTCACAGCCCCAAAATAGACACTTTCCCTTTCCGTCCTTCCTGACTCACCTGGAACATAATGATGCTTCCCCCTTGCAGAAAAGTACAGCTTTATTTTTATGGCCACAAAACCACCTGGTGATATTTGTGTGCCAAGAACTAAACGGAGATTTCTTCTCTTAGGACCCAGCAAACAGAGCGTGCTTTACCTTATGTCAAATCTTTTTTCCCTTCTACTTCAAACCACTTAAATTTATCCTTTATTCTTAAATAGAATTTTGTACCCCCGGACAAACTTCTTACCCCCGACCCCTTCCCTCGGTCTTCCCCAGCCTGTGGTAATAACTTCACTGAAGCTGACTTTTTTTTCAGTGATATTTGTCCTGTGAAATTTAAAATGAAAAAAAAAAAAAAAACTTTTAAGAGTTGAAAGAACTGTGTCTCATTGTAAAAATTCTTGTAGGTAAATAGATTTTTATGGTAGAGAACAGTTTTTGTTTGTTTGATTTTATTTGTTTTTTTTTCGTCACAGCAGAGTCTGGCAAGGCATTTGCCTCCCGAGGGCAATGTCATTCAGCCCCTTGTGTTCAGGAGCAGCTCTGAGACCGGGTTCCGGGCAGTGGCATGTGGCAGAACACTCAAGTTCCATTCTCAAGCCTGGGCAGTAAATCCTGCCCCATGCTCCGCATCTGGCTCTGACTGCAGGGCAGTTGTGACCCCAGTCAATAATGAGGGGCCCAAGTAAAGGTTCCTGCTGGCCACCATGGGATTCTGATGAGAGCAAGAAATAGGGTCACATACAGCTTTTGTGGAGGTCTAGGGTGGTGAGTGGGAGCAGCCAACCTGCCCTGGCGACCATTTGTTTCTTAACCTTGCAACAGTGGCCTATTCAAGAAAATAGGAGAGAGCCAAGGAGAGAGCAAAGCAGCTCTCAAGAGTGGTGCTGACAGGGAGCCTGATGAGGAGGGTGGTTCTAGAGCAGGGAGGCCGCCAGCAGCAGCCTGACCTTGTCTTCGGAAAGGGTGGTGGCAGAGGTCTACTTCCTGCTCCACCTCCCAAACGCAGCCTGGACCTCCTACACACTCTCTGAAAACTGGTACACCACGGTAAGTTTAGACTTGATGTTCTAAAGAAGCAATTCCATCTGTAGCTTTTTCCTTCCTTCCTTCCTTCCTTCCTTCCTTCCTTCCTTCCTTCCTTCCTTCCTTCCTTCCTTCCTTCCTTCCTTCCGTCTTTCCTTCCTTCCTTCCTTCTATAACAGGAATATATGTATGTATATCTATATTTGCTGAGAGTGTATTTGTCCATGGGTCTTTAGGTTCATCACAGGTAAAAAATAGTGTCACCGTTGGATGCATTTATAACTCTTTGCTTAAGTCAAAATACTCATTAAACAAAACAAAAAATAATATTAAGTAAAGACTTAGCAAGGATTCAGGAGTCTGTGCATCACAGCCCAGGAAGACAGGCAATTCAAGCTGGAAAAAAATATCCACTCAGATCAAGCTTTTTCATTTGAGACCACACAGAAACATCTGCCTGCTTGTTGGTTGTCAGTTTTTGAAGAAGTGCTTTATTTTCCTGGGAAGTGCAAGCTTAGAAGCTGTATTACCTTTGCTTTCCCTAGATAGTTTTGGGCTGTGTCAGGTCCCAGGAAGGAAGCAGGCATTTTCCCTTTAAAAAAATGGCTTCATTGTCTTTCAATTGAGGGTGCTCTTATCCACAGGAAAAGCCTTTATTTATCTTACCATCCATATTATTCTCTCCGAAGTGCCTCAGCTGCAGAATAAAGGGCTGTCCTTTAGCACCTGCATTGGCCAAGCTCCTGCACCCAACTTTTAAAACTCAGCTCTTGGATTGTGGAGATAGCTCTGGGGTAAATGTCTGCCATGCAAGCATGGAGATCTGAATTCAGTCCTCAGCTTGAGGGTAACAAGATAAGCATGGTGGCACTGAAGAGGCAGAGACTAAGAGATCCCTGGCCAACTAGCCAAGACTTGTTGGTGAGCCACACATGCAAGCTAGAGACCCTGTCTCAAGAACAAGGTGGGGTTGGGGATTTAGCTCTGTGGCAGAGCAATTGCTTAGCAAGCGCAAGGCCCTGGGTTCGATCCTCAGCTCAAAATGAATAAATAAATAAATAAATAAATAAATAAATAAATAAATAAATAAATAAATAAATAAGACTTGTTTATTGCACTCGGGAGGCAGAGCCAGGCGGATCTCTGTGAGTTCGAGGCCAGCCTGGGCTACCAAGTGAGCCCCAGGAAAGGCGCAAAGCTACACAGAGAAACCCTGTCTCGAAAAAAAACAAAAACAACAACAACAAAAAAAAAAAAACCAAAAAAAAAAAAAAAAAAAAAAAAAACAAGGTGGACATTGTCTGAGACCTCTGGCCTCCACCTTCACTGGCACACACATGTATACCCACACACACATGAAGATTCACACAAGGAAAAATCATAAATCCCTTTCCTTTCATAGTTATAGGATAGAGAAAGCCAGAGATTAGACTCTAAAGGGGTCTGTTGAAGGGAGAATAATTTTACTTGCTGTCTGTGTGCACAGCTGCCCTGTTACTAATACTTCCTCCCAGGAACATCTGCCCAGGGCCTCACCAGACACCCAGCGCACAGGCTGCTGGCTCAGTAATGTACACTGTAATGTGGGATTATCCCGTCTGCATCTCTCCCATAACTGTGTCTCATTCCAAGTGAAGATGTTGGTTATCCAGAAACAAAGTGGACTCCATTCTGCGAAGTTGTAATAAGGGGATTAAGAAACTACAGAAGCCTAAGAGTGTTTTCTGTGTTACTTAGAAGAAGAGCAGACCCAGCTTTAATCAAAGTTAATCAACCCATCTGAGGCAGATCAGAGCAGAGATCCAGACTGGGCTGGATGCTAATACCTTGGGGGCACCAAGGGCCTTGCTGGTAATAGGCATGAAGCTTCTTCGCCCAATGCAAGAGATGCCCAGTTGTCTAGACCATATGTCTGCTGCAGTCTGTGGACTTGTGGATGGAGAGCTGCTCAATCCCGAGGCACCACGCTGAGTGTGGAGCAGAAGAAGTGGTGCTGGTGCCAAGGGGGGAAAGACGTCCTTTGTGTGTCCAAGGCAATCAGTGTCCGCAGCAGAAGCGCGGGCCAATGAATGCGCTATCGGTGGCGTGTTGCATGCTTTTTAGTCTAGTGTAGTCCTATTTTTTTTTAGTCAGGGATGAAGGGTTTGAAATTCAGAAAAAAATAGAAAACACTAATATTGAGTTTTTTCTTTAAAAAAGAAAAATACTTAACATTCTTTGTGAAGTTGACAGTTGGGAAGGTTCTCCATTTATCGCACACAGGTAAAAGTCACTAGTATTTTATTTTTACACATATTAATGGGGTATAATATGATCACTAACACGTGTACAATGCACAGTGATCAAATCAAATGATCAGCATATTCATCACTTCCCACATTTATCACTGAATGTTCTTTCTTCCAACTACTTTGAAATATACAAGAAATAATTATTAATTATTTTTTACAAAATCATTAATAACTGAAGCCAGCACAAATATTCATGAACAGTGCATTTGACATCCATACTTGATGCACAGATGTAGTATATATGTATATTAAATCACAACAAAATTATATACAAAGAATAGGAACTGTATACAATGGTAATAAAATGGATTAATCTCACAAACCCAGTAATGCAAAGGGTAAGGTTCATGGTAATCTAAAAAGTCCAGTTATATCAGTTCTGCAAACAGGAAGTCTAAGCTTAACGTTCAAAAAGGGACAGTTCCAGAGAATACAGTAGTGTCTCTGGGAAACTAACAAGGAGGATTCAGGGATATAGGCAAATTTTAGTCCTTGATTTGGATTTTAGAACTTAATTATTACCTTGGAATCAAAAGGGAAAAATATCAAGCAAACCCTCTGGTTTCACTTGCCTTTCATTATTTGTTTTTATTACCAATTTTAGAGGTCACATGGCTAAGCAATGTATTTCTATTAGCTGTGCTGTAGGTAACACGTCGCACATTGGTGACAACGGTAAAAGTTGCCTAGGTTGTTTTATAGAAACTCGGCCAAAAGTCCACCCTCCAGACCATTTTCTGAATATGTATCCTTTTAAGAGCCATGGCCATGGATTACTTTGTAGCTGGAAGTTTTTTCTGTGTCCCACCCAGTCCACAGCTACTCAGACCCAAGTAAACACACTGAGGCTTATACTATTTTTAAACTATGGCCATGGCAGGCTCTTATATCTTAAATTAACCCATTTCTATTAATCTATGTTTTGCCACATTTTCTGTGGCTTTACCTGCATCCCATTATATATTGCTCCTTGGGCAGTTGGCTGGCATCTCTCTCTGCCTTCTTCCTGTCTCTCTAGTTACAATGTCCAGCCTAACCTTATTCTGCCTCATCATTGGCCAAACAGCTTTATTTATCATCCAACCATAGCAATACATATTCATAACATACAGAATGACATCCCCATTATTACTTCCTTTTTTCCAGACTTCAATCACCACCCTGGACACCCTACAATCTTTGCCCCATACCTACCCCTGAGGCTAGTTCTCCCATTTCCCTACGATTGGACATTTTGTCAATAAATACTTTAAGAGAATCTGTTTCAGAAATTGATCTTGTTCAGTAACATCTTGTGATGATCAGTTACATACAACCTCATAACCTTTATAAGTGTGTGCACATTTTATGTTTGTGCTTTCATGCCTAATGAATATTTTGAACATAAAATTTTGATGAAGCTAAAAGTTAATTTTATAGAAATAAAGCACAGTCCCTGGGGTTAGAAGAATACTAGGTAGAGAAGACAGCAGGGAGATGGACTATGGGTGCCAAGCCATAGGTAAACGGGGATAAGCTGTAGTGTACTACAGTCCAGCAAGGTGACCACAATTTACAATTTTTATGCATGTTGTAAAGAACTCAAAAAGGTGTTGGAAGGTTCCAAATACAAAGAAAGTTGCAGTGTTTAAGTAGATGAAATACTGTAAGAGGACATTGTTGGAAAAAAATCATCTCATTTAATCGGGCAAAGCTATTTCCTCCCATTCCAATTGAAGATATATTTATATATGAAATATATTCACACTAAGAACGTGTCAGTAGTTACATGTTCAATGTATGACTTTGACATCATAATTTCTTGTAGCAAGTGAACATGACTCAAATTGCTATCAGTTTCTGAGTAAAACTGTGGATGTCTTAGGCAGTAAGCACAGACTTTTTACAATTTTAAATATTTTTTTTGTTTTTTTTTTTTGTTTTTTTTTTTTTTTGAGACAGGGTTTCTCTGTGTAGCTTTGCGCCTGTCCTGGAGCTCACTTGGTAGCCCAGGCTGGCCTCGAACTCACAGAGATCCACCTGGCTCTGCCTCCCGAGTGCTGGGATTAAAGGCGTGCGCCACCACCGCCCGGCTCAATTTTAAATATTTTTTAAAAAAATAATCTTTAAAGTTTTACAATTAATAATTAATTATACTAGAAAATAATTTAAAACCCCAGTGACTTAAGGGCCACATTATAGGCAGGCAGTTCCCTGTAAGCCTGGTTACTTAGAGGACTTCAGGAAGCCAGACCTATTTTAATTTGTTCATCCTACAAACATTTCATGTTGAACCGCTTGGATGCATTGCTTCGAACATAAAGATAAATAAGATATGACCCATGGCTGAGCAATTCACATTCAATTTAGGAAAAATGGCTAGATATTTATTCAGTCACTGACTTGAAATTTATTGAGCGCTTCTAGATGATGGATAGTCAAAGATGAATGGCCTTGATGGCCTTTCCTCTTGAAGAGCATACAGCATAGAGCACATGATAAATTTCAATAATACAGCCTATGTTTTATGATAAAGGGCAGAGGATGAGACAGTATGCCTGCTCTGGGTTAAGCTGTGGTGACATGGAAGTGACAGGCAAGCTTCATTCTGAAGGGTAAGATAAGGTACCATCATGTGCAAAGGTATGCTCACCTGCAGAACTGGGGAACTGTAGGTCTTTCAGTGAGACTAGCGGACAGGTGGGCAGTGTTTTGGTTTGACTATGAAATGCACTCTGAAGGCTCGTGGGTTCAAGGTTTTGCTGCCAGCTAATGGGCATTCTGGTAAAGTTTGGATCCTAAGGGCACCAACTTCATCATTGTTTAATCCACTGACAAAGTAATGATGTGATAGCATTGTTTGGGGGTGATGTACACATTTGGAGGTAGGACCCAGTTGAAGAAAGTAAGTCACTGGAAATGCACCTTTGTAGAATATGTTTTGTTCTCAGTCCATTTGTGCCTCTGCTTCCTGGCTGACATGAAGCGAATAGCTTGATTCCAGTGCATGTGCCCTGCAAGCTATTTTGTCTTACCTTAGGCCCAAAGCAATAGAGCCAATTGACTATCAATAGAACCTCTGAAATCATGAGTCTAAGCATGTAGCTCCTCCTTTGAAATGATTCTCTCAAGTGTTTCTTGCAGTAACAAAAGGCCTGTCTAACACAGATGTAAGAAAAGTCTGAAAAACGAAGAAGGGACCAGATAGCAAATTTTCTTCTACTGCTAAGCATGCTATATTAGATTTCATCCTTTAAGCAGGCACAGCTATTAGATACATCTAAGTAGATCTCTTAGAGCAGTCATATGCTTGCATTAGGATTTTAGAACTACTCTGTTCCTAGCAACTTGAAGGGTGCCCCCTAAAGCAGAGATCTTTCATAAGGCAAAAAGCAGATAGAGCACATAAAAGACATTCCTGACTCAGAGCTGAAGACATGCTTGCTGTTTGAGGTAAGAACTGGAGTTTTAGTGATGTCTATCCAGGTATGGCACATGCAATCTGAATGTCCATCTGTGGACCACTAAATGCCCTTAGAAAAGGGTGTCTTTGAGATCAATGGATGGAATCTCTATAGATCCTGAGAAAAATACACACCCTCATGATGATTTGAATGAAAATTTTTTCCAATATGCTCTTATATTTGAAGGCTTGGTCCCCAGGTGATGGAACTGTTTGGGAAGAATTTTAGGAAGTATGACCTTATTGGGGGAGATATGTCACCAGGGGCAAGCTTTGAGGTTTCAAAATCCATGCCATATCAGGTTATCTCTCTCTACCTCCTACTTGCTGATAAACATATTAATATTTCAATTACTGTTCTAGTGCCATCCTTACCTGTCTGCTGCCATGCTCCTTGCTATGATAGTCATGGTCCCATCCTTCAAAATTATAAGTACCTAATATTCTTTGTAAGTTGCTTTGGTCATGGCATCTTATCACAGCATTAAAAAAGTAACTAAGACACCTCCCATCTGATAAGTAGCAGTATCTTTATAATTGTAATCTAAGTGATAAAAGTAATTTCACTTTTCCAATACATGTCTGATACATCCTTCAGAGGGTGGGTCAATTCTGATCTCCTTTGGAAAAGTTGCCATTTATCCTCCACATGTGGTTCAGGTAATATCAAGTGCTCTTCCTACACCCAGGTAAAATTTTTGTGACTCTACATAGATCTAAATTTGTCTCTAATTACAAAAGTTTTTCCAGAACAATTTCATTTGACACCTGTGGATAAAATAAAGCCTATATCTAGAAATTCTGAAGAGATGAAATTGTGGAAAACATGTGCCTCCCTTGAGATTCCTTCCTCTGCACTAGTTGCTACTTAAAAACCAGTGCTGCCATTATCTCTGTCTTTTCAGAAGCCTCATAACTCTTCCTCCCAGGCACACATGATTTAGTTGGTTCTATTCTTGTCTCACTTAGAGTTTCTCTGATATGGTTGTGTCTTTCTAAGACTCTCAGAACAGCACCAAAGACATACTCAGGTCATTTGATGTTATCTTAAGAAATAACATGAGGCCATCTTAACAGCTATTGAATTAACAGGTCAAATGGTAAATTTACACTATGAGTTTTGGATGTGCTAAAATGAGGCAAACTTTCTTAGAAAATACTTAAGACACTTTACAAAATCAGCTCTCTTAATTGATTGTTAATGCATTCTAAAGCTTAGTAAAGACAAGTAAGTTAGAATTATGCAAAGAGAGAGGGGAATAAGTTATGTTTTATACCCAAGGTGCTAATACTATTGGGTTCCCTATCCCACTGCTATTCAACTTCATGATTTTCCAGAGAAAAAGAATGAAAACTACAAATCACACAGTGACCTCTGTTACATGCTTTTAGCTAGCTGCTTGTCATATTCAGCAGGGGCCCAAGCAAACCATGCTGGCACAAGACCTGTACAATGAATTGGAAATAGGCATTTCTGTTGAATGGCCTTCAGCCTGACTTGCTCTAGCACAACACTTTCTTTCAAGGAGCATTCCACATTGTCTTTTGCTTTATACATAGGTGGAACATGCCACCAAACATGGAGAGACAAAGGTGGGATTTAAGATAAACCAAATCCCTCCTCTGGATATCGAAGACCTTTGTAAATGCACTGTAGCTGTGAAAGCTTGCTGCTAAGAGGAGACCTGATTTTCAGACTCAACGCATTAATCTCCTTGTAGATGAGTGCAGATGGCTGCTCACCAAATAGTCACGGTGCCTATAAGGCACCATGCAGATACATTTATAGAAATAGTAACACTAATTTCATTCCAATTGAAGAGTAAAGTAGACCTATGTCTCACCATGAGACAACCATCAGTAATAACTGAAGTATGGGTGGAAATCACCAGCCTTCAGAAGTTTTTCTGTCTTTATATGGACCACAGGCTTGATTCCTTCACTGTTCATTGATTATACTAAGACTTAAAGTTCTAAGATATTCAGAAAGTTAATTAAAACATTTCACATTTTATTTATTCTACATTTAAAAGAGTTTTTAAGATGCCAATCATCCACCAAATCACAAAGCTGATGTGTCAATTGGGTGGTCCAACTTTGGTTTCATTGAACTGTTTATTAAATGTATACCATGATGTTTCAAACACAATTTAGATGGAATACACACCAAACTTAGAAGCTGAATTGGGTTAGACATTTTTCATGAAAATACATGGATTGGGGAGATGTCTTAGTTCATAAAATCATTTTTTTTAGCAAGAAAGAAGACCTGAGTTTGGTTCCTGCTACCCAGGTGAAAGTCAGTCATGGCCACAGTCAGGCCATAACTCCAGCACTGTGAGCAAAGACAGGTCGATCCTGGGTACTTACTGCTTAGCCAGCCAAACCAAAAACAGTTAATTTCAGTTTCTGTGCCAGAGCTGGTGTCTAGAAACAAGGTAAACTCTCTAGAGTTCAGGGAACCTTACATTAGAGGGAATGAAAAGAAGGCAAAGTCTGGAATAAAAGGAGTGTGGCTTCAGAATGACATCTTCTAGGCATGACACAGACATTGCAACCTTGACCTTACAGCTAGCCTTGCCAAGAGTCAGTTATAGAGGCAGGGGAAGCTTGTAGAGCTCTATCCTTGCCTTCTGAATCAATGGCCACCGAAAGGTTCTAGAGGAGAGAGAGAGAGAGAGAGAGAGAGAGAGAGAGAGAGAGAGAGAGAGAGAGAGAGAGAGAGAGATACTGTCTTCAGTTGTGTACACAGATGAGCCCTCAGGTCCCAAGGGATAATTCCAGGCTCATGAGTACACAGGCTGGTGAACTCAGTATATCATAAAACAAACAAACAAACAAAGATATGATTGTCAGAAATAGGTAGGAGAGGACATGACAGGGCTTATAAATAAAAGTGACTAGGATATATTTTATTTATGTATGAAAATGTGAAAGAACAATTTTAATTAAAGAAAAATAAAGTGGAGAGTCGAGACCCAAAATCTTCCTTAGGTGTCTGCTTGTGAGCTTGTGGACACATGCACCCATGTTTAGGCAGACACACGAGTGTGTACATGCACACAAATACATACACACACACACACACACACACACACACACACACACACACACAAATACAGGCCCTAATGTTATTTTGTGGGTGATAAAGACATGAGCACCATGGATGAAGCAGTTGCTTAAAGGGATTTGTGGGAAGACTACATTAGACTCAACTGTTCTGAGGTTTTCCATGCAGGGTGTGGCTGGCTGAGAAGTGTTCAAATGTGGAGTGCAGCAATCTGCACAGGTAGAAGGTGAAGGAATCCAGCTGAGAAAAGAAAATTCAAAACGAATGCTCTCAAACCTATGTGAATTAGGCCTCTCAGTTATAAAGTGAAAAGCCCAGTTTTCCATCGCAAGAATGGCGATTATGCGGCCACTCTCATCAATATTAATGACATGCACCACACTGGCACTGAGTCAGTGCAAGTTCTCCTCTCCCTCCTCTTCCTCGACATCATGTTGAGTGAATCCAGTACAGATTTGCACACACTCTGAGAGGCTTGGCTAAGAGTTGAACTCAGTTACAACCTCCAGTCTCATACAAATGGTGTGAGGCTCACTTCATATTTGAAGGATCTGGAAACTGATTTATACAGGTTGGTTGTCTAGGAAATAGCAGGGTGATGTTTTCCCCCATAGGTAAGACATGGCACTAACTCTACCAATCTTGAGCTCAAGGATTTCATTCCGAGCTTCTTGGCATTTGCCAATATAAAAATTTCCTCAAACACATACTCATTCTCTCCTTTAAGTGAGCAGTGATAACACAATTAAGAGTGAGAACTCAGAAAAAGTGACTGCTTTTACTGTATTTTTAAGGACTGCCTTGGAAACAACGACAAGGCTGCTTATTTAATGCATTTACATTGGCTTACATTGTCCATGATACCTTGTTTCTAAAATTTTTGACAGTTTAACAAACTCTTTTGCATTTAGTACCTTGTTAGACCTGTATATTTACTCTTTGGGGTCGCCATCACTGCCTGTACTCAACTGATGGAGAAAAGAAAGCTCAGGAAACCAGGCAGTGACCTGCCCACCCTCACGCAGCTGCAGTAGGAGGATCTAAAGCTCAGGTTTCTGACTCAAAGTATAATATATATAAACACATTAGAGTATCTACTCGAATCTAGAGAACACTCAGGCTGTGGAGTATTTCTGGAACTTCAGAAATCAGTGCACAAAACCCTAAAGCAGCAGTCTGAAGAACAAGTGTATGGAGCAAGGGCTCAGGCAGGCTTTTTAATAAATAGATACTGTCATGGAATCTAGAGTCAGTCCCATTTCTGAATTTACATATGCTTCTTCCTTACCGGATATGGTGGTGGCAGTGAAGCAAGTGAGGTGTCCAGGGAACTGTCTGGATGAAAGAGACCTGGCTAGCTTTAAGTACCGAACACAGAATTCTCTTCGGGAGAAAAATGAAAGCCAATGTAAGCTACTAGGAAATGAAGATTTTTCAATACTAGTGGCAGTAGGATGAAAGCTATGAGGATGGGACCAGATGCATACTCCACCTTTTTGAACTATAAATGATAAAATGCTGTAGTTGTGGAGAACTGGGAATAGGGAAAGGGAACAAAAAGAATTTGTTTACATGAACTAACTCCCATACATCTGAAATTATACCTCAAAAATAATAATTTGGTCTCTGCTGCACAAAGAATCTGTAAACAAGCACATTACAGCACAGCTCTTTATATGAGGAGTTAATTGGAGAATAGCAGGCATTAAATTACAAGCAGTAAGGCTTTCTTAACAGCTTTGCCTAACAGATTTTTCCATCCCAAAGACAAGCTTCATGTAGGGACAGCATAGACATTCACTAATCCCTCTGTAACTCAGAGGCAGGGGCTTTTAGAAGGCAGAGAGCATCTTCACTCTTCAGAGTCCACACTGGTCAGCTTTGTGTAAAAACTTGAAAAATGTTTTCAGAAGCCCAAGTCAATGACTCTTCTGCAGCTCTCCATAGGTTTGCACAGTAAAGAAACACTATAATCCAGCTTTGTGGATGCTCTCAGCTAGGGTGGGGCAAGAGGGACTCTGTCTGTCGCCTATGCCACTTTTATGGGAACATGTACCACTAATTCATGGTTTTCATATTTTTGTGTCCTGGGTTGGTGGTTTGCTTTGCCTTTTGTCTTTTCCTCTTAAGCATGGGAATGTTGCATAATGCCTGTGGAGAAAAAATAATGCCAGACAAAATTTCTCACAGGTGTGAATTTATGAATCAACAACGTGTGTGTGTGTGTGTGTGTGTGTGTGTGTGTGTGTGTGTGATTTCCAGCATAAAGCAAGGCAATGAGTTAATGGGCCTATGACCCTAGCATCTTCTCTAGGGAAAATGCTCTAGAACTTGCTAGCCAATGTTCCCTGGGGCCCTTAAGAACCTGTAATCAAAATAAATAACAATATTCAGCTGTACTTTTTTCTCTCCAATATCCAGAATTATCAATGAAATAAAATGCATGATAAACACATCACTGCTTAGCACCATGGAAGCTGAAGAGACAAACCCTCAATTTTGGATGACATGGGAGGTTCCGGGTCAAGCATAGGCTAATGATTTTAGGCACCTTTCTTCCTTCCAATGGAAACACAACAGGTAAGTAAACAATTGACTAAATTATTACAGCGTACTGTGAAACAATAAGGGCTTTTGAATAAAATAAAGCTTCAAAAAGCATATCTGAGCCATGGCTTTCAGAGGAACCTGTGTTGTAATAGCTGGCACTATTTACATTACAGACCCAAAATGAGCATTTTTGAAGTACATTAACTTTTACTACTGGATAATAATAGGATTTTATGTTTGTATAGCTTCTTGTGGTTTTACAGCTTGTTTATGGACATTAGATCATGGATCTTCTGCAAGGTAGATAGGCATTCAGGTATCTCTGCACCAATAAGGCAGATGGGGACAGAGACATTGGATAGGTAAGTGATCTGCTTATGGGAAACAGTCTCCTTCAAGTCATTGCTGGGATTAAAAATCAGAAGAATTTAGAAAGCGTCCCACATTTTTCTCTGTGTTGCTATATCAGGCCTGGTTTTAGACTTCAGAAATTTTATCCTTCATCGTCTATGTTTCCAAAGTCCATTTAAAAGTACTCTAAATGGGGAATGACATGAAATGATGTACATGCATGAACATGTCACAATGAAACCTACTGCTCAATATGCCAAATGAAACATTTTTGAAAGCTGAATCTCAGAGATGGTCCAGTGGGAGTTGGAATCCCCCACATCCTACACCATTTAAAACCCAGATATGAAGACACATGTCTGCAACTCCATTGTAGGGTGGGAACAACAGGAACCCTTGGGCCTTCCTGGCCAGCCAGTTCAGCAGAAAGGGCAAATTCCAGGTCCAATAGGAGGGCCTGTCCAAAAAAACTAAGATTTGTAGAATGGTAAAGGAAAACACTCAATATGGACCCCCAGCTTCCATGTAAGGTAGAAAGCATAAGCAAATATGCGCACTCACACATATATGACACACACTATATAAATATGAATAAATAGATAAAATTAAAACATACATTAAATAGATGGTTGGTTTTTCCATCTTAAATTCTACCTATCTCCATTTGAAGCACTGCTTTCAAAATAATAACACATTATATTTACTTTTGACTTAGAAATGCAGCATACCAAATCTAGCTTGTGAGAACTATGTACTGAGATACAGGTTGAATGCAATCTGTGCTGTGTGACTTCTTGCCAAGATTCCATCCTTTACTTAAACGGTTAATCGAGGACTGTGAAGTTTGGGAAAAGCATGAAGTCTGGCTGACTTCTCATCCTAGAGAAGCAGCAGTTTTAGGCTGAAAGAAAAGTGATTTCACGATAAGAAATGGGTACCTATTGTTATTTTTTCTCTTTTGCTCTTTTTTGGGGGTGAACCCATCACCCAGCTCCTAAATAAATTGCACACAGAGGCTTATTAGTAATTATGAATGCCCAGCCTTAGCTCGTCTTAGTTTCTAGCCAGCTTTCCTTATCTTAAATTATCCCATCTACCACCTTTGGACTTTTCTTGTTGTCTTACTTCTGTACATCTTACTCTTATTCTGTGTCTTGCCATATAGCTGGCTGGCTGGCCCCTGGAGTCCTCCTCCTTCTCTGGCTGCTAGCTCTCTCCTCCCAGATTTCTCCCTACATATATTCTCTCTGCCTGTCACCCCCACCTATCCTTTCTCTTGCCTTGCTATTGGCTGGTTCTTTATTAGACCACCAGGTGTTTTCCACAGGCTCAGTAACACAGCTTCCAGAGTTAAACAGTTACCGCAAGAAATGGTCTATTAAAAATCTTGCTTTGGGGGCCTAGAGTGAATTCTCTTCCCAGAACCTCTGTCATATACCTTTCAAACACCTGTAACTCCAGCTCACAGGAACCCAATGCCTTCTTCGGGCCTCTATAGGCACCAGTATACATATGGCATGCATGCGCGCGCGCGCGCGCACACACACACACACACACACACACACACACACACACACACAAATAAATCCTTTTGTAAAATCTTTCTATCATATCACCATTGATTAATAACAGAAAGCTGATGTTGGTCATCACAAAGCTGAACATTCTGAGAGGAAAGCCATGCTTGTGCAGGAGCCGCCGCCACCGCCGCTGGCACATATTTCCTTGCACCTGGCAGATTATCTTATTTTAAATGGATTCAAGAGTCTGTGAGGGGGGCAGATGTTCATGACAACAGAAGGAGGACAAATTAGACTCTCTTACAAAAGGGAACATACGGAAATAAATGCAGCATGTTTAGCCTACAGAACTGCTGTAAGAAACAAAACCTTGCAGTGAATGAGGAAACAGAATGATGGCGTAGATCAGAACTCCCAGAAGGGAAACCAAGTGGCCGAATTGTGTTGAGCAGAAAACGTTTTTGATACAGCTTTGACATCTTCTGAAATGTATTACAGCACTCTATCCTCAGTCAATCCAGGAGCAAAGGCAGCTTGCAGTGCAGAGGGGAAAGCTCTGTTTCCTTTCCACCCCAGGAACTTCCAATTTTCTCCTCATGCTGACAAGATGAGAGGATCAGTTGGAGAACTGAGACAGTGTTTATCATCTCAACATTTTCCTGGGAGACATACTGTTAACTCAAAGTGCAGGGCTTGTTTTTGTACTTAGGTTGCCATACCTTTTGTAGATGTATCTGTGCAACAGTTGAAAATGTGAGAAAGGTATGGCTCACCGCAAGGTCACTGGGACACAACAGATGTTAGTTTTATGGTTATTTAAGCCACATGAGTCAGTGGTAGATAATTCTCTGCTCAAAGAATTACCAGCATGGCACAAAGGATAACCAAGCACCAAGTGTCCCTGAGGTATTTAGCATTATGCTGGACACCACATTGTATTAACAATTATTATAATGTAATTAGTGCTGATAGTTCCAAGTTGTTCTGAGTCCTTTTATCCTTCCAAATCTCCTCTCACGTTTTGAATGTTAGAAGCATAATGCAAGCACCTTTCTAGTGAGAAGTTAGTTCTACTGGAAGTCAATATTGTCAAAGAGCATTCAGTCATCTCCACTAGAGAAAGGATGACAGAGGAGGGATTGTCTCCAACTGTTGTATATATTCATGTACAAAATGGTAGGTTTTATTATGAGATTTTCATGTGTGTCTTTCATGTATTTTATATGTAGTCACTCTAACTCCCTTCCTCTTGTCCTTTTCTGATTACGTGTCATGTGTATTTATGTATATGTGTATATATTTCAATATAGGTTATATATTCATGAGAAAATATGGTATTTGTCTTTTTTAATCTGACTGATCTTACTTAGCAAAATATGATGTCCAGTCCATAAATTTCCCTGAAAAGTGACATAATTTTATTCTTCCTTATGGCTGAACAAAACTTTGTTGTGCATGTGTGTGTGTGTGTGTGTGTGTGTGTGTGTGTGTGCCTGTGTATTGTGTAAGTGACTATGTGTATGTGACTGTGTGTGCATGACTCTGTGTGTGTGTGTCACTGTCTGTGTATGTGACTGTGTGTGTGACTGTGTGTGTGTGACTGTGTGTTTGACTGTGTGTGTGTTTGACTGTGTGTGTGTGTGACTGTTTGCATGTGATCTTTTTGATTCATTCATCTGTTGATAGATACTTAGTCTGATTCTATAACTCAACTATTGACAATAGTGCCTCCATGGACATAGATGAGCAGGTGTTTTTGTAGCATGCTGACTTAGACTCCCAAGGGGAATGGAGAAAGCACTGAGTGAATGTGTGCTGTTGACATAGGCATGATCACATGAAAGACACTAACCTCAGAACCATGGAAAGATGACAGAGCCTTCCTCTGCTCCCTGTCAGCTGATGACGATGTGTATAGAAGATGGCCACAGCAGCTTGCCCAACTGATATTTACTGCCTGAAGCCTGTTCCTATTGAGATTAGCTAAACCCACCTCCTTGGCCCAGCTGCATACCATAAGGCTTGCATCCTTTTTTACCAGTATGTAATAACCTGCCTTCATGTTCAACTGTATGCAATATCCCCACCTCTCTGTTCACTAGTTACATTAATAAGCATGCTTTGCTTCTAGGCTGCTTCAGCTTCTCCACCATAGAGCCCAGTCCTCTCAGCACCATCTCTCTATGTGCCCCATGTCTATGTGTGCTTATCTTTTCTCCACCACCTGCAACAGGTCAAGTCCCTAGAGGCATGCAAGGACTTGGCAGACACCTTGAGTGTATATCTAGGGCTTGCCTAGCTGGATCATGTGGAAGTTCTATTTGTAGTTTTATGTGTTTTCAACTTTTGAAAGATTTAGAACTGAACCACTTTCAATAGCCCTGTAACTTGGTTTTCAAATTCATGATGACTAGGTCCTCCTACAAAGCAGGAAGGCTACTCAAGTCACCCTACCAAAATTTAGTGATCATTTCCTGGATGCTTCTCTCGTGAATGCATATCAACATCATGGATTAGCAACAATTATGGCACATTTGGTAAACACAGCTGACCCCACCACCTGAAGGCACAAAGAAATTTCTCAAGAGGTATTTGGTGGGACAAAATGAGAATTTTGTAAATAAATGTACATTTATGAGCTTTCAAAAGAGGCTATGGGGATGGACAAATCATGAAACTTTAACTACGTGGAGTGGCCAAAATAATTTCTCCAATATGGGGGGAAGGTTGTCAGATGATATATTTATTGGAAGATTTGTTGAGATAAAACAATGACATTGCTTATCAAGTAAAAATCTTGCTGTCTTTATTTCCCTGGTTTCCCATGTGTTCACAGATGATGAATGCTCACTTAAATTAATGAATAGAATGCTCTAGTTTTGCTAAATAGTATATATAGGTACAGATTGTAGTCTTGAATAGGAAGAAATGGCCTGTATGCCAATGACTGAATGTAGATCAGATTCAAGAAGATTGATGTGGAAGGATTCTTGTTACAAAGATGATGTGCATTGTGTATTCGCTATGCTGACACATGTTGCTGAATAGTGTTCATATCTACCTTATTATAAAGAGAAGCCCACCTGGGAAATGGAACCTAAAATCTTACCAAACACACTTGCTTGTGTTCTAACTGAAGAACAGAGGAAGCTTGGGGAGACAACCTGCTATTTGTGAGAGAGTCAGATTGGAAACCTCTTCATTCTCCCTCACATTCTGTGCATTCTGCGTCTTCTGGGCTCCAAAGTGATCAGTCTGACCTTTTGCTTAAGCACTATTTTTTTAAGTCCTTAAAATTCCAGCATGCAAATTGTACATAAAATATTTAAAACATGAGTCTTCATTTTGAAAAGGTGAATTAATGAATCCATCAATCAAAAACTCTAAAGTTCTGAAAACCTCTAATTTACTCTTCCTGTAATGGAGAGAGAGAAAAGTAGCCTTCCCCTGGAGAGCTCCACAGCAACGTGAGTACCGTTGGCTGTTGATGGGGAGGGTAGGACAGTTAGTGGAGTGAGACAACACTTATGTGTGCAAATGCACAGCCTTGAGGTCTTCACCTTTCCGAATTTCTGTGAAAATTAAAGCTTGAAAATATGTGTAAACTCTATAAAACTTGAGCTGCTTCAATAGTGATTTATAGATATGTGGGTAGAGAACATGGAAAGACACCTAAATGTTAACCAAATATCATACAGTTGTCTCTTGTGGGAAATGTTTGCGTGTTTCCTTTCACCTTGAGTATTCTGACAAGCTTTCAACTACAATGCACTACACTGAACTAAAATAAAACAATGGTGTCTGACTATTCCCTACCACTGCTGGTCCAGATATGCCATGGTGACAGAAGTTAACATAAAAAAAAATAATAAAATAAAACAAGAATGTGGTACATGATTCCACAGTGGGTCAAAGTATGTATCTGAGATTTCTCATAATAGATATTTAATTTCATTCTAGAGAAGCTTTCTTTACACAGAGGCATAGAGTTTATGCAAGATTCTCTGAACTTCCCCTACCTCAGAACTCTATCTACCTATGTTGATTCAAGATGACTTAGATTGTCTCCCCCACGGTGTCTTCCTCAATTCCCAATTCTTTCTTTCCTTCAATTAATGAAATCATAGTTCATTAATATTTAATTCTGAACTATAATTAATGCTGGACAATAACTCAGGAGGATATCAAAGGCATTTTGAGCTACATGAAATGTTGGGCACTATACAAAAAAGACAGATTTACACTTCCAATTTTCACAAGTTATTACTCCTTTAATTAATTTTTTCTTCCACAGGTAAAAATTGATGTCCCATTTCTGGTAAAAAGCAATGAGCTCAATTAAAAGTAGCTACCCACTGTTTCACTGAGAAGAAATGTACATGTCTTCTTTCAAGTACACATATACTCCTCTGGCTCTGAGCCATTCCTTGGCCTCTGAACTTACTTACTGAAGTCTGTCCTTGGTCATCAGTGTTTATGTATGTATGTAAATATGTATGTATGTATGTATGTATGTATGTATGTATGTATGTATGTATTTATGTGGTCAAGTGAGTCTCAGAGTATAAATGAAAGAATTACATGTTTTTAGCATTGCTAAAAGCTTTAATTCAAAACCAGTTTGACTTAGTAGCTGGGATTTATACAGATCTCATTTCTTTTGCTTAGTAGAAATAAATAAATTCAGAATGGAGTTTTAATGTTATTCTTTTGATATACTTTTGTTCAAATACACACATCCATCTATGTATCTATCTATGTATCTATGTATCTATCTATCTGTCTGTCTATCTCTCTCTCTATATATATATATATAATAAATATATATGATAATTTAAAATATATCAAAATAAATGCAAGAGATGTTTTTTAGGTATCTGGCTATATTAAAAGCCTTGTTCCATCTTCCTACTTCCCTGAATCCACTATCCACAGAAGTCGAGATACATTTAGGTACAACTATAAGCTTGATTGTATATGCACACACACACACACACACACACACACACACACACACACACACACACACACCTATATCCTAGAATCATTCTCAGTTTTCTTACACCACACATATACTTGTGTGCTTTAATTTTTTCATTGCAGAGTAGATTTTTAGTTGGAGACCCTGATTTCTGCTCTGCGTTGGTGAGAACTTGGGTCATTTTTGTTTTTAATCAGTCCCTGAATATTAAGTATGAATCTCAAAGCATGACAAGGTTGTTTTCTTGAACTAGTGAGCAAATAGGAGACCATGGGGGTTAGTCTTTATGGTCTTTCTCTCTCTCACACACACATAGAGTAATTCTTTTGTTTTATTACACCTTATAATTGCTCAAACAAAAATGGTGAGAGTGAGCTGAATGTTGGGTTTGACTACTAAGACAGTTTCACACAGTAATGAGATTTCCCTCTGCAGGAGGGCTATGAACTGCTAATTAGCATCTATGACCCAATATTCTCTAGCAAACAAGAGTAATAGCACTAATTCCCAGTTTTATGCAGAGCACAAGTCTCAAATATTACCAGCATTTCTGTTCTGTTTGTAATTAACAGCACGTGATTATTATAGTCAGAAAGTCTATCCTATTGCTCTGCGTGCTCCTAGGTAACAACAAAGAAAGAAATTATGTTTGGGAAAGCTATGTGTATGTCACATTGACGGAATAAAGTTCTCAGTAATCCTAATTTCTATCACTTAAATTTTCTTTTTGTTTATGTTACCATCACCTTCAATTTTTCATACACATTTAACTAGTATCTTAGTTGTACACATAGTGGGTTTTCTTGTGACATTTACATGTTCCCACAAGTTTTTAAAACTTATCTGTAAGTTCACATATAAGGCATTGTGTCTATGGCATTTTATACACATGTGTCAGTGTATCTTGTCCTTGTCTGCCCCACGCTGTTGCTACCCCTTTCTCCCTGCCACTCGCTGCTGCTGCTGCCTGTCTTTCCCTCTAACAGTCTCTCTCCAAATCTCACATCACTTTACCTTCTTAGTTCCTGTCTCTCCCCTTCCTTAAACTCTCCTCCTTTCTGTCATGATCCCTATTCATGACTGACATGTACACATTTGCATTTAAGTTACACACAGAAGAGAAAATATGGTATCTTTCACACGTAAGAGAAAATACAAAGCTACTGTATTTCATTTAAAATAATGATTACATACATAAGAGAAAATATGTTTTCTGTCTTCCTGAGTCTAGAGTATTTCACTTAAAATAATGATTACCAGTTCTAGCTTTTTTCCTGCAAATGTCACATTTCATTATTCTTCATGGCCAAACAAAATCTATTGTGTTATAAACATATTTTCTTTATCCGTTCATCTGTTGATAAACATATAGGCAGTGTCCATGACTTGGCTATTGTGAACAGTGCAGTAATCAACATGGATATATATGCACATGTCTGTGGTATATTGACTTAGAATCCATTTGGTTTATACTCATGAGTGATTTAATTAGATCACATGATAGTTTTATTTTTATATGTTTTGAAAAACCTCGATATTGATTTTTATAGTTCCTTCACTGCTCCTCACCAACAGTACATAGGTCCATCTTTTCCCACGTTTTCATGAACATTCCTTAGTATTTGTTTTCTTGATGATAGCCATCCTGGCTAGGGTAAGGTGGACTACCAAAACAGTTTTAATTTCCATTTTCTTAGTGGGTAATAATATTAAACATTTTCCAAATATGTATTAGCTTTCCATATTTCTTATTTTGACAACTATATATTCACTACATTGACCCATTTATTAATTAGATGACTTGGAGAGATTTGGGTATTTCATTTGTATTTAATACTTCTTTATATGTTCTAGATACTAGTTCCCTATATAAGGCAGAATCAACAAATATTTTCTCCTATTCTTAAGGCTTTGTTTATTCTGTCAATAGTTTCTTACACTATAAGGAAGCTTCTTAATTTTCCCATCTGTCAATTCTTGGAACTATTTATTTTGCTATCTGAGTCCTTTGCAGAAATCCTTGTGTATGCCTATATCTTCAAGTGCCCTGCCTATGTATTCCTTTAGCATTTTCAAAGTTTTGGAGTTACATTCAGACTTTAGTCCACAAAATGAGCAATTTGAATCTATTTTCATTCTTCTGTGTGTGGATATGCAGAACTCCAAAGAAGAAAGGGAAAGTGGTATCATGGTTGACTCAGAAGTCAAAAGTCCTGAATTTGGTCCACCTCTTCTGTATCCTATCAGTGGACCTTGAACAACTTATTGTTTAGTTTAAATGCCTTTGTCCACAAAATAAAAATAAGTACAATTAATTAATGTATGTGTGCTATTCATATGTAAATCTCTATTTAAACATGGTTGTGTTGGTCATCATTTTTATAATTAGCTCCAGTGCCAGCAAAGAAATTGTGGGCTACAGATATGACAATATGTAGCAAGAACTTAATCACTGGAATGGCTGATCAAATGCAGGTAAGATTTAATTGCATATTAACTTCATCCAAAGACAAACAAACAACAACAGTAACAACAAAAAACAAACCAAGGGTTCAGGAAAGAGAACCCAAGAATTAATTCAGACACCAAGCAAGTTCTGAACTGGTTTAGGTGTAAAGCCTTCTGGGACCAAGTGTGGACATTCCTGTAAAAAGCATGGGTAGGAGTGAAAGGAGAACTTTTCTGTCTATTGAAATGAAGCTGCTCACCTATGTTTCCCCAAAACCTGTACAGGAGCACATCTACCAGAGTGCATAAAATAGATGCTCCATCTGCAAAGAAAAATGGTTCCCAGGTCAGAGGACAAGGCTGTATTTCTCCCTATGGGCTCTTTTTAAAGTGTATGTTTGGGAGAACATGATTTTTCTTCTGTCTGCAAACACACAGTAGAATTAAATAACAGCATATGCAAGTGTGATCACCCTTTCTCACAGGTTAGCATTATTCCTATATTAACAGTGGTAATTCTCATTGTCTTGGTCACCACCTGAGATTGCTCTCCTTACAGGTGAAATTGCAAATATTCTTTATTTTGTTTTTCCTTTATACCATGCCAAATTATATAATAATTTTGAAGAAATTCAGAATAGTAATATCACAAATAACCTAAACAATGAACAATAACATGTAATACACATACTACCTGACACACAGTTTCAGCCATGATGATATAAATTGCCTTGTACATCGAACACATTCATTCCGACTTCCAACTCTTTTTTGTCCAAATTTTTTGTTTCTCAAGACAGAGTTTCTCTGTGTAACCACCCTGGCTGTCCTGGAACTAGCTCTGTAGACCAGGCTGGCCCTGCACTCACAGAGATCCACCTGCCTCTACTTCCCCAGTGCTGGGACTATAGGTAGGCAAACCACAGCCAATCTACATTCAACTCTTAAGGTTGGGAAAGGGAATGTGACATAGAAGACTTATTTCACTGAGATGTCCTTGCTCTTCACCTGTCCTTTCCATTACTCAACTCTCCCACCTGGATTGCATTTTAGCTTCATTTTCTGTTTTTGAGTGTGGCTGGTTGATATTGACTACCTAGAGCACGGTGTTCAGTGGAACTGAAAAAGGAGGGTAGAATTTCTCCAATGTTCTTGACAAACCTCTTCTATGTAATTCATCAGTTTGTAAACCTTTTTGAAATTATTCATAACCTTATAGATTTTCTTATCTGAATCACAGGAAACAAAAAGGGGAATTGACTACTTTTCTGTTGTTTTAGAATAGCACACACTTGGTACTGCACTAACAAAGGCAGGAGGGAGAAGTGAACTGCATACATATTATGGATGACTTTAAAAACACCAATATTAGATTGTCTTGGGAAATTATGTAGAAGTTGGGGAAAATAACAACCCTTGAGGTAAATTAAAGCTACGTCACACAAGCCCATATACTCCCGATGAACAGAATCCTCACATAAAAGGCTGGAATGTAGATTTCTGTTTTCATTTTGGCACCTGGATCTTGAAACAGCTGCCCCTTTAATCATTTACAAATTTCTTTAAAATCGTATTTCCTTTCCCTGTGTTGTCTAATAGCAAGTATAATTAATATAATTTCTGTAAACCTGTAATAATCATGTATGGATTTTGTGAATTGTATCTCCTAGTGCCTTCAGATAGATGAAGCTATTTAAATCTGGATCTGCTTTTTGGCACAGATCACTTCAGTGCCCTATAAATAATTAATCACATAGAAACCTACATTAATGCAACCCTTGGATCCTAAATTGGGACCTAGAAGCTAAATGGTGTAAAGTTCACATTCTCCAAGAAATATTTATTTTCTCACGTGCCCTATTTTATACAGTTTATTTGCTCTATATTTAGAATCCCAATTAGCAGCCCAATATCACGTTGCAGTGTGGGAAAATTCCTGTTATCATGAGCACACGGTGTTCCATTTGTTTATTCAGTGGTTATTTACTAGACAGCCACTCACCAGGTACTGAGTGAGAAGGATGTCAAGGTGACATAGTTAGAGCTTGACACAGTTATGGGTGTTTTAGAGTGGCAAAGAATCAGACAAATTGCTAAAAATAAATAAAAATAGCTCTTAGATATTCTGAGCAATGAGAGGAATGATATAAACAGTTACGTGGGCTAAAGACGCCCCATAGGAAAGTACTCTAAGAGGCAATGCCCTCTACACTGGGACTCCCATATCAGTATGTCCCAGGTACCCAAAGAACACCTAGGTGCCTAATCTTAGAGCAGGAAAGAATAGAAAGTGATGTAATTACTGGGAAGTGATAGAAGTGTGTTGGAAACTGATTATAAGTAACTGCTGAGTTTGGCTCATGTGCCTGAATTGCCCCTAGTTGGTGGAACTGCTGGAAGCGATGGGTCGTTGAATGTAGGCATTGAAGTTTCCAAAGACTTGTGACTTTTTTAGTTATCTCTCTATTCCTCTTGCTTGCAGTTCTAGATGTGAGCATTCAGCTGTTCTTACCACTATGACTTTGCTCTCTGTCACCATGGACTCTAGCTATCTGTAAGTGTGAGCCCAATTAAACTGCTCCTTCTATAAGTTGCCTTGGTTAATGATGTTTTATCACACTGGTAGAAAAGTAACTAATACAAAGAAGTGATTATATAGGGAAGATATGGATGAGCAGCAGCAGCAAAAGGATGCTTTAAATGGTAACTGCAAAAATCAGGAACCCAGTTCAGAGGGATGTGGACCAGGTGACTATGGTGTGTGAAAAGTATGGTGTACTGTGAGGTGGAGTGGAGGTCATGCTGGGGGAAATGAAGGAATGGAGAATGTGGTAATATATTGTGTATAAAATAAAGCTTGCCTGAGGATCAGAGGACAGAGCCAGCCACTAGATTAAACATAGAGGCCAGTCAGGGAGGCACACACCTTTAATCCCAGCCCTCGGGAGGCAGAGATCCATCTGTATCTCTGTGAGTTCAAAGCCACCCAGAACTACATGAGATTGATTCAGTCTAGGAGAGAAACAGAGCCAGGCAGTGGTGGCACACACCTTTAACCCCAGCACTTGGGAGTCACACACCTTTAATCCCAGCACTTGAGATCTCATGCCTTTGCTACCAGTATTTGGGAAGCACACGTGCCATTAATTCCAGCACTAGGAAGGAAGTGAAATGGCTGGGCGGAGAAAGGCGTATAAGGCGTGAGGAGACAGGAACAAAAAGCCCTTTTTTGGCTGAGGACTCAGAGGCTTTCAGTTAGAGGATTTGTGGAGATAGGTTCTTGCTTTCCATTCAGCCTCAGAATTTGGTAGTGGTGATAAGTTTCTCTAGTTGCTTATTCCTTTGTCTCTCTGATCTTTCAGCACTTACCCCAATATCTGACTCTGTTTTTTTTTTTATATTTTATTATAAGACCATTTAGAATTCATGTTACAGGAATAGGTTTCTAGATTTAAAAAATTTGAATATTTGTGCCATTTCACAAGATGAGTAAAACTGGGCAAAGCTGGGACTGTTGGAAAAATTCAGGGTCTGCTTAGAGGAGATCAGTTTCTGATGTCTGCGACTGGTCTCCACAGAGATGCTGATGAAGAGTCAAATACTTGAGGAATGCTGTATGTTTGAAAATCAAATTTATGAATACTCACTTAGAGATGTTTGTTAAAGACATAGAACTAGATAAGATTTGCAAGACAGAACATATGGGGAAGGAAGTGAAGTCATCTTAGACGTTACTGCCCCAAATACCAGCATATAGATGAGATCCGTTTGAAAGAAACTTTCACTTGTAAAACAATAAGGGTGTCAGGAGTTAGTGACTTGAAAATGTATCAGGAAGGCATGTGTCAATGGAACCTGGGCAAAGAGAGTATCTACGAAGAAGAATGAGGGTCCTCCATAAAGAATGCTGGCTGCTGAGAGGTAAATGGAGTTGGTGAGGATTGGCTATTGCTTGGGTACAAGATCATCATATGGTAAAGGACAGTGTCACTGGGTTAGTATTCAATAGAAATGATTGATCTCAGAGAGGTGGCCTAAAAGACTGGGTAATAGAAACACGAACAAATTAGAGAAAGCGTTACTGGATGAGACACAAAACAGAGAACAAGGATTCCCTGTCAAGTTTCATGCCCTAATAAAGCAGGACATTTCACCTGAGCAGAGGAGTGGCACTAAGATGTGCATCTTGAAGTACATTCTCCTTTAAGCTGTGTCTTCAGTTGAACATCTGTTTAGGAAGGAAGTTGTACAAGAGTAAAATCTCATGATACCCTGCTTCACCCGGTAAGCAAACAGAGCCCCACTCTCCTGTTTGATCAGAGGGCAGGTTGTATTCATACACTTCAAAATTAAAATGACAAAGATTCAGAAAACATCTCAGTTAGTGCATCTCTAAGTGAAGGATGTCTTACCTTCAAATATAAGTTTGGAAACTATAATCTAGACAGGGTTTGTTTTCTGATTGGTTTATGAAGGAAAGCTCATCATTTTTTTTTTTTTTGAAATACTCAATGTATTTCAATAATACAATGAATAGTATTGGCTTCAAGTCTGTTTCTAGATCCTTTGGAAAAGCTGAACGATTCTTTTAAGAGAGAAACAGGTTTATAAAAGAACTGAAATCATGAGAGATGCTTGATAGTGGTCTTAAACATTTTAATGAAAATTAAATTTTTACCAGCTCTGGGCCCAAAAGTCAGGGAGCTAAGGGGGAAGAAGGGGGAAGTAAAATACAACTACCCTCTTTGGACTGCAAAGAGAATACGGTTAGATCACTGTGTTGCTTCACACTTCTGGAGCAAGGAGATGGTTCTTATCTGTATGAACATGTGAGTTCCTTTATATTTTACAATTCAAATCAGTCTACATGTGGCAGAGAAAAGCATGGAATAAAAACAAAGACCTCTCCTTTTTACAATCAGAGAACCCCAAAGAGCATAGGAAGAATGTGTATGTTGCCATATTATCCAGAAACAAAGTTGGGAATAACTATGATTGAGCAAGTGATAAGACTTCCATGGCTTGTACTCAAAAGCACAATTGAAAAGACAAAGTTGGTTTAGGGAGATGGATGCCTTAGGAGAACCTGAATTTGGAGCCACCTCACCCAGGCAAAATGCTATGTATGGTAGTGTAGACCAGTAATCCTAGAACTGTGAAGTCAGACAGGAGGATCCCTAGGGCACTTGAGCAAGCCCTAAGTCCATTGAGCAACTATCTCAAAATTTAAAGTGATTCTTTTTGAGGAAGATTCTCAATATCAGCTTCTAACCCAACCTGTTCATACACATATAATACAATATTTTGTCTTCACTTTGAAATATAGTATGTGGATTTGTAAAATGGTACCATGAGTGACTGTCAAACTAATTCCACTTAAATGATTTTGGTTTTTAGAGAAAATACATTATTTTTGAAAAATAAAAGTTAAAAAAATCCTAGATTTACCTTTTGTCCCATCCCTTTTTGTGTACCGTGAGAAATCTGATTGTTGACAGTATGCCATAAACACTTTTCAACACAAATCTCTTTTATTTTGAAGATCACTAGGTGGAATAAAATGGCAAACACAAATGCTGTGGTGGTTTGCCAGTACAACTTCTGAAAGAGTGTTCCTCATTTGGCTTTGACTTCCATGGGTATAGATTCAGCTTTAAACTATCTTGATCCTTTTTTACACTGTTGTGAAACTGCAATTCTCAAATTATTTTAGTAAGAATTCTTTTAAAAAATAACAGAGAAAGGAGGTTTTTCTACTTTTAATTTCCTGCAGCAGGACCCACCCACAGCACGGCTGTAGTAACTTAAAGATTAGCTCTTCTGTGTAAGATTTTGTGATACTATCTAAGAATACAAAAACACTTAAAATATTCTAAATGAAGCTTTGGCATCCTGCTTTGTGACTGAAATCAGCAGCACATTTGGTCAAAGTTCTAAATCTAATGGCTTCATATTTATCTAGTTGCACACTAAAATTGACATAAAATAAAAGGACAGATTTCCAATCAACTTTCTCTTTTTTAATTTTATATATAATGCATCTATAAAGTCCTAAAACTGGTGCTGTAAGAAAGAAAGCCCTGCCTTCTAGGTGGTGGCCACTTTCCACCACGCTCTGTGAGCCTGGTGAAGTTTTTCCTTGGCTGGGGTTTTTAAGCACCACGGACAGTTACAGCACAGCTGACTAAATCCACATTACAAATGGGTTTGGTAGTTTTAATGAAAATAGATGAATCTTTATTGCTGGACACTAATAGCAGAAAGGTAATTGAAAACTAATAGCCACTAATTGGAACTAATAATTTCATGTTTAAGTACTCTGTTAAAAATAAAACCAAGTTATTAAAATGAAATCTTTAAAAAGGTATTTGAGAACTGTTTACTGCATTTACTACTTTCTGAAAGACCGAGGTTGGGCTTTACCTAGGAAGAGCATCCTATTCTTGATTTGTCTCATGGCATGCATCAACAACTTATAGCAGGGGTAGAATTAGGCTTGGTACTGACAGGCAAAGCCAAGTGTGACCCCAAAAATACATATCATTGCAGTTCTAGTACAAAAAAATTTGAGCTGTTGTCCATGAGCATTATTTCATTATAAGGTGCATTAGAACCAAGAATATATCCCTGGAAACTTATTTTCTGATTGCCCATAAAATAGTGTCACGGCACTATCTTGGTTCTGGAATTCTGGGGATAGGGAAACAGGTAGAGAGAGAATGCCCACGAAGATGATCCCCAACTCAAGGTCCCGGTACTGACTGGACATCACATTGTCACTCTAACCGATGTGAAGCAGATATTTTCATTTTACTTGTCCTGGGAAATTATTTATGGATTGCTATGAAGATAGTCAGTGTGCACAATGTCACTACCTCAGAATAAATGTTTAATCAAAAACTGCCTTCAGTGTTCAAGGGTCTAGGAAGACACCACTGAGCAGTTTAGTAAGTGGTCATATCCATCTTTTGCCTCCATTTTCTAGAACAGAGGTATTACAGATGCCCCATTGGGACACAAGATCAAAAGTCATATATTTGGATTTTAGAAGGAATGGATAGTTTGTGGAAGACCATGTGGCCATTGCAAAGCATCTGATGGATGTAAAATTTCAAACTTCTATTCTTTGAGGGAACTAGTAATTCTTCATCAATATGCTAGATGTGAACAATCTTGATCACAATGCTAGCATCAAAGTGAAGTGAATCCCCTGGGGATTCTGAACAAGTTGCAGCACAGCCACATTAAGCACTCAGTAAGTAGACCTAATTTCCTCAATCAGACTAATCTCACATGGTCTAATGGCCCCATTTGCAATCGGTAAGGTTGATTCCCAGGAATTGAATGCGAAAATAATGGCTTGATTCCAAGAACCAAGAAGACAATGATTACTTCACTAAAGATAAAAATGATAATCAAAGGTCTTCTCCAAAATGCTCTCTAGTCTTTTTGGTCAATTAATTTCAGATTAAAAATACCAATTAAATTTGGAATCTGATCATTTATTAGTTGCTTGCAGATGTTGTAGCTTGCCTTTGTAGCCTGACATTCATTGTGCAAAATTAAGGATCATATTGGATCTTATGCCTTTTCCTAATCTGATACTTTTGAGTTCTCAAATGTTGGAAAAGATAATGTAAAGAGAGCTAACACATATAATTTTATTAGTACTGTCCATAAAGTGAGCATTTACAATGACTAGTCCATAAAGAAATACAACAGAAAATATAGTTCCTAGGTACTGAAAATGTGATTATGATTTAGGGTTAGAAAACTATTCAATTCTCATTCTCATTCTCTCTCTCTCTCTCTCTCTCTCTCTCTCTCTCTCTCTCTTGTGTTTTGGCTTTGGGAAACTGCCAAATGGATTTTGCCAACCACATTTTTCAGTCATTTCTCATCCCATGTGTGTGCTTTAATGAATGTGTAACCCGTATGTTCTAACTCACTTAAGTTTAACTTGACAAAAATCTGTTTTAAGAATAATATGATTTACAAGAGGACTTTAGATTCATCCTAAGAAACCATAGCATTGCTTTAAAAAAAAAAGAATGTTAAAGCTGATGTTGAATAGACAGAAAAATCCATAAATTCAGAGCACAAACCTAAATCTGAGATCCATATTTTAAATGACTTGTAACAACTTTACTGACAGTGGAATAAATAAAAAGATTCAACTCCAAATTATTGCCATGCTGTGTAAAATGAAAGGCAAAGAGAAACAAGACCAATATTTCCACTTATAGTAAGTGTAGCAAGAAGAAAAACAGCAAAATGAAATGACAAAGACAATTCAAATGTATGTTTCTTCCATATGGAAGACTAGACCTCTAAGCCCTCTCACAAAAATTTATTCCAAACACATTTTTAAAATAATACTGAACTGAAAATAGGGGCTGGAGAAAGCAATGTAAAGTAATGCAAGAGCTACATGTTCTTACAGGAAAATTCAGATGTCAACCGCAATTACAAATGAAACCTGGACCACACAAGAAAAGGAACTTGAACCTGAGATGAAGAAAGAGAGTCAAATGACTATGACCTAGAAGCAGTCTTACCTCACATGTAAATGAGACACAAATTGTCTCTACCTACAAGCATCCTTAAGTTTACTAAAGCCCTTAGTATTTTTTGGAAACAAGTTATGTGCTATAAGATTCAATTACCTAGAAGATAGTACAAAAGTAGGTTATATGTAATATGCCTGCAAAACTACAAAACAAAATAAGCAATGTCACAGGGAAGCAAGATAAAAATCAAGAGAAAGAACAAAGAGCAGAATAGATTCACAACCATCTCACACACTGAAAATGTCAAGTAATATAACTATGTATAAAGTGGGCTAACAGCAAAAATACAGTGGAAAAATAAGAACTCATTCTCAAATATAACTGAATACATTGAAAAGAACCAAATAATTTTTTAGAAATTAAAGTGAAACTACAAAATAAAGCCAATAATAAAAAGATACTGCATAAAGACACAGGGAATAGAAAATGAAAGTGTAAGGAGTATAGAGAAATGTGATTACAAATAATTTGTCAAAATGAAAAAGTATTTGAAGAAACAAAAGTCAATCTGATGATGACAATAACTTTCTAGACTATTAAGAAATGTGTCTACAGGTAAACCAAAATGTATAACTATCAGAATAAATAAAATAAGACTCACCTTGTAGTAAAATTTCTTTAAAACACTGAACACAAAAGAATGCCTTTAAGACCATCCAAAGAGATGTTATATAAAGGCAACACTGTTAGGTTAAGAAACAACAACAAAAAAAAGCCAGAATTACTATGAAAGGAAAGGAATTGTCAGTGTAGAAATCTACAACATTTTATTCTTCCTAGCTAACTTGTTGGTTAAAGTAAAGTACTTTAATGCAAAAGAAAAGTTGTAAAACTTTGTCCACAGACATAGTTTACTAAAGAATGTTTTAAAATACATATTTCAGAGGTAAAAAACTAAGGAAAGCATATAATCAAATAAATTAGAAAATATAACATATGTGTGAGTATACACACACACACTCATGTGCACACCACTTTATCAAAATAATCAAAACATAAGCCCATGGGCTGGGGATGTTGTTCAGTTGCCAGAGTATCTGCTTAACATTCCAGAAGCCCAGGGCTCAGTCCCTAGCCCTTCATAAACTTGCCTCAGTGGTTGTTTAGTTACCTTTTTATTGCTGTGATAAAACACCATGACTAAGGCAATTTATAGAAGTAAAGGTTTGTGGTTTCAGAAGGATAAAAGTCCATCAACAACATGGCAGGCAAGTGTGGCAGTAGACAAACATGGTGACCATAGAAGTCAGTTGAGAGAGTTCATATCTCAAGCTACAAAGAAGAAATAGGACAAACTAGGAATGAGGGCGATCTTTGACTGCCAAAGTCTGTTCCTACTAACACACTTCTTCCAGCAAGGCCACACCTCCTAAACTCAAGGATCACCACCAATGGGGACCAAGTATTCAACAACCCAACACTATAGGGATCACCTGCCCCAAACCACCAAAGTTATGCGCACCCATATTTCCAGGGCTTTGGAGGTAGAAACACGAGTATCAGAAGTTCTGGGTTATTGTCTATCCTGGGAGTTTAAGGCCAGCCTAATTACATGTGACTATTCCAAATTAAAACAAAAATAAATGAGTTTTGTAGCATTAAAATTAAGAACTGGAGTACTTGAACATATTACCTAGTTTTTACTCACTATTTCCCTTGCAATCTGAATAGGCTGAATTAAGTCCTCCTGAAAGACAAGGACTGTAAATGATATCATGTGTCACTCGATCCTTTCAACTGTAATCAAGTTAAGCATGAGATCTAAAATATGATAATCCCTAAGATTTAAGATGAGTCCCAAACCTAATAATTGATGAATATTCTTAAACAAGGCAAAGAGCTCAGAGATATGAACACAGGAGTAATGGCCATGTAAGGGCAGAAATAGAGACAGGAATTATCAGCAATCATGATTAAAAGGAGCACTCATAAGAATTTCAGATTTTTTCCCCTCTTTCTATGCAATATGACATTAAACTTTCACAGAGACTTTGTTGAATGTGTGGGTTGTTTTCAGTAGAATAAACATTTTAATAATGATTCTTTACTGTGGGATAATGCTTTTGTACACTGGTTTAATAAAACACTGATTGGCCAGTAGCCAGGCAGGAAGTATAGGTGGAACAAGCAGACTAAAGGAGTGCTGGGAAGAGGAAGAGCAGAGTCAGGAGTCACCAGCCAGACACACAGGAAGCAAGATGACAAGGCAGAACTGAGAAAAGGTACCAAGCCACATGGCTAAACATAAATAAGAATTATGGATTAATTTAAATGTAAGAGCTAGTCAGTAATAAACCTGAGCTAATGGCTAAGTGGTTATAAATAATATAAGCCTCTGTGTGTTAATTGGGGTCTAAGTGGCTGCAGACTGGGCAGGACACAGAAAAACTTCCAGCTACAATTCTTTTATATCATGAGCATGGGGTATATTTCTACTTACATATCATTTTCAATTTTAATGGAGTATTATATTTTTAACACTAGGTAACAATTTTAATGGAGTAGTATATTTTTAACAATAGGCTAACAACTTTGAACCTTTGGTCCCTAGTTGGTGGCAGTGCTTGAGGGGGTTATGAATTCTTACACAAACTACATACCTTGGGTAGCAGGCCTTGGCAGTTTATAGCTTCCTTCCCACTTCCATTGTTTGTCTCTTAGCTTCAAGTTTTCAGATAAAATGTGATCAGCCAGTTTTCTGTCCTGGCTGCCATGCCATGCCTTCCCTATCACTATGGGTTGTTGACCTCTGGAACTATAGCCTGTAACTGTGAACCCTTCTCCCTTATGTTGTTTTTCTCTGGACATTTTATCCCAACAAAAGATTGGTTGTCAATTTTATATAAATGTTGATATTCATACTTTTATTTTATATCCTAGAATTAGTACTAAGTTTTTTTGACATAATTTATGAAGTAGTTACAACATGATCCTATGATTACCTACAGAGAAAGGTCATTTTACTTTTTTCTTTTCAATTGGGTATCTTTATTTTTTTATCTTTGTGTCTGATTGCTTTTGCTAGTACTGTGGCTATCACATGGATGAGAAATGGTGAGAGTGAGCACCTTAGGTTTATGCCAAATCTTTAAGGATTGTTAGTAACAATGTACTATATTTGGAAGTTACACTAAATGAGTAGATTTTAATAATGATGGCATTTAAAAAGTGTGTGGATTTCTGCATGTTCTAATTTCAGTCTGTACAGTAATGATTTTACTGTCTATATGTATTACATAGTATCTATTTTATATCTTGAATATAGATATATCCTGAGAAAGAAACTTACTTTACCAACAACTTGGTTTTGGACTTCTGACTTCAAAGTCTATAAGAGTAAATGTCTAGTGTTCGAATAATCAAATTAGTTGAAGTTTGTTACAACATTCCTCTATCTCCCCACCAAGAAAAAAAATGCTAAGCCAAGGTCCTACCAATTCAGAAATGAGGAGCCTTGGCCAGATGGCTCAGTGGTGAAGCACTTACCAGACAAGCCTGATGACCTTAAGTCAGTGCTAACGCCACTGACTTCTGCATATGTGCCTACTGCCACATGATAATAAATAGATAAATAAATTAATTAAAACATTAAAAAAACACAAAGGGTTTAAAACATATGAAAACCAGAAAATAATTAGCAGAATTGTCACAGATATGATTGCCAATACACACAAAAATTAAAACAATGTTTAGCATTCCCTAAAAATAATATTACAAGCAGGATGAACACACTTCCTCCAACAAGGCCTTATTGATGTAACCAACCGTCTTATTAAATAAGAAACACAGAAATAATGTAAAAGAGAAAGCCAAGAGGTCAGAGCTCAGAGCTAAAATCTCACCCTTCCTCCTGCTGTCCCAGCTTCGCGAAAAGAGACCCACTTCCTGTCGGTTCGTTTTTTTTATAGTATGTCGTTCTGCCTTCTCATTGGTTGTAAACCCAAACACATGACTGCCTCGTCACTGTCTGAATGTACAGCCCCCTAGGTCTTAAAGGCATATGTCTCCAATGCTGACTGTATCCCTGAACATACAGAGATCTTATGGGATTAAAGGCGTGTGCCACCACCGCCACACTCTTGCTATGGCTCTAATAGCTCTGACCCTGAACACACAGATATCTATGGGATTAAAGGCGTGTGCCACCACCGCCACACTCTTGCTATGGCTCTAATAGCTCTGACCCCCGGACAACTTTATTTATTAACATACAATCAAAATAATAATTCAGTACAATTAGATTACCACCACAAGGCCTCACCTCCTAATTTCTTTAATCCTTCTCAGTAGTGCCCCTCCTTGATAACTAAGCATTCAAATATATGAGTCTATGGGAAACATTCTTATTTGAACCACCACGTTATAGTTATATAGTAAATTAACATGTGAACTGCAATTTTAGAGGTATATAATGTAAAGAAATAGAAGTCTCACTTCTGTCCAAAGTGAGTCTTAAACATGAAGAGGTAATCAAGACACTTGGGGCCATTTCCCTCTTTATTATATTAATGATACCACATAAGAGAGTGCTGTGAATATTGTTCTATATAAATAAAACACTGATGGCCAGTGACCAGGCAGGAAGTAGGTGGGACAAGGAGAGAGGAGAATTCTGGGAAGCGGAAGGCTGAGGGGAGAGACACTGCAGCCACCGCCAGGACAAGCAGCATGTAGAGACTCTGGTAAGCCACCAGCCACGTGGCAAGGTATAGATTTATAGAAATGGGTTAATTTAAGATAAAAGAACAGTTAGCAAGAAGCCTGCCACGGCCATACAGTTTATAAGTGATATAAGCGTCTGAGTGATTATTTAATAAGTGGATTGTGGGACTGCAGGGCTTGGGGAACCTGGAGAGAAGCCCTCCAGCAACAAGAGAGGAAGACAATGTGTAATTGGTACAAACATTTGACAAGTAATTTGGTATCATCTTCATCTTTGCTATATAGTACATTAATATACACATATAAAATGGAATATGTGAAAAATATTCTTGCCAATTATTTCATTAAGCAATTTTTGCAAAAGACCTATTCTACTCATTTTATTATAATAATAATGACTTTTATTCCACAGTTTAAAATTTTTTAATACAAAGAAACTTATAAATCACTCTTGACAGGCAAAAAAGTTCAAAACTTTCTATAATGACCTGGTTTATAGGAGCTTTCTTAAAATACTGGAAAAATGAAGTGTCCATCAAAATTAAAACAGATAAGTAAGCCACATATTCAGATAGAGTATTATAGAATGATGAAAACCAGTGACTATTAAAATATCAATGAACATTAGAATACAATCCTACTTTGAAAAATAAAAAATAATTTATTAATAATAGAATTTTTATAAGGCTAATCCAATAAATAAGCTCTCTAAATTGTAAAGCAAAAATAAAAGAATTCTAAAAAAAAAAAATCAGAATAGGCTGTACTGAAGGCAAAGCAATAGGTTTCGAAAAAACCATACTGGTGGCTGCAGTCTAGTCATTTATTTGATTGCCTTTTAATTACCTCATTTTCTCATCCAAATAAGTTATATATACATAAATTATTACATAGTGAAGTTTATGAACAAAACGCTGAAAAGTAGTGTTTCAATTGTTAAAGGTTTTGAAACGAGTTGGATGTGATGACACATTCTGACATGCCATGAACTAAGTAGTAGATGGTGGGGGGGATGCTCACAAGAACTATCTAGCAGGTCTGCTGGAATCCAAACAAGTTTCAGAGGGAGAATTTGTGTCCTGGGACACTTAGTGAGGGCTTGACAGTCATATGTCTTCTATGGTTTAGGAGTCTCCCCATCTGCGGCAAGGATTGATGTTCAGGAGATGGATTGGGTGACCTCTTTGGTCCTCTTCTGCACGTGGTTCTGGGTCTTTGGGCTGTATTATTCTCTTTTGAGCCTTGGCAACTGTATGACCTTACTCTATCTCTCTTTGAGTTTTCCCCGACTACCTTTAGCAGTTTCCCAAGGAATGTAGTGTATTTTCAAGTGAGTGGTACATCTTGGAAAAGGCATCCAGAAGAGGCAAATAAATCTAACAGCTTAAGTGATTAATTCTGGACTTTGAACTTTTCACCTTCCTTAAAAAATGTTAGTGAACATGGTGGATCAAACAGAGTGCACACATACATATTCATATCATGTGTTATGTGAGAATTATGTGTAATGCATTCTCTAACTAAAAATAAAGAAAAATATGTATTTGTATATGCCATATTTATATTCATACATACATACATGATGACAAACTTGGGAAAAAATAATTTCTAAAGATCCTGCTAAAGGTCATCCTAAATATAACTTCAGGGCCTAAATGGAGTGATAACATCAGCATCCTTCACCCTTCAGTGGCAGCCTCAGCACCATCTTAATCTAGAAACATTCATTCCCGGTGTAGCCTCTGTAATGTTCTCAGATCCATCTCAGTTTCCTGTTGCTGTAGCCTTGAAGAGGGAGTCTTTACTCTAAAACTAAGGACTAGGTGAATTTGGTTTTTGTTGTTATTGTTTTGTCTGTTTGTTTTTTGTTTTGGTCCACAGGTACAATAATACACTCTACAGTGCTACATTTGAGAATCCTCTTACACTTCAAATAATTTGAGGTTCAAGTATATATTGAATTCATCTGTTCAATACCTTCAGATTCCAATAAATGTTTCTTATGGAGTATTTTCTTTCTTTTTGTTTTTCTGTTCTGTTTTTTTATTCTGTGTGATTTAAAGACATTTTCCTCCCCCTCCCTCATTTTTAGAAGTTTCCAGGTCTTTGAAGTCTCTTCATGAACAGAATATGAAAATAGGCTTGTTTTAAAAAGACTGAATTCCAGCTTCATAGAAATTGTCTCATTTAACACATGAGATAGAGGAAGGAAGACTCACTCAAGGGAAACTTTTTTTTTCCTATTCCAATAGAAGCTTTTTTTACAGTAAGATTATACTTTTATATTGCTTGTTGAAGCTAAAACAAATAAATAAAATGGATTAAAGAAAGACATTGGAATGAGCTGAGACCTGAGAAGCACGTATGATGTAACGTATGACTACAGTGTTTAGTGCCAGAGGCAACTGTCTGGATTCAATTTGCCACTGGCGTCTTAGAACAAATACTACCACCCCCCAACCACTCCCGCCCACAAAGCAGGAGCCAGCTGCAAGACAGATTCCCACCAGACGGAACGCAGGTGAGACATCAGCAGAGCAAGTGCCCAGTCTAAAGGGGGCATGTGGAGTTTGGAGAGTTTTAGAAACTTTTATTGCAGGAACACATGTGTTAGTGTAGCAGATGGAAGCAATTATGGCAGAGAAACTTTGCCCTAGCCTTGAGACCAAATTCCAATACTATGAGCTCAGGCTAATGACTCCCCTTCAGGACAAGTAAAATCAGACCACAGTGAATTTTGAAGATTGACTTCACATTACATCAGGTCACAAGTGGCCCTGCTAAAAACTCATCAGAACTTCATGGTATCTCTACATCATTTCTCACTCAGAAAGGATGTGGCTTTTGATTCACTCCTCTAAAATAAGTATGCTTCCCTATAGTCTATCTTACAAACCTCATCTGACACTGGACTTTTACAGTCTGAATAACAGAAAGTACAATTATGATTGCTAATGAATAGCATGATTATTCCAGATAGGAGAAATTAGCTGCATTTGAATCTTTTTGCACATATGGTCCTTTCAGAAATAATCGTGATGTCTTTGAAGGAGGCAGGCAGATACTTGACATCTTCCTTAATAAATAGTATTGTGGGAATTAAGATGGAGAAAATAAAACAGGCTGCAGTTGAGTGCTAACTCTATGGCTTATAAAACAGTCAGAAGGATTAGAAGTAAATCGAGCCCCATGAACTCTCTTGACTGGGTTTTTCTTTCCTACAGACTTAGACACTAAAGTAAATTCTCTCCCTCCTTGGTTTTGTTGTGACTGCTGACTCAAAACCCCTGGCTGGTAATAATTCTGAGTGTACAGGAGTGTGTTTGCTTTGTAGTGATGCAGACTTGACTCTCACAGAAGTTCAGTACTCTTGCTTTCATGGAACCACTGGCTGACAAATTTACAAAAGGGGAGAAGTACTCAGAAGATACAAAAATTCAGGGACTTAAAGGGATAAAATTAGCTCTTCTGTCTCATAAATCAGTTATTCTAGCAATATGCATGGTGGCTTATTTCCTGTTGAAAGATAAAATAATTGTGTATTTAAATAGGGAGACAGAGAAGTCTCACAAATGCATAATATCAGCTTAAAATGCAAAGCCATATTCTAGATGTGGATCACACAGTCAGACAAGCTCATTGCATTAGCACAACTGGGAACCTGAATAAGCAGAGTGGAAGGCACAGAGAAAAACCTAAAATGTGAGGCATCCACTCCTAATTTCCTCTCCACATGAATCAACCTAATCCCTACCATTAGATAGAAGATCCGACTCTTCCAGTCCACAGGGCTAACAAGAACAGAAGAATAATACCTTCCCCAAGTCTTTCATTTGGCTAGTAAGGTTGGGAAAATGAAATACACATGGAAACATAAATGGAAGTGTGTTTTCCTAAGTGGCTCAAGTGTCACCCTTGGGTAACAAAGTAACTCTCCTGTTCTGGCCTACTTAATCAGGATGCCTCCACAAGGCTGTGTTATCATTCAACACAGGGTGCTGAGAGACTAGTCCTTACTGGGATCTGCATTCATTCTTTCATTTGGAGATCTACAGTCTTAGCAAATTTAACGTTGTGAAGAACCAAACCTCCGTTGCAAAATATACTGATGAATTTACTTGCCCTGGCTTACTTATGCATGAATTATTTCAGCAAACTTTCCAACACACCTTTGATTATTAACCTTGGTGCTAGATGTCAAGGATACAGTGATAACAGAAACGTTAAAAATTCATGAACGAAAGCAAGGAAAAGTCAGCAGCAGTAATCAGAGAATTGCCTACCCTTCACTATTCAAAGTAGAGTTGGTAAATTAAAGCTCCAAACACCGAAATTAACTGGCCTTAACAAAAAGAAGACTTGACAGGCCATATGAAACAGGGGAAGGTGATCTAACTGTAGAAAGTAGCCCCACCCACCCTTCATAATTGGCAGCTCTATTGGCCAGCAGTGAACTCCCAAAGCTTGACACTCTCTTTATTTCATTTGTCTGCAGTTTGTCAACTCTATTTCAAGACATGTTCAAAATATCCTTATGTATCCCTGATTCTTCATGGTCAGCTTGCTGTATAAAACCTTTCCTGAGGAGACACATGTCTATTCACTCCAGATACAGAACCAACGACAAAACAGAGACCAACTTGGTGAAGCAATGAATTTCTTGTGGTTTCTTAGGGAGTATGATTGAGTTGGTTACAGGAGTAGGAAATACTCTAAGGAAAGCCCAACAAAGGTGGCAACTCAGAAGAGTTGCAAACTTGAAGATTCTGCATGACCTTCAGGTGAAACAGTTGGCTGAGGCAATCAATTCTCCTGTCTCCATCAGGGGTCTTGTTTTGATCACTTCAGGAATGACACAGATAGGCAGCATGGGAGTTATTAACTCACTCAGGACTAATGACCTCAAATGGGAAAAATAGGTCACTATGTACAAGTGACAGCTCAAATTAAACTTCATTAAATTGACCTCTTTTGTAAAAATTTTAAATTATTTTGTGTGTATGGTGTGTTTTGCCTTAAAGCATTTGTGTCTGCACACCATGTGCATGCCTGATACCCACATAGGCCAGAAGAAGGCATCCACTTCCCAGAACTAGAGTTATAGATGCTGTGAAGCACAATTTGGGTTTTGAGAATCAAATCTGAGTCCTCTTGAAAAGCAACCGGTGGAATTTCGCCACTTAGCCATCTCTCCAGCCTCACGTTTTGAACTCTGGACAGCAGGGAAACACCAATCCAGAGCTCCTGGAAGAGTTGAAGCCCCCAGAGATCTCCAGAGCAGCAAGTCTCAAGGTCTGGAGTAGCTGGACTCAGCTCTGAAGCCACAGGTCTCTGAGCTGGTGAGTCTTGGAGGCAAGAAACAGCAGCAAAATCAAATCCCCACTTGAAGCCAAAGCATAGGTGTGAGAAGCCAAAGAAGGAATGAGATGCCATCTGTCGCTGCAGATTGAGTCTTAGAGGTGGTGCTATAGGGACCTGAGGGAGTTCTCCTCCTAAGGCAGGAGGAGCCTTACATAAGTCTGTCCTCTTGAATAAATAAGCCTGTTAAGAGCTGTACACTCCATTGTATAGAGCCAGGTAGACCTCATTGGCTGAATATGTGCTCATGCAAATGCGATATATAAAAAAGGATCAATCAAGAAGGGGCTATGAAACCTGGAAGGAGGAGAAGCTGAGCCTGCAGAAAGTGGTCCCAATCAGATCAGCAATACTGTTCTTAGCTCCAGTGGTGGCAGGAACGCAAGGACTAAGGTGTCACAGTTTGCCACAAGATAGCTTGAGCTCAATCACATTGATACAAGGTCTGATCACCTTCACACCCAGAGCTACTTCAGCCATTTCTGTCCAGCTGCTGTCACATCTGGTTTAAATAGATATTGGTAGGTGATTCCGACCTTCCACCATCATTGCAAGCCCTGGCCTGTTTCTTACACCCAATTGTGCTTTGGGCTTTTTATGTCAGTTTCTTTCCTAACCAGGGGTTTTGTCTTCTTGTTCCCAACTGTTGCTTTGCTGACAGCTCTATCCCCAGAACCTATATGGAAAACAAACCAAAAGTGCCGTTACAGCACACTCTTGTAATCATAGCATTGAAGAGGCAGAGACAGGCAGGCTTCATACTTAGATTGCAGTCCAGTGAGGCCGTCTTAACTACCAAAGTGAACAATTCTTAGGAAATGATACCTCAGGCTGAATTTTGGCCTCCACACTCATATGCACACATACACCCTCATACATGTGCATCCACAAGGCCATGTACATACCTTCAAATACAAGCACTCACACAAACTAAATCAATAAAGTACCTCACTTCTCTTAAGATCCCTGCAGTAACATTTTATTTCTTACGAGATAGAATTCTCAATCTTTTCAAGGTTTATAGCTCCAGAACTTCATGAACTTCATATGAGTCAAGATTTCACCCTTCTCTGAGCTAGTACTGTGCTCGCTGACCCTAGCCATACATATTTTGCCTTAACTCTTCTTCCCTTACCTCGTTAAACAGGACACTCGATCTCATCTTGCAGTATCAACTTCAAATATCGCCTTCTTCAAAAGGCCCACCCCTCAACAGCCAAAGCAGCCTCTTGAAGCTGTGCTTTAGTCCTCCGATTGCTTGCCTTGCATACAGCAGGGCTTCCATTTATCTATTTTGTACCCATCTTCTCTACTCTTTTGGTCCCAAGAATGAAATATTCTGTGTGCATCTTGTTCATAGCTTTAGTCTCATTATGTTGCACAGAAACTGTCATAAGTGGACACTAGAAACTAAAGGAATGTCTGGATAAAACCTACAAGATTTTTTTTTTTTTTCGTAATTTGTTGTAAAACAAGGTTTTGCAAATAAGTAGAACCATGAACCTAACAAGAACTCAAGACACACTGGTGGAATAGAAAAGCTGAAAAATGTAAACTTAAGTGGGATGACTAAAGGTGTGTACAGAAGGAGAAAAATGCCTTTGCCACATCACAATACGGAATAAGCCACATTCTGCACAGCAGCAAAGGGATGTATAAGGCTTTATCCCAAGGACTCAAAGATTTTAGGATTTAATATAAATGGAGAAAAGCACAGATTGGTGGAGTTTAGTGCGTGAAATTAAAATTACACTCACTAGTGAAAAGTTTAATAATCATGATAAGCTGTGTTTATCTTTTTGGTGAGCAACCAGAATCCAGTGAGTGCTTCTCAGAAAGTGGCATATGATCAGATGTGACTATTAAGGAAATCAGTGTGACAGAGGAGAGCAAGTGAGAGAAAACTCCCCGCTCTAGAACAATGCTTGGAGAAGTTGTTAGCTCATCAGATAACAGAGAGTAAGGAAGTAAGACAGTGATAGAAGGAAACACCAAAAGGGGAAGTGCAGCTAGAGATTCCTGCCTTGCCCACAGTCAGGACAAATCTCTGTCACCCGCCAGTCCCACAGCTGCTCAGACCCAACCAAGTAAACACAGAGACTTATATTGCTTACAAACTGTATGGCCGTGGCAGGCTTCTTGCTAACTGTTCTTATAGCTTAAATTAATCTATTTCCATAAATCTATACCTTGCCACGTGGCTTGTGGCTTACCAGCATCTTCACATGCTGCTTGTCATGGCGGTAGCTGGCAGTGTCTCCCCCCCCCACTTCCTGTTCTCTCAATTCTCCTCTCTGTTAGTCCTGCCTATACTTCCTGCCTGGCTACTGGCCAATCAGTGTTTTATTTATTGACCAGTCAGCAACACATTTGACATACAGACCATCCCACAGCAGGGAAGGAAAAAAAATGAGATGAACTTCAGATAGACAGACAAATGGAGTCATAGCCTATGGCAAGGGAAATGAGACACAGCTTTTGGGTAGTGAGGGGAGCCACGAGGCTTCTTATTTAGTGATGATATTCAAATACTTAACATCAACAATGCAGAGTAAAAACTAGTTTAGGTTAAGAAAGATTATGGCACAAATTTAATATGATGTTTTTCCAAATAAGCAGCAAATGCTTAACTCCAAAAGATCTTTGGTATGCAAAAGACTCAACTAGACCCTTACCTTCTAACTACTATCATCAATACAGTTTTGCATTGTGGCCATAAGCACCTGCATAAAGAGAGAGTTTTGTTTATTTTCTTGTTTTCATTTTATGTAAATGGAAGCAGAGATTGCTTTTCATTTACAATATGTCATGCATTTGCATAGAAACTAGACGTTTTACTACATCACTATTTTTAATGGCCTCATAATGTAATGTGTTAACACATGGGAACATCCCATTTCACTTGACCAATTCCCCATTGTTGAGTGCTTGGTGTTTCTCAGGTTTTATTGTTGACAATAATGTTATAATGAGAATATTTTTAAAAGTACATTTTCAACATGCTAAATTAAAGAATCTAAAAGCCTTCCATAAATGATAATCATGAGTTCCTTGTTTAAAGTGTTTTCTATATTCTACATCCTGTATCAAATGCCTCATAGCATTACTTTATCAGCCCTCATTGTGATTAGCTATTGTTAACCCCATTTTACAGAAAAGAAAACAAAGGCTTAAATGTGTGCAAGTTCAGAGTTACCAAAAGCAAAGCAAGGCCTCTATTGCTCCAGTGGTAGAGTGCTTTGCCTGCCTACATGGGGATCTGACCAAGGGAAAGTGAAAACCATCCAAGAGGAGGGCTTAACAAATGCCTCAGGTGATATTAATCTGCAGAATATGGCATTTAAATGTTGATCTAAAAGCTTATTGTATCAGACAGGCTTCCAGATCCTAGCAGTGACCCAAGGTCTCCACAGAAGATTACATACAAAGCACCACAATGTCTCTGCCTGGATTATAGCTACACTGACCACAGGGCAAGATGCCCCAATGCCCAGCTAGCTCAGTCGGCAGAGCATGAGACTCTTAATCTCAGGGTCGTGGGTTCGAGCCCCATGCTGGGCGTCAGATATTGGTGAAATTATTAAGGCAACTCCACGTAGTTAAAAGGGAGGTTTATTTTGTGGAGTAACTTACAAGTGAAGGGATAGTTTACAGGGTCTGGGAAAGGTGTAGCACAGCCCGGTGGTATTCTCTGGAGAACTCTGTTCGGTCTAACCTCCAGCGCCCAGGGTCCAGGAACCAAGAGAGCTGGCACATCTGGATCTCCAGTCTTCAGGGTCCTCTCCTGGCCCCGCCTTGTAGGCGTGACAGTTACCAAATCCTCAGTGGGGGTTGGAACTTCCAGATCAAAGCTGGAATGGCTACTCACTACAAGGTGGAGAGTGTTAGAGGAAAAATCCAACATCGTTCTCTGCCTTCAGTGTGCATGCACATACATGTTTATGCATACATACACAACAAGCACACATATATACACAACATTATGTAGATTCATAAATATTAATATATTGAACTATAATTATTTAGCCCTTCTCTCAAATGCACCCCTTATATGTATGAAAAAATCATTTATCTTTCATACCTCTTCCATATATGTGAAATACCATTGCAGTATTTTTATATAAATGTTATATATCAACATATTACTTATGTTTCTTATTGCTTTGACAAAAATATCAGGCTAGAGCAACTTAAGGAAGGGTTTATTTTAGCCCCTAGTTCAAGGGTGCCATGCGCCATAGCAAGGAAGTCATGGTGGCAGGCTCACTAGGCCACTGGTCATACTGCATCCACAGTCAGAAAGCTAAGAGGTGGATTGCAGTAGTCAGTTGGCTTTCTCCTGTGTATGTAGGCTAGGACCACAGTCCACATGTAAAGTAGGTCTTCCCACTTCCGTTAATTTAATACAATTCATTATTCCTATATGCTCAAAGATTGTCTCCACAGTGTTTCTCGGTCCTGTCAAACAGATAATTAATATAAACTATCACAACCAATACATACAACCATGTAGCTGCTCTGAAGACCGTAGTGTCACAGATATATTTCCATTCCTGGGCAAACTTTGTTTTCCTAAACTTGCAGAGACTGTTTATCATTTGCCTTTTGCTGTCAAAGATTTGTCTCTATGCTTTCTACAAATTTTCAAACATTGTCACCATCTGTCCTTTCAGAATGTTTTTTAAAAGGATGTGTTCTTCATGGAACTATCCATCTCTCTTTGTAAGTCTGTTTACGCTGCCCTCATTCACCTATATATTTCTTTCATAACCATGCCAAGTTTCTCTTCCCTGGCCTGGGTTGACTCAGCCACAGATATATGGAATGCTAGTCTCCCTCTTACCACAGATTTATGGAATGCATGTCTCCCTCTTACCTGTGCCCTTGCTATGAAGTATGCCCCATAGGCGTGTGTTAAATGCTTGGTTCTCACTTAGTGACTTTTTGTTTTGAAAAGTGCTGGAAACTTTGGGAGTTGGGACCTAGCTAGAAATCAGTCACAATGGGTGTGGCTTTGAAGGGTATGCTTGGTTCTGGTTTTCAGTCACTTTCTTGATTTCTGCTCTCTGTCTACTAGGTTGACTCTTCCACGAGCATCACTGCCATAATGAGCTGCCCAAGTACCACTGCTAAGATGTGCTGCTCAAGTATCAGTTTGCATGACATGGGTCCCAGGCATCACAACATGACATGCTACCCAAGCATGGAAGACCAAACAACCGTGGATTGAACCCACTAAGACATGAGCCAGAATAACTCTTCCCTCCTTTTGAGATGTTCTTCCTGGTATTTTTGCCACATCTACACAGATGTAACTAACACAGTCTTGTCTAAGAAGGAGCATGAAGGAGCTAAATTTTCTGAGATCTGGGTCATATAAAAATATACTTATTCTAAATATCCTCACTGATCCAGAGTCTTGCAGAATAAAGTTTTAGGTCAACATTTATTTTTGTCAGGGTTGGAAACCATTGCATTTCAGTCTACAGTTCGAAGTGACATCTGATGTCTTCCAGTATCTGATCTGTGAACGTGTGTTTTTTTTTTTATATTTCTCTCCATGGTAACTTTCACATTTTTATACCATATACTAGCTGTGTTATGGATCACTTTCATCTTAAAAATCTATGTCCTTCAATTCTGGAAAACTTTTATTATTGATTAATATGTTTTCTGTCATTTTAATAATTCACCATTTTGTTGTCAGTTTAGTCTTATTTTCCAGCTGATTTCCTCCTTCATTGTTAACACTGAACTCTAAGCTCTTCTTTGGCCTCAGATTTGCCCCTTGTCTGACTGTCATGTTTCCCAGCTTGTTTGTAATTCTGTATTCTCGACCTTGCTGCCCCAAGGCTAATATTGTATCCTTAGTTGTTCAGTCTAAAGCAGTGGTTCTCAACCTGTAGGTCTCAACCCCTTTGTGAGCCAAATGACCCTTTTACAGGGGTCACATATCAGATAATCTGTATATTGGATATTTACATTACAGTTCATAACAGTAACAAAATTACAGTTATGAAGTAGCAACAAAAAATAATTTAATGGTTGGGGGTGACCACAACATGAAGAACTGTGCTAAAGGGTTGAAGTATTAGGAAAGTTGAGAACCACTGGTCTAAAGTGATGCTTGGATGTTTAGGCAAAAATAAATAATCTAAGGATATAAATACAGATATTTAACAAATTTTCTTATATTCCTTGCATTGCTTCTAGAACACACACACACATACACACAAATTGTATCTGTTTACTCCCATGATCTTTGGTGATCTATTTATTCATAATACTAAGTAATATTGGTAGAAAGGCATGTGTGGAAGCAGTATCACTTGGTAGCCTTCACCGCAGGGTACTCCATCAGGAATTCTGACCATGTCTATAATAACTTCAATTTCTTTTTTCTAACAATCACATCATAGACAAATTCTCCTAATTCTTCTCTTATGTTTTTAATTTGGTGGCAATTTCAGAGATGTATAACAGAAGAATGAAGACCCACTAAATGTGAGCTAGGTGTCCAGATTGCACACTATGGGAAAAGGAGCCGGAAAGTTGGGTGAGCACTTGTGTTTATCTCTGCTTTCTGACTACAGACAGTGTGACAGCCACCCCACATTCCTGCCGCCCTGCGTTTTCTACTGTGATGGACTGTATCTTCAAGTCAGAAGCCAATACATTTATTTCCTCCCTGCTTTTCTCAAGTATTTTGTCACAGCAGCAAGAAAAGTAACTAATCCATCTGCTCACGTTCTAAGCAAAACACAGGGTAGATGGTTTTAGGTGTCATGTGCTGTGTGTTTGTTTTCTCTTACTGCCTCTTTATCACCCTGGCACTTCAACTCTTGTCTCTGATGCCTGGCAATCAGAGTCTGGCAACTTCACAGTGTACTTTCTCCTGAGAATGAGCCTCTGTTTCTCAGCAGGAAGAAGGGAAGAACATCCCTTGCTGGGGATGTGGCATGGATGAATGGACTTGCAGGATCTGAGAACTGAACTGATTCTCAAGTCCACTGTCAGGATGCTTCCTTACTTCAGTCCCATCATGTCTTACTTTCACATTCTAAAGCCACTGCCTCCAACTTGGGTCTTTGTTGCCTGCATTCTATTACCTGAATGGACTTGCATCTCAAGGGTATCTTCAGAAGCGCTTCAGTTCAGCTTTCTGAGGTCTCCTGGGCCACCTATCACAGAGGTATATGTCACATCTGTCTTCCATCTGTCTCTTCTCCAATTTCCCTTGTTTTTGTAAGACTGTACATTTTGAATATATTTATAATAATTCTATGCTATACAAATAGAATAGAGCATTCTCACGCCATCCCACTTAACCAAAAGCCCTAACAACAATATTTCTATTGTATTGATTATTCACACTTACTTGTAATTAACATTGAGCAAATTCATGAAACAAAAGATCAAAGCAGTTCATAAAACAAAGGGCAGTTGAAATGAGATGGCATTCATCAATTAACATTTCTATACAGCAGGCACAAATACTTTCCACATAAAATCACATTGGATCCCATGCTCTGTGTTTCATAAGGACCATTTCACAGATGAGAAATTAAATTTTAGGTCATAAGAGTTTAGCAATTAGACCAAGATCAAAACATTTGAACGTGGGTTTATTGAGAGTTCAATCTATGCCTCAGTGACTTTCTCAAGTAACTTCTCTTGCATGCAAAAGATTAACTCAAAATGTCAACTTACTGTTACCACTGTCAAATATAAACAGAAGTGTCTGATTGTTTCATAGAAATTAAACACTTTACAACTAAGTACTACATAGAAGTATTCTGTCTTATGTTCAAAGTAACCATTGCCAGAGTGAACAGTTATAGGTGAGAGGCAACCTGAAGCTTCCAGCTTGAGTTTGCAAACTTTTTTTTGAATTGCCGGTGAAATCTAGCAGAGAATCAAGAGCCCAGGATCAAGTTTCAAGGATGCAAAGCTCCGGCCATATGGAAAATTGACTTAGAATCAGAGATTGATGGTTTCGAACTGAAAATGATGAGAGTTGAGACCATCTCATCCAGATTGTGAGGTAAACTTATCATTGTGTTGTTAGCTGCATTTTACCTGAGGTGGTGAGAGCACAGATGTCCTGGGGTGTATGTTTGTTTACCTGTTCAGCTGCATTATTACCAGTGGCTTATTTGCTTGCCATAAACATTTACAAAAGACTAGACATTTGGGGGCTTCCTTTGGTCCCCTCCAAATATCTCCATTGCCAGATGTCCATGAATTCAGGTGGGGTCAGTATCCTTTTATTACTAACACACAGAACTTTCTTCTTTGATTAGATTATTCACTGGTTCTCTGGGGACAACTTACACATCTTTATCTTTATAAACATGATGTAATATATGTAATACTCTCTTATTCATTTCTTTTTTCCTGTGTCCTGCAACGTATTTATTTTTTACCTTGTTCCCAATACATGAGACACACACCAAGGTATACATACACACAAAACAGGAAATGGATATGGTTGTTAACTAAATGCATTATCCCAGTGTCCCAACCCTTATATAGCACATATCTTTACCCCTATGATAAAATCTCTATTTTCTTCAATTAAGTTTTTTTCTGAGTAAGGTTGTATATCCTATATTTGTAAGATTCCACTTAGAACTGAGGCTTTTTTATCTTCTGTGAATATTCTTCAGTGTTCTAAAATGCATTAGGGCTTTTATTATGATGTATAAAGACAAGTATGCACAAATATAGTTAATACATTAAATAAAGACTGGAATACATGTTGTGGCATAGAATAGAAAGAACTAATTTTATTTGACACTGTCTCTTCGCAGAGCAAAAATAATGTTATACTCTGAATGTCATATGTAACGAATCCAAGATGAAGAAGACAAAAGTATACAGAGGTAGAAACCCATGACAACAGCCACACAACATGTTGATTCAGTCTTCTTAAAGAGAGTATGAATGGGGTTAGAAGGATTTCTGTGGCAGAATATCTATGCAATTATTCATCAGCTGCATTTTATAATGAAAAACAGGTATTCTTATATCTTGGATTGAATCGGTTTATTTAGAGTTTATTTCCTACAAAACCAAGAGCAAAAAAGAAGAAAATAAACAACAACAAAACCTACAAAACAAAGAGCATTGCTTCACCAAGTGCCATTAAACTGATGCAGAAAACTGATGCAAACTTCCAGTGTTTACAGAACGGGCAGTGCTCAGGGGACCAAAAGTCAATTATGATCTTTCTACCTTGCATTGTTTCTGCTAAATGCAGAACAGGTTTGTGAGTTAGAAACCACAGATTGTGTCTGAAGCCAGTTGAGTGATCTCTGTGAAATGATTTATTGCAGTCTTAGGCTGTTGCTAGTCACAGAGGCACATTTCAAGTGTGGTTGGTATAAGGAGTTCATATGACAATATCACTATTGGGTTCTCCTGTTTTTGCATCCTTCATCCACATTTTCCTGAACAATTATTTCACTCTTTGAGCCTTAACAGAAGCTCTTATAATTAATGATCTATAACAAGCCAAGCTCTGGCTTTGGTAAATCATTGGAGCCATTTCCAACCCTTAAAACAACCTAGAAAAAAAGGAGAATTACCCCCATTTCACCCAGAGGAAACAGGTTCTAAAATCCCCAAAATATAACTAGTAAGTGACAGACACATTTCAGACCAGGTCCATCAAATTCAGAAGTCTGTGCTTTTTCTACCAATTAACATACATTCAATTTTAAAATTCAACCCAGGAAACCCAGTTTCTTACTCTCTGTAATAACTTCAGTAAAACACAGCAGTTTTGATCCTACATACCATGGGACCATGTGCACCCAGATGCCCTCTGTGCCTGTTCATAACCATTTACTATAATTAGTAACTGTGGCATGCTTTTAAGAAAGGATAAATCTACTGCTTAAGTCAAACGTCTGACATAATCGACCTTAATCTGAAGAAAATTATTTTCTTTTACTATGGGTGATCAGATTTGCTCACCCATATCAGTCCTTGAAAGGAAGTCATGGGGAAGAAAAGTCACACTGTTCCTCCATGGCCCAAGAGGGACACTTGCTCGCTTGTAGATGCAGAGAAGACCCAGTCTGTCAGTTGAAGGGAACTGAGCACAGAGACTTGTGAAAGAGGTGAATCAAATAGATTTCCTTTGAAGTTCTTCTTAGTCCTTGAAGGAAATTTGCAGTCCTGGTGCTGGTCATGAAATACATGCCATGACATTTTAGATAGAACTAGCCTGGTCCGTGTCAGTGTGGGAATGTTCTCAATAGTAAAATTAGATGCTATTATCAAGTCTGTTCCTCCATCCTTCCTTCCATGTATTCAACCACAATTGTTTAGGGCAAAGGAGTTTATTAATGTTCAATCAACCAGACCCTGTGCTGATTACGTCATACTATAGTTCCATCCATAATGAAGAAAGAGGCAGATTTAAATAGAAAATCCAGACAAAGTATTGACAATAAGGCAGGACATGAGCCATATACCTCATCTGGTCCCTGTTCAGGACCCACCTTGGCCTTTTGCCCTGAAAGGCTGTGGCTCTTCCTCTGCCTCTTCCTGCTTTCTTTCTTCCTTCCTTTCTTCCTTTCTTCCTTTCTTCCTTCCTTCCTTCCTTCCTTCCTTCCTTCCTGCCTTTCTTCCTTCCTTCCTCCCTTCCCTTCCTCCATCTGTCCCTTCTTTCCTTCCTTCCTTCCTTCCTTCCTTCCTTCCTTCCTTCCTTCCTGCCTTCTTCCCTCCTCCCTTCCTTCCTTCCTTTCTCTTTCTTTCTTTCTTTGGTTGAGACGAGTCTTCTGTAGCCTAACTAGTCTTTAAGTCCACATGCAGCTGGGGATGATCTTAGCCTTTGGATCATCCTGGCACCACCTCCTGAGTGCTGGAGTTACAGGTGTGCACCACTACATCAGACTCAAGCGATGCTGGGGACTGAACTTAGGGATTCACGCTGAGCAAGCACTCTCCCAGTTGAGGCACATCCCCAGCCCCCCTACCAGCAGCTTCTTGTTGACAAGTTTCATGGGCATTTCTGCTTGACTATACACAGCCTGGAGCCAGAGTGCAGTGTGCACTAAAGTGTTTCTCCACTGTATGCATGCCTGATTTCCCTCATGTGTAACTAGTTTCTGTTAAGAATAGGCAAATCCTACATACATTGTGCTCAATCCACAGAAGAATGACAGCTTCCTGGCTCCACTCTTCAAGGACAAATGAAAATAATAGAAGACAGAACAGGCCAGAAGTGGTGACACATACCTGTGATCCCAACACTTGAAGTTTGAAGCATGGGGTTTGTTAGGAGTTTTATGATCTACAGTCCAGTCAACAGAGTCAGATTCTGTTTCAAAAGACAAGGGAACACACACACACACACACACAGACAGAGACAGGGACAGAGAGACAGAGACAGAGAGACAGAGAAATGTAAAGGTCACAAATGAAAGAATACCTCTACTTAATAATAGGTCCATTTAATCACAAACATAAGTTAGGTAGCCCTGATTTTATAAAAAAAAAATTAAACTTCACAAATTCGAACACAGGAAGGTGAGAGTTGGGATAGACCTAGACAGACTTGTCACTTAGCATCACGTGCGGTTACTCCCTTTGATGGAGTCCTCACCAGACCTCAGCACTTGTGCTCCCTGTCCTTCCTACACAAGGTTTGTTCCCTTCCTGCAGAAGCCTTGCTATGGCAGTTCCTAGAGGGGAGATTTTGCTTTTGCTTGTGAGCATTCAGAACAGTTTAGTAACTGTGTGGCAGAAATGCACTTCTAAGAACTTTGTGGGGAAGCTATTGCAAGCATTTTGCACTTTAGCCATGTTCCATTCTAACATGTATTCCAAATATTGCTGATATGTAAATACCGTCACAAGACCTGTAAATTGTGGGGCTCCAAGTGAAGTGGCACCAAATATTGTCTCTTACTGTGCTTTGCTTGGGGAGGGGGCACACAGTTTACCTGTGACGGAAAAGGGCTTAATGAAAATCTCCAAATAGATTTGGTCCAATTCAGTGCCTTCTTAAAAATACATACAGGTAAATATACCACATTCTCTTATTTATTCTTCTGTAAAGGGACATCTGTGTTGTCTGATTTGACTTAGGGCCCACTCCAGAAGATGGAACCCATACCTGATCCTGCTTTGACAACCAATAACCAGAGAGTGGATAGTGCAGGGATTTGGGGGAAAAACAAAATATTACTTTTTTTTAAAGTAGCAATAAAATGATGAGTTCTAATGATATTCTGCTACCAGAAAAGCTTTATCCTATGGCAGATGGGAACAAAAATGGAGACTCACAGCCAGACATTGCTCAGAGACCTTGGAATGCACAGCTCTAGATGAGATGTCTACATCAAATCCCTCCCCTTAGAGCTCAGGGGAACACATGGAGGAGGAGGCAGAAGGGAGCGGGCAGAGGGGGTGGAGGGCACCAGGAGAACAAGCTCCTCTATAACACCAGAACAAAGCTCGTATGAACTCCCAGAGAGTGAAGCGGGAATCATATGGCCTACACAGGTCTGTTCCAGGTCTTCTGCATGTATACAAAAGCTTTCAATTGTTTGGTATTTTTGTGGGAGTCTTGAATGTGTGAACAAGTGAGCCTCTTATTCTTGTGTCTTCTCTAGTCCAACTTTGACATGATGACTTTTGTCTTATTGTACTTATTTTGTTAAAAAAATAGAATAAAATTTAGTCATTGTGGAGAGTTAGAATATTGCAGATCCAGATGTTTTGCTCTATAATCATAGAAGTTCACAAAACCATCAACTTGTTAGGGCAATCTGAATCCATTTGCCAGGCTAAGTTACTTATATTTGGCTCCAGAATAAACTACCTCTTATTTCCCTTAAGAGGAAAGTTGTGGTTTTGTGTGGACCATCTCTGCAAATGACTTCATTGCCTCATAAGTAAGACTTTCTCTTTTAAAAATATTTCAGTCTAAATAAGATTTATCTATATTTTCTGTGAACCATTTCAGTTCACAGGACATGGGGAGTAATTCAGTGATCACTATATGAATGGTTTTTTAAATGAAAGTCATCAAATACTATTAAAATAAGCAGTGAACTCTAGAATAAAGTAGATAGCATTTACAATAACATAAACAAGGTATGCCAAATCAAATTTGGTCAAAATTTGAAAGTTAGTTTACATAATCAATGAAGGTCTGTTAATTAAACTGTTGTCATTGCATTGATTACAACACCAAATCATAATGGGAAAAATGGAATTGCATGAAATTAAAAAAACATAATAGAGACTAAATACTGATGAACAAGTCACAGAATTCCCACCATTCTATAGTGATGGTCAAGAGCAAGTACATGGTTCTTCATGTTAGGATGTATGGTAAGGTTCTATTTCCTCAGGTTGTGAATGAACACGTGTTTCTGTGTGTTAGGATGGGGGGGATAAGGTGGATGATACGGTTCTATTTTTCTCAGGTTGTGACTCAGGACCAACTCTTCACTGGAATAAAGACAGTTTAAACTAAAAGCTGGCCCCCAGCAGGAACGTCATCGAGAAGGACTGCAGGGACTTCTTTTCCTCCTGGAAGAAGCATCACTAGGAATCTTCCGCCTTCTACCACCCCATCCTCTTCTGAAGACTTGCTATGTCCTTTTTGCACCTCATATTTCTCTGTGTGTGAGAACCACAGGCAAAGTGTACCTGTGTGCATGTGAAAGAGAACACATGAGTATTAAGAAAGCCACCCCAGTAACGGAACAAATATGTAATAATCTTAACCATTAGTTGGACCTGGAATTCCTACTCCTTTCCTGTGTGTGGGGGGGGGTGAGATGCATGTGTGCCTGCATGTGCACATGCCTGTATCCTCCCTTCCCCCTGCATGTGCTCGCCTGTGGAGGCCAGAGTTCAACGCTGGATGTCTTTTTCAGTTACTCTCCTCCTTATTTTTCAAACAAAGGTTCCTTGCTGAACCTGGAGCTCCCTGGTTGGGCCAGGCTGGTTAGCCAACAAGCTCTAGGCATTTCCTATCCCTGCCTCCCCACCGCTGAGATTATAGGCTTGTACTACCATGCACCTGGCTTTTTTACACTATTGCTGGAATTCTAAACTCAGTCCTCATGCATGTGCAACATACATTTTGCACACTGAGCCATCTCCCCAGGTCCTGGCATATCTACTTAAACTCCCCAGGACCTCTCTCATCCTGTTTGTTGGCTCTGGTGAGACCCAGTGAGATACATAAACATTCCTATGTGTGTATAATGTCATGCTAGGAGCTGCTCCAGTGGAAGGGAAGCAGTTATAGTTTAAGTTGTTTCTATACAAGCACCTGAACAGTGCAAACATCACAGCCCTACAGGGAACTGGAAACCAGCCCCAAGTTGTTCCCTCCACCAGGATGCTTTGAACAAGCATTGTCTGGCAACATCTGGACAGTGGGAATTCTCCCAGTCTCTAATCCCTATAGCATGCTTCTGCCCAACATAAACATAACCAAACTCCTCTTCAATTGCATAATGCCCATTTAAATTATTGCTTTGTTTAAGTCAAAATGCATATTAGCTCCCAGCAAGCCACTCTTAGCAGGCAGGTGAACAGGGTAGCCCTAAAAGGGAGGCTTCCTGTAGCCCTGCAGGGCTCTAGGTGTAGGGTGGCCCTCCATTTCTCCCTCTTGGTTTGGAAGAACTCTTAGCATTTTATTTCAATTATTACCCAAAGCTATCCGTGTAGGAGTAGTTCCATAAAATGGAAAATTGCAGTGAAGTTCACATCGTAACAGCATTTCAAGTGCACATTGTAACCGAGTCTCCCAGTAATCAAGTTGCAGGAAGACTGTGTTAAAAGAGTCTTTCTCTCCCTCTGAATTACAGTGGGGAGGGCAGATGTGGAAATTATGAGTAATGTAATTGATGATCTTCAAGCTTTTAAATATCCAAGCTCTCAACAATCAAGATCTATTTGAGTTCAGAATCTAATAAGAAGTAAATACAATAGATTTCAATAAGACATTTTATCAGGGTCTCAGCAGCACTTGGCTCTTTCTGCTTTTATAGGCAACATTATCATCTCATCAGCCGACAAGTTGGAGTTTTATTGTGACATATAATCATTTTTAGTTCATCATATTTCCCCTTTTCCAGTGCAGTTTTTTAAAATAAAGTTTGCTCATTAAAGCCACCATTTCAGAGGGGTTTGTCTCCATTAGATTTAATAGGAAAGGAGGTAGAGTAGTAAGGCAAGCTGTTTATTGACAACTAATTTCTTGTGTTCCTCTGTAGGCAGCACTATAAAACACATCAACACGTTGAAGGTAATACCACTAAGATATTTTCTAGTTACCTAGGTTCAGAAGCCCTGCTGGTGACAATTAGTTCCATATTCACCCTGCAATTTATTCTCCAGTCTGGCTCCAGAAAACAGGCATGCTATGAAGAGTTAATTCAAATGCCGCATTAAAGACACCTCAGTATTATTTTTGTTAATATGTAAATCATCATAATATCAGGGTGATCTTATATTCAGTGAGAACAGCAATAATGCTTGCTTAATGATGTATTCATCAGTGCCACGGGTGTCTTTGTATTATTACGTATTATATTGTTTTCAGAAACAGGCTTGACTACAAAGAAAATTCTATTGTCTCTGATATAATGCTTATTTTTTTAAAAAAAAAAACTCTCTTAGTGGAAAAATATTGTAAGCACATATAAATACTAGTAATATTTCTACTTTTGTATACATTTTACATCCAGATATGTTACTACCTAATAAGTTCACTTCTGAGATCTGAAATCACTATCATTACACTTTAATCAAAGAAAATTTGCCAAAATGGCTCTAGCTCTCCCCCCCCTCTCTCTGTGTGTGTGTGTGTGTGTGTGTGTGTGTGTGTGTGTGCATGTGCAGTTATTTGTGACATTTCCATCTATTTTTCTTCTTGATTTTCTAATAATACAATAAATAAACTCCCTGTGAAATTGTGTTTTCTCTAGCCTGAAACAAAATAAACAAATATGCATGTGTATAAATGAATAAATAATTCCTTGAAAAATAATGCAAACATTTTATGGCACCAATAACATGAAATATAAATTAGTGCTTATTTTTGTGTATATATTTTGTTACTTTCCAGTAGAGCAAAAACAAGAAAAATATCTTAGCAAGAAGGAAATGTAAAATTTTACCTTGGTTCTCATATCCTCAAAAACCCTCTAGGGGAGTTTATGGAGACCAGGTAAATCAGTGACAGTCTCCAAAATGCTTGTACATAGCCTTCTCTCTGCATGTATGGCCTTATCTTATGAAAAAAATAATAATAATTAAAGACACTTATCTTCTAAATTATTTTACACACATAAGATAAAGTCTTGTGATTACTAGCCTCAGGTTAAACCCTGAACTGAACTCTATCAAACCTTAATGTTTCCCTTTCGAATGGTAACCTTTGGTCAAAACCTCCCTGATTTGGGTATGTACTCCATTACAGGTGACAGGAAAAGAACACTGATCAATTATAAACACATTCAGATTGAATGACGTTAGGAAAGAGGAAAAAAAAGGTTGAAGAATATTCTCTTCCCCCAGCAGACTCCTCCAGGTTTTTCCAGGGATAAAAATTTCAAGCAAACCAAAGAATCTTTGGAAGCAGGATTGTTTTGCCATGGGTGAGGGATTACTGATTGGCTTTTTAACTTCAGCGTTTCCAAATAGTTTTTCAGTTATTTAATTTACTCTACATGGAGTCTATTGATTATTCAAGTTGGCAGTCAATTTTATAGGGCACCCCGCTGTTTCTTTGCTTAATGTAGTCAATGATTGTAATTGCTTGATCAGCGCCGCCCATGAAATAGGTTTTGTGTCTTTTTTACAATGCATTGATGGCTTTATCTGATGCATCCTTGGCAGGGGCCGGGTTTTACAGCGCTCCCCGGAACTCCCAGAGGTCTCCAGATTAATGGCTATGGCGAGCTGTGGGGCTGCGGATGCCACGCTCAGGATGGATTCGCACATCTGGCACGCCACACTTGGCGCTGGCGCCAGCTTTGTGTTGCGCAGTTACAGAATCTCTCACCAGTGCCTAGTTAACTGTTTTCACTGAGGGAATGAGATAAAAAGCCATCCAGAGAGCTGTTGGCACCCACTCTCTGTCACTGTAGTCACACATTAAATTTTTTCAGCTCTTTTTTTTTTATGAGGCAAATGATGTATGGAAACAACAAATTACGTGGAATGTTTATGTTCTGAACCCTGTTTGGATTCTGAACAGGATCCCACAGGGGTTAGGATTTCCTGCAAGCCAACAAGGGCCCCTCACCCTTCTTTAACCTCCATCTTGCCTTGGATAAGGGCATGGTGGGAAGAAAGAGTCAGGTTTCTACCACCACCTGGCAGGGACTTCAGATTTTGAAAGAAAGGTGGATAGAGGAATCAGGAATGTGAAAAAGCAGCCCGAGTCACCCTCCACAGCTCATTACAAAAGAAAGGTAATTGTCCTGTCCTTCAGTGACTCCGGTAAATTGCTCAAGCATCATTTCCCTGTGCCTGTATGTCAGAGTTTCATATTTGGTACAATCTGAATTGCACTATTAGACATGTAAAATGTAGTTTTAATAAGTAGACCAAGAAAAAGTAATGAAATATGCAATAGAGTTGCATAAATCCATGGACAATATAATTATATAGTACACATACACGATTTACAATGCCCAGGATGACATCTACCAAGGAAGAAAGAAAGGAAGGAAGGAAGGAAGGAAGGAAGGAAGGAAGGAAGGAAGGAAGGAAGGAAGGAAGGAAGGAAGGAAAGAAAAGAAAGGAAAGGAAAAGAAAAGAAAAGAAAAGAAAAGAAAAGAAAAGAAAAGAAAAGAAAAGAAAAGAAAAGAAAAGAAAAGAAAAGAAAAGAAAGGCAGGCTAGATTCTGAGATCAGTTGGCTCTGAGAGTGTTTCCTCAGCAGAGTTTGACATGGAGACTAGAGAGGACAGTTTCTTTATGAATACTTTTCTCTTTGAGTAAAAAACTACCAATAAACAATGCAAAACTGAAAATAAATCTTCTCGGAAGACAGAAATTATGCTTCAAATACCTAGGACTACATAAACTGAAGTTTCCATTTAAAAAATGTTGAAAGCATCGTGTGTGTATACATTCCAACAATCGGATGACTGGGGTCCCTGACAAAAGGTAAAATTTTACAAACAATATTGCCTTCCTCATTAGATTTCATGCCATTGTGTGATGTCATTGCTGGTATCACTTCACCATTAACTCAGATTTACCCCATTTATGATTGAAGGTTCTCCAACAAAGTCCCCCTCACCCTTGTCTTTCTTGGTCTCAGATACAATCCAAATATATTTAACCTGTTTCTTCATGCCTGGTGTTATGTATTGCATAACTTTCTCTCTCCTTTGACAATATTGTTATTTAATAGGAACATAGAAAGATGTCAAATCAGCAAATTTATACTATTTGACTGCCAGTCCAGGCATGAAAATATGAAGAAATCCTTTTTTTTCCTAAGGGCTTCGGAAAGTCTCTTACCACTCCTCTACTCCTACGTTCATTCTACTTTGAAATGTAATAAAAATGACAATCACCTGAAAATAGATGCCTGAATGATTTTCTATTGCTGCATGCATCAAGACTGCTTGCATGTCTCAAAGCTTGACTTCAACCGCATCCTGTGCGCGTGCACACACACAATAGGTGGGGCAGCTAAAAGTGACATAGTGAGCTAGACAGACAGATACTCAGAATAAAGAGAGGACTTACCGATAGCAGAAAGGATGAAAAGTTTGCTTGTTCCCAATGAAGAAGACTTGTGATACTGAATGAGTGCTTCCAGAAGCAAGCCTGAGGTTGGAGGGGATGCTAATGTCCAAATAGTAATGAGCAATGAGCACTGTACACTCTTCACTGCAGCTCCTGTGCAGTTCAGAAGCTTTTGTGAATGGGTTTTGGAGGAAGACCGGCTATTCTATTGGGCCTGCTACTGGTGGACTTGGCCTGCTCTGGTCTCCACCCCAGTCCATTTACTGATGACTTACCTGGGAGCTGGCACTGCTGTCATATGTCTCACCCTCTGTTACTGATGACAAAGTCACAGAGGGCAGGGCCTTGTCAGTCTCACCTGCCTTCCCACCTCTTGGTAGGAAGGAGCTACAGAGGTGTGGACATAAAAGGAAAGCAAGGCCTCGTGAAAAACAGTGTATGGAGGCACAGGCATGCAGGTGAAAAGACAGGGACCATGTTTAAGTCACTGGGCTTTGTTACTTTGGTTTTGTTTTCTCATTTGTTTCGTTTTGTTTGACAAGGAGAACAACATAGCTCTTGGGCGTCTTCTACCATGGTGTAAAAAAGTTGTAGGAAATAACACAAGTTACTTTATCTCGAAAAAGTAGATTTAAAGCCCCTAACACAGTATCTAATCTTGCTGGACCTCAGTTTTCTTTGAGAAAAAGCACAGAGACCAATCCCAGTTGCCTAGAGCTGCCGATGGCCTGAGTTAGATCCCCAGAACTCCCGCAACAGAAAGTGAGAAATAGTTACTGTAGAGTTGTCTTCTGACCTCACTGTTCACCGTCACACACCTATACACCCACACACAGGCATACCGACACAGATAATTGCATAAATACATTGTAAGTTAAAAGTCATTTTTTAAAATAAAAGAACCAGGGCTGGAGAGGTGGCTTAGAGATTAAGAGTACTGGCTTCTCTTCCAGAGGACCTGGGCCGGATGTCCAGGACCTACATGGTGGCTCACAACCCTCAGTAACTCTAGTTTCAAGGGATCTGACACCTTCTTCTGGCTTCCACTGGCACCAGACATGCATGTGGTACATAGCTATTCATATCAGCAGAGCTGCCATAGACATAAAATAAAAATAAATGCAAAGAAGACAACTAAGAAAACAGTCATGAAACGAAAAAGAACCATCAAAGTAATGCTTGACTTGAGTCAGAATCTAAGGCAAAAGTTTAAGACATGAGAAAAGGGATGGTGGTGAACTGTCAGGTGTATGTGGTAACAAAAAGAAATGAGACAACCTTTAGAACCAACAAGTAGAATCTTAAATGGCTGTCATGAAACCAGCTAGCCATGGCCTTCAGGTTGATTCAGGGTAGTGAACTCAGAGCCAGACAGCATTTAACTGCACTTAGGAGAAAGAGGTCACTCTTGATTGGCTAGATTCCTGCTTTCTCTGTAGCTAGGGATTCGTAACAATGGGTTCCTTGCCTATCTCCTGTCACCTCTTGGCAAGCCAAGGATCTAGCACTTATGCAGCGATAGGGAAGTTCTCCACCTTAGTAACTGCTACATATTTGTTCAAACCTGTTTCCCAGAGCAGTTTGCTGATGAAGTTCATAGTCTTGTTATATAGATGTTTTTGATGCTTTGATACCCAGTCAAACCCACTCATTCTCCTAGATGTCACTGTAATTGGTGGTGAATGTTATAATAAAAACATCCCAATGAGAATGCTTTTAAAACAGTAAATGGAAATTACCTATTTTCTGTGTCATTTTATATGTGGTTCTTTTGCCTCTGAGACAAGGGCATCCCACGTGCTTTGGTGATAACAAGGATTCATAAGCAGGAATGGAAGAGAGGATGCCTCTTCAGTCATCAAAAGATACAAAAACCTTCATCCTAACTGGATGCTAACTTGTAGAAAAGCAATTTTTGTGGGGAAGAAATCTTAACCAAAATATACCCAAAGTGTGTGTGTGTGTGTGTGTGTGTGTGTGTGTGAGAGAGAGAGAGAGAGAGAGAGAGAGAGAGAGAGAGAGAGACCCTGTCTTCCACCTAGCTCCACCACACTAAGAACAGAAAGATAAAGCATGAAAAGTGAGAAAGTCACTCTTCCTATAGTTATGAGTCACAGGGACTGCACTCGGTATCACTGACTAGAAAGGCTCTTTAGCAGCACAGCTGAGGGCTGTGCCCATAGTAGGACACTCTAGCTCATATCCAGCAGCAGGAAGGAGGAGCGGGTCTGAAGGAGCATCCCCTGGCTCTTTAGCATGCTAGATATTAAGCAGTACACATGATTCTATGTACTCTTGCCTGAGCGTGTGTGGATTTTTCTGATTAAGGTTTCATTCAGACCTGTGGAGATAAGTACCACTGTGCTGATATGGCTGGAAATGAAGATCAGACAAAAGCTAAATAACTTTTCTGAGGCTGCCCCCCAAATAAGGGTGAGGCCTGCCCACCATTGATTATTACAAATCTGTGCCTCTTACCCTCTTCATTTTTGTTTGTTTTCCACATTAAAGTTTATTGGACCTCAGGCAGAATAGCAATAGTAAGACTATACAAGATTAACCACTGCATTGTTTAAGAATGGATTCCTGTATGATAAAAACAGTAACAGAGCAAGGTTTACCAAACTCCAAGACTGATTATATCTCTGTACAACCAAAAAAACTTGAATGTATGAAAAAAATTCTTTGACTTAAATGACTTGAAAAGGCAAATAAGTGGTCTTCGTTAATTGTATCATAGATACCATGTTGCCACTGGGAGTTGCCTTTGTGGTAGAATGCTTGCCTAGCATGGAGCCTTGTCTTACCCATTTGAGATCTTATATTGTCAGCAAGTAGCAATTTTACATCTCAAAAACTGATTTAAAAATGTTAATGAACTCTAGTTGCATGAGGCCTAACATTAATCTGAGTGTGAGAAACATCTCCGTTGCACATCGTGCCCTGCTCGCTTATGGCTACAACTCTTCTGAAAGGATGTCTTCCAGCTAGCTACTGGGTCTATAGACTTTATCTGAAAGTTAAATTTATATCTTGGGGTCTAATAGTTTGGGTATTCTGGGCTTAAATATACAAGACAAAGTTTTATAAATAAAATTTAAAAAACCTTTTAGATGAGTTGGTGAGATGTCTCAGTCAATAAAGACACTTGATACAAAGCTGGAAAAGCCAGTTTGATCCCCAGGAGAGAACGAGTTCCAGCAAGCTGTTTTCTACCTCCACATTCACACTGTGGCACATGCATGCCCACACAAACATATACACTCAAACAAAATAAATAAATGAAAAAAAATTAAAACTTTAAGTGAAATGAGAGCTATTCAGAGAAAAGCTTAATTTCAGATGTCATATACGTAATGTGATAAAAAGATTGTAAATTGTTGTTCATAATAATTCAAGTATTGTTTTTCCCTCTAGCCACAAAACAAAACAAACAAACAAAAAATCAAAAACAAAAAAAAAATCAACCCTACTATTCTCAAGATCAAGACTCTGAGCTTTGCACAATTCGGGGTGATGGGTTGTGTGTTTGTAAGGAATGACTTGAGATGTTTCAGAACTTGTCACCTGTGGGTGGAGCCACACTGTGCTAATGCTGGCATTGAGGATATTTGCTCACACTTTCTCTTGCTAAAACTTTCCTTCTTGCCAGGCGTTGGTGGCGCACGCCTTTAATCCCAGCACTCGGGAGGCAGAGGCAGGCGGATCTCTGTGAGTTCGAGGCCAGCCTGGGCTACCAAGTGAGCTCCAGGAAAGGCGCAAAGCTACTCAGAGAAACCCTGTCTCGAAAAACCAAAAAAAAAAAAAAAAAAAAAAAAAAAAACTTTCCTTCTTTAGCTTCCTACCCAAGTGGCACATTCACCCCAGTGATGGAAATAGAACCTGAGTCAATCTCAGAAATAGTCTTCATAAAAAGAGCCGTGAAGGAAATGTTACATATGACAATATTCCTAACCAACATGTCAATTGCTTTATAAAACAATGAATTTTTAAGTTATGAATATCCAAAGTATGAAATAGTAGAATTTTTCAAACAAAATGTCTGTAATTGGCAAAATTATGTTCAATATCTCAGAAAAGACAAAAATTCTGATGTTTGTGTGTGTGAGAAAGTGTGAATATGAGTGTGTGAGTATGTGCATGAGTGTGTGTGAGTGTATGAGTGTGAGTGAGTAGAAAGCATCCTTCAAGCAGCTAATAATAATCAAAACATCCCACTCACCTATTTTACCAATGTCTAAAACTTTACTTCCACACTTAAATCCAGTTAGTGAGCAGCACTTTGATACTTTCTTACTGCACAGAAACATTTTATTTTTTTATGTTTTACTCCAGTATCATCTGTTTAACAGTACTATATAGACTGATTATATTTACAATTGTTTTTACCCATCCTGTTTATTCATGGTAAGCAAAACCTTTAGTTGTGAGGGATGATTTTAAGACTGAACAAAAGCAGAAGTCACTAACTGTGGCACTCTGAAGATGCCTCTATACAGTGACATTAAGGTCTGTGCTAAGAATGAATTTGGGGCATCTGGCTGGCGTCTGGCTGTGTCACTGAAAAAGCTGGGCCTCCACGCACAGTTCCTGAGAGCTGTAGCACTGGTGGTTCTGTTTAGGGGGTAGGGGGCTTGCTGTGGTCCTCATTTGAGACTTTTCAGTTTCAGCCTCCATGCTGCTCTGTGTATTTCGACAGTGCCCACGGTAGGAAGTGCCAGCGATTCCACCAAAACAACCACCTCCGTAGAGTGTTCAGCTTGACCAGAAGCAGGAAGAGCTGGAAACATTATTTTTAAAAGTCCCGTGTTTCACACTGCTGATGTCTGGAGAGGCGAGATAAGCCTTGAGCCTGCTCTCAAATCTTTGGGTGCTCCTCCAAGCATGCTCTAAATGGGGTGTGAAATAAAGCTTACCAGAGTGGGATTGGCCAAGGATCAAGACTAACAGAGCTGGCAACCAGGCTGTTCCGCATTTTGTTTCCAGGATGGTGGAGGTGAAACTGCAGTTTCCCCATCCTAGTGCCTTATCTGGAAGGCAACTCTCTGAATATTCGTCCAAAATGTTACTTTCATTTTTCTGTAAATATTATTCTTAAAGTTGTTGAGTTTTACTGAGCCAGTGAGCCCCCAAATAATCTTTATTCTTTAAATATTTATGCATAGATGTATTACTGAAATAAGGATGCAAGATCCCTTAGACTGGATTGCATATCTGTGACATGATTAGTTCATTTTTGGTTTGGGATGCTTAGTGGAGACATGCCATGGCAGTGGGTGCTGAGGTAGAAACTGAACTGTGGAAAGGACTAGAAATGATTAAGAAACTTATTGGTATCCCCCAAGTATTTCACTCTTTTGTTTCTTCAAAATGCTGAACTATCTTCTTTTGCCTGTAGGTTTAGAGAAGTAAATAATTGCATGTTTGGCAGCTGTTTGTAGAGAAACTTATGGTGAACTCTCCAAAAATCATTTTTAATGTCATTTTAAAAATTGCAAATTATTTTTAAATACCATAAAACTTAAAAGTCTAACATACCTGAAGAGGAAAATTATTCTTATACATTCAATTGAACAATGCAACTACATATCTGAAGTTTACCCATCACATTAGGACTTGTTTTACCTGTTCTATGACCCATGGAGAGAAGTCCATACTCCAAAGATGCATAGCTCCACAAATAATATTTGAAGTAGTCATTTCACTCTATTAAATATGTGCATGATCTATGATCATTTTTACCTCTAGCTGCCTAAGAATTCCTGTGAATAAAGAGGATGCCAGATGGGCTTTGGATATTGGAGACCATTGCATAGCAATAAGAAAACAAGAATTCATCAGCCTCTGCTGATACCCAGGGTCATTCACAACTGAATTAAGCAAGTGGAGTGATTAAGTAATTTAATGGATCTACTATGTGGATCCCTCATCAATATCCAGGCTTAGTTCAATCAAAGGGTTTGAGATGAAGGACTCTTCCTTAACATTGGAAGTAACAACTCACAGGACTGCATGCTGCTTAGAATTTTCTTTTCCACTCTAATCAATAGAAAATGTCTTTTTGTGTATACTTAGTGTATCCAGTCTCTGAGTCATTATTTTCTCATTTATTGTCCTTTCTTTCTAATTTTTCCTGAATTCTCCAGTTATGTTAATAGATACAACACACACACACACACACACACACACACACACCTCTGTCTGTCTCTCTCTGTGTATGTGTGTGTATAGAAAATATATTAAAAACAATGAAAACACATAGCTAAAAATGACCTCCTGATAGTTTTCCATATACTCAGTATGCAGTCACTATTCCCATAAATTTATTATCATGGTTGGAGAAGACACTGTCTTCAACAAAGATTCATTTTTATCTTCACAGTGAGATCCTCCAGGAACTGATTAAGTTACTTTGCCCAGGAAAACTTCTAGAGTCTAAGCAAAACTATAGATTTGGTTTATAAAATTCTGATTTTGCCGAAGCAGGAAACTACCAAAGGGCCATGTTATTAGGAATCTTTATTCCCACAAGTGGGATCAGTGCTACCAGGGGTTTATTCAATGACCCAAGAAGACATTCTTTCCTGTAAGAGGATCAGATTTACCGATGATACTTACTAACACTGTTAATAAGGGTTCAACAATAAAATTGTAACTATGTACAATGTGAAAGACAAACAATAATGCTGAAACCCTTTCATTCATGAGGTGATTTCCTATGGGACAAATGAGAGCACAGAGGTCCTACTTCAGCATCAGGACACTGAGGTAGTGTATTAGGAGTGAAATTCTTCGAATCAAGTATTATTAAACACATACTTGAAATATCACCTCATTCGAGACAAGGTATAAACAAAGGTATAGGTAATATGACATTAGAGATCAGGATGCTTCACAATCTTCACAATGCCTTCATATGTGCCTCGGATTTACCAAGTGGAAGGTATGAACTTCACAGGAAACAGAATCAGAAAAATGACAGGACTCATTCTGCAGTCACGTTTTCTAACTCTTCTTAATTTTACTGTTTTCTTTTCATCCTCAACTTTCTCAATGGAGAATGTGTGGAGAAAAAACTGATTGCAGATTCCTCAAGGGCAACAAAAACAGTACTATTGAGGAAGAGAGGAGGGAGGGGAATTCTTGGTTTGACAGCAGACCAATTTTTGAGTAAACACAAATGAGTGTGCACCACTGAAGAGTTAAAATGATTTATTACATTTATTCACTTACCTTGGCATCAGATACAACATGGCTTAAAGGCAGCAACCCGGGGCAGAAAGAAATCAATAACTAGAAATAGCTATGCTATGGTACTAGTTTCAAAGGGCAATCATTTCATTTTTCTTTGATATTTCATGGACTTTGTCACCCTAAATTAATACAGAAGAGATCAAAGTGGAATTGACTTTACTACACATTTGAAAACTTTTTTATTAAAGTCCTAGCAGCCTTCTATGCCTTTTGTTTTTAGCCTATTGTGTCTGAGTGTATCAAGTGCATTCCCCAAGAACTAATTTTTGTTATTTAGGTAGAACTGTTGGATTTATTTGCTTGGCCCTGATTAGATTAGATTTAGCCTTATCAGCTGGGTCATTCTATTTAACTCCTTATTTTTACAATAAAAGGATGAACACTTCCCATCAGTGCCTGTTCACAATCATTTATCCTTAATATGCCTGGAAGAAACAGAGAAATGAAAGAAGACACTTTCTCATTCATGATTCTCTTTAAAAAACCTTCTCCTGCCCTCTCCCTCCCATCCTGATATTGCATGCATGGCTTGTTCTCAGTCTGCTCCCAGACAAGCTAGGGCAGGCCCTGTAATATGATTCAAATTGCAATCTCATGTCTTGCATTCCCCAAACACTTCATCTCCCCTGCAACCTGGAACTTTCATTCCGGTCCCCAATTAGACTAATATCTCTGCCCAGCTCCAGCTCCGATTGGGAGTGATGGATCGGCCAGGAGGGTGGAGGGAGACAAGACGGTCTTCTCAGCTCCTCTGCATTCCCACAGGCACGCAGCGTTTGACAGATTGGGCAGAACTGCCACGAAAGAGTCTGACACAGATGGTGTAATTAGAAAATGCGAAGTGCGAGTGTGAAATTTATCTTTGATCAGCACCTCCTTGCCAGATTGTCATCTATGTTAATATGATGATGGCTTCTTGGAGATGGATAGAAGGAAACAGCAGCCTTGAAGAGGAAACGGAGAATGTTCACTCCATAGAAAAGATATTCTATTTGCCTCTGAAATCCAATCAATTTCACCAGGCCAAAATGCAATTGTACTTATTTAATTCATATGGAAAAATAAGCCTAACCTGATTCACACACTTTATTAAGCCTGTAATCAATATGGAAAAATCTGGGCATTACTTGGAAGGGGAGACATGTTAATTTTTAATAGAGCAATAAATAAAAAAATACAATCTCTAACTGTATGAGCTGTTGAAGACAATTCACATCTCTCCTTATCAAGGCTCTATGAAAAATGCATACAGGAAAATCACTACACTCCATAGTGCTAAAACTCCAGACACTGCCAGAAAACGTTATTTTCCACAGTTCCTGCATTCTGTTTCAAAATAACACCTGTGATTTGTGTTCACTCCAAAACATAGCTGCCTTGTTCTTGATGTTTCCTGTTTTAGACTAATTTTTCTACACCTAGCAATTAATAAAGGACATATGTAATCAGGATGCCTTGAATGCTTTGAACCAGGCTCTTCATATTATCTTGCTAAGAAATTAGAATATTTTCTGCAAATGGGACCAAGTATTAGTGTCGACCATTTCTCCTTAAGGTTTTCTATCTAGTAACAATGGTCTTTCTGGGGATGGCTCAGAAGGTTCAGGTGTACAAGTAACCATGATAGACTACGTTTTACTATAATCTGCTCAAATGTTCACATTGATGGTGCTAATTTTGAGCAAGGTAAATTAGCATAATTAATGACCAGCCAAATTTGGGGGTAATACAGTATGTAATTAACATTAGAGAGTTCTGTTGTGCCACCTGCCCCCACATTTCATTGTTGCAAGGATCGAACTGTACAGGAGGAAATTTTCCCCTTTGCTGCACTGAGCAGAAAGCAGCTTTCTTCATCAGAATAAGCCATTAGCTGTAATGGCTTGTAGGTGTAATGGAATGTGCGTGAAACATCTGTGCTGAGAGCAGGGGAGGAATTGCTGCATGCAGTCGTAGGCCTTTGGGGAGCTTGATTAAGGGTTGCTGCAGAGAACTGGAGATCTGGCTTGGGAAGCAAAAAAAAAGTAAATAAATAAATAAGGAAGGAGAAAGAGAGTAAGAAGAAAGGGAAATAATGCTAATAGATTTATGGATGTGCTGCAGGGGGAACAAAGGATTTTTAATTCTTTTCTTCCTTTATTGCTCTTCTATTGCATCTGCTCTCTGTTGGGCTTTCACTTATTGAAGTGATCTGGAAAAAATGTAGCTCTAAATGCAGGTTAGTGGGAAGGAGCTTAGCTGTAGAAACAGGCTAGCTGGATTCCACCCCCACCCCACCCCCACCTCCAACCCCGGCCAGCTAATGGAAAGGTCCTTACAATCTAGAAGAAAAATACTAAATACTGTTTATCCTAAGTATTGTCATGAAATTTGCCTCAAGAAAATCATGTGAATTTTCAGCTTCAAGGCTGGGAATCATATCTTGTCTGCACACAGCATCAACTAACTGGCTAATTCATTTAGAATTGCTCTGTTCAGTCTTCCTGAGAGCACTGTAGGCTGATTTTAAACTTCACTGCTTTCTTCAAAAATTTGCAAAAGAAAAAAAAAAAAAAAAAAAAAAAAAAAAAAAAAAAAAAACACGTAAATGAATGGTAGGACATAAATTTTTAACTCCTGAGAACAATGAGGAATTGTTCTACTACTATGGGTTTCTGTGGGGTTTTGTTGTTGTTTTAAGGAATACTTACTGAGTGCTTGCTGTATGCAGAATACTGTTTGTGTGCTGAGATTTGGGTCACTATGGCTGGGGCTTTAATGATGCCTTTGGCAATGAGCATTGCCAATTATATCACCTTAGCTATCTCCTTAGCCCACAAAGACAGCTGAAAGCAAATTGATCGTGCAGTGATACACATTGATTGCTAAAACAACTCAATTGAATGAATCAATATGTTGTACTCTGGCCATTTTATAAATGTTGAAGAAAAATAAGCTGGCTTTTAACTATAGCCTTTGCAAAAATCAGCTAAAGGAGAATTATAGATAGGTACTGGTCCAGGCAAGGGTTAAATATTCGTGAAACTAATGTAACTGAAAGGGGAATTAGTGTTCTGCTCAGGACAGATGTGAATGCATTGCCTCGAAAATTGGAAACAAACCTGAAAATATTGGGTGATTTTATGATTAGGTAAATCTTACACTTTCTAATTATAAATGACAATGGAGCACTCTATTCACCAGAATCTATCTTCCTTATGAAATAAGAAGCTTGCTGAGCTAGTGCCAAAAATTCCTTGCACTGAAGTTTAAAATATGTAGGGAGGCAAGAATGTAATAAAAATTCAAAAGCTAATAATATTATGGCGACTGGCATTGTTTACAATGTGGAGCACCTGCTGTTAGGGAAAAAAAGGAAGAAGAAAAAGTGAAATCATCAAACTGTTTCTAAATGGAAAATCTGGGCTCTCTGCCAATTACACAATGTGTTTCAGGTGCACTGTAAATAGGAACAATAAAAGGTGTGCAGGAAAGAATATGAAATGTTAAATCTCAAATATGCTGGAATATTAATATGATGTTTCTTGAAAGAAAATCTTGGTACTCTTCCAATTTCCTCCACTCCAAGGAGGGGGTTTAAAATAAAATTTCATCACATAGCTAAAGTTCTCAAACTTTTAATTGCCTGTATCTTAAGATGAATAAGTGAGCACAGGGTCATTTGTTTCTTCAATCTTCATTACCTGAGGCAGGGAGGACTATTTAAGCCTGTGAGCACAAATTGTTTCTTCCAGCCTCTTTCCATTCTGTGTGCTGTGTGTGAATACACACATGTTTTGTGTGTGGCAGTTTGGAGAATTCAACCCTTAGGGTAAGAAGAGGAGGAAAAGTAGACTCCCCTGGTTGTTGAGGAACAGGAGCTCTCCACATGGAAATGAGTTTCTGTGAGCAGCAGACATGCTGGGTGGTGGGAGGTTGGTGCAATCTCACTGTGCAGTGCTTAATAATGGATTCCTCCAGAATTCAGCACCGAATTTTACCAGCTAAAAATTCCCACATGCCAAATTTTCCTTTCTAGTTTCAAAGTGTTTCCTTTTCCAACGGGGTAGTTAAAATCAAATCATGTTTGGAATGCGTCTTCCATTTGAAAGTCCCAATTGTTCAAAAATCAAACCGAGGTACTGCCAATGCACAGAATAAAGTGATTTTAGATCTCATGACTCAGGTATTAGGCATGGCTAAGAGCTAAGCATTTGCCAAATGTTGGGATATATTGAGTTTCTTTTGAACCAGGAAAAATACGGAACTCTTCAAATCATCTTGGTTGTCCACATCAGCCCACAAGATGATTGTGCAAAGAGGCAGAGGAGGGGAGAAAAGCCTTGGACAACAGAGCTATGGGAAATATATTTATGTCTCTATTGTCTACTGGACCAGCCACAGGATGTCACTTAGTCTCTCTAAACTGAGTTCCTTCCTTTTTAAATGGGTCAAAGTTGAGCAGACTTGATGATTGTCAAACAGCTGAGGTGACATAATTAGGTGAAACACTTGTTCTAATAGCAGACACATAGCAAAGTTAAAAGATTGCTATCTTAACTGCTGCTACTTATTATTTTTATTTTATTTTATTTTTAGTATATCTGAAATATGTGCTTCTTTTCTCTCCCACAACTGTTAAGAGGTGGGAAAAGACATTTTTTATTGATTTATTTCCTCATTGATGGTCTTTCTTTCTCAATGTACTTTTCTACAAATATCAGCTCATTATATCGGTGCAAATGCCTTGATAATATCCTGAGCACATATGGTCCCCTTTGAAAAACAAAGTATTAATTGTGTATAGGCAATGATAATATTCAATACCATGAATAAATATGATCTCATATTGAATATAATGGTGGTGATTACTCTGATTAGAGCAGTGAGTAAGTGCAAAATAGCAACAAACATTCCAGGTGAGTGAGTGGCAAATTCCTCCTGGGTCAGAAGAAAGCAGTATTACCAACTCTGCAGTTTGATGACATCCTTAATTACTAGTGCTGCTTATGGGGACACATTACTAATGGCATCGAAATAATAAAAATTTGCAAGGCAATGTGCAATTTGTACCTGTTTATAACAAGAACCATGATCACAGTGGGAACCATGGTCCTGATTTTGCTGGGTTGTGATGCCATGCATGAGCATGTCTCCACTGGAAAGCATTTGACACATCTTCCACATACAAGGATTCCTAAGCATTTATACTCACTTTCATTTTCACTCTATTTTTTGTAACTAAAGGAACTGATAAAAAAAATCAGTAATTTTAATCCCTTGTCCAATGATGGCACTGGCACACTATTTTTAACACTATAATGTATTATATTACAAATTTTGAGAGTCAGATCACATATAGAAATCTCAATTCTGCTCAAAAAATAAAGAGATTTATTAGACTGTAAATGAAAACTCCTGGGACATTGTTGGCTTTCTGCAGTTCTATCTAGCTCAAGGACTCACAGCTGCCAGGTGCTGGCTATTTCTATCTCCATGCTCTGTTGTACCCATGATAGCTTATCTTCAAGTTCTACCAAGCAGCCCACTTGAAGCTCCTGATTTCAATTCTCCCAACTTTGGGGACTAAATAAATCACTTAATGGTTAAGAACCTTGCAGAAGACCCAAGTTCAGTTCCTAGTACTCAGATCTGTCTACTCACAGCTGCCTATAACTCCAGCTCTTGGAGGTCTGACACCTTCTTCTGGCCTCCAAGAGGACCTACACTCAAATGCACCAAGTCACACATAGGTGCACACACATGAACATGATTAAAAATGATACAAATATTTGCATTCTCAAGAGTTCAAATCTAGTAAAAGTAAAGAAGCAAAAGGATTCTTCCTGAGTCTGAGTCACACCCTGGGTTCAGTTGTGACTTTTACTACCTATCATTACTGTATGAGACCCCAATTTGTGCCTCTTGGTGTTTACATTCCGGTTCAAGAATAATTTAAGAATAGTTTTAGATCCTTTAAAGGATGACCAGGATATGATTGCCAAAAGAAGAGAAAAGAGTACAGGATAAAAAAACAATATGAGAACAATAATCTCATACTGTCCACAGAGATTCTAGCAAGGTCTAGTACAAAGTAGGATCCTAACACATCTACGTTGTTATTCCAGATAGTGCATCCTAATGAATATATGAATCAGACAAAACTGACCCTCATTTTTTCACTCAAGCAATCATTATGCAATACTTAGATTTTAATGAGGCAGCTCTATAATCTTTTATAATAATGTATTATATAATCTCTAGTAGTAGAACAGACTTACATGTGGCAGTGTTTATGGCAGAGTGATTGTCTGGCATAGGGGAAGTTTTGAAATTCACTGGGGCTACATCATAAGTTGCATGGAATTTATCAGCTTACAGAAATGGTAAGATATTAGGACTAGGAGAGGAGCATGCATATAATAGTGCAGTAAAGAGAAGGGCCACATAAGGTCTGTAGAATTCTCATCTAGTTATTTTTTACCTCTGAAATATTTCCTCTGCCTATCAGGTACACCTTACTCACATCAGCAGGGGCATGGACAGTGGCAACCGCCTTACTAATGACTTTGGTCTTTCCTAATGGGAAAAAAGGGAGGACTTTGAATGGAAAGAGATTATTGGAAAGGGGGCACATTTCAGGTTTAGATAGAAACCTGGTGCAAGGGAAACTCCAAGGAATCTACAAGGATGACCCTAGATAAGACTCCTAGCAATAGTGTGTATGTATCCTATACTGGCCATCTTCTGTGACCAGGCAAGTGGAGGGATTGGGATACCAACCCAGCCATATAACCTTCAACCTACAGTCTGTCCTGTCTACAAGATGTGCTGGAGTAAGGGTGGCACAGAGATTGAGAGAGTGGCCCATGACTCATCCAGCCTGAGATCATGCCATGAGAGTGACCCCACACCTGACACTGCCTGGATGCCAGGATCCAGAGGATGGCCCAGAGACCTAGGATAGAACCAAACAGGACTGGAGAAAAAAATTGTCAGTGTAATGATGCATAATGGTATACTATATACTTCTGCTATACTCGAAGATTGGTGGGTACCTCAATTATCAGAGAGGCTTCTTCTAGCAACTGATGGAAACAGATGCAAAGACCCACAGCCAAATGTTAGGCCAAGATCATTGAATAGTGCTGAAGAGAGGGAGGAAGGATTGTAGGAGCCAGAGGAGTCAAGGACATCACACAAAAAACCCCACAGAATCAACTAACCTAGGCTCATAGGCGCTCGAAGAGACTGAACCGATAACCAGAGAGCTTGCTTGGGACTGACCTAGACCCTCTGCATATGTTTGAAGGCTGTGTAGCTTGATCTTCTTGCGGGACTCCTAACAGTGGGTGCAGGGGCTATCTCTAACTCTTTTGCTGGCTTTTGGGACCCTATTCCTCATACTGGGTTGCCTTGCCCAGCCTTAATACACTGGGAGGTGCTGAGTCTAACTGCAACTTGATATGCCATGCTTTGTTGATCTCCATGGGAGGCCTGCCCCTTTCTGAATAGAAACAGAACAGGAGTAGATGAAGGGGGAGGCAGAAGGGAGACTCTGAATTGTAGTTGTTCATCAAAATTAACTATGAGGAATAAAGAGAGAGGACAATTATGAAGGGAAGAAATAAGAGAAATAAAAGGAGATCTAAAGAGGGAAAGTAGAGATTGTTAGCCAGTGACCAGCACTTTTAAATTTTGTTTTCCTTTCCCACTCTTCTTATGCCTACAATGCTTAAGCAACATATTCATTAAAGATAGTAACCTTACAGAATTGAGTAGAGCAGAAAGCGCAAAGATCTTATTATAATAGCAAGGCACAAGATTAATTATGGGTGGTAATGGGCTGTGGGTTCCCTTCCTCCCCTCCTCATCCTGCCTAGTCTTCTTTCCCCCTCCTTCCGTTCATCTGTCTCTCAACAGGCATTATGTCATCTTCTATGTGTTATTTTATAACTAGCCATTTTCTTTCAATAGTACATCCTGAAACACACTTCAAAGCCATACATTGGAGTGTGTGTGCATGCATGAGTGTGTGTGTGTGTGTGTGTGTGTGTGTGTGTGTGTACACGCATGTGTGTCTAAGGCTTGTATGGAATACCATAGCTTGATTTTCCTTTAATTTATTCAACTATTTTCTTAGTACTTAGTATATCTAAATATTTTTAGTAATGAATGTTTCAATGGTCTTAATTTACTTTTCTACTTAAAAATGCTTCAATAAGCACACTGTTCATCTGTCCTTACCTAGTTATATGAGGATTCAGCAGTGCAGATTCCAAGAAATGACATGTTGGATTGAAAGAGATGCAGATTGGAAAGACACTGCCAAAATGCTCTGAGAAGTTTTGTACCAATTTATAGCCCCAGCAACGGTGTTTGAGAGTTACTATTTCCATATAGGCTCAAAATCCCTGTCTTAGGCTTTTTAATTTTGCCAATACCACAGGATAAAGTGAAATTCATTCCTGTTTGATTTACATCTTCCTGATCACTTTTCTTGCTTAATCCTCAGCATGATTGTGGGATGTATGCCAATATCAAAAATCTGGGGGGAAAACTGAACCTTTTGTTTTGGTTCAGATATTCAGATGAAATATCCAGGTTCAGGTGGCTGCTGGAACTCAAAGCTAAGATCACCACTACCCTGTTTATGGGGTATATCAGAAAAGGAGGCAAGTCTCAATCAAAAAATAATTTTGGGCAATTTCTTATTTAACTCTTCATAGGCAATAAAACTCAAGCAAAAACACATTATCCTAAACCTTGTATTTCAGTCTTTTACACATTCATTAATGTGTTACAAGGAAGCCTGTATAATTCTCACGAGGTTTGGTGGAAGAACCCCACCCATTGTGTCTTACTTCCCGTACAAGAAGTCCTTGAGTATTAGTGAGGTAATCTGTCGTGTTTTCTCATTTTTAGCCATTTGCAAAGAAATACCAATAAGAAAAATGTATCAAATAAACAGGTTAGTCTAAAATACCACTAAACAAAACCAGTTGCTCTACCACGACACATACCTTGTGCAGTCCCTGGAGTCTAGAGTAAAAGGAGTTGTCTCAGCCATTCCACCTGCACTCCTTCACAAATATAATCATATGCCCCATTGTGCATCACGTAGCCTTAATTGCCAATTAAAACACATGCCACTTTACAAAAGGTGTAATAATGAGCCTTTTGGAAAAAAAAATCTATTGTAGTTTGACTATTTTGACCCTAGTTAGTTACTGAAAATCAATTCTCATTTCAAGACAACATGCCCAAAGAGTTCCCACCTCTTTCTCCAGCTCATACAACACCTGTTTTGTAAAGGTGACCACAATCTGAATACTAAATGACTATGTGTGCCTATCAAATGCCCAAGGCAATATTCACTGCATAGGGGACTGTCGGAGTGTATCAAGTTACCTTCCATTTGGCCTACTTTTTCTCTGTCTGGAAAGTGAGCCCAAGGAGTGTGTCTGTCTCTGAAATTTAACTCTGCTATCACCAGGCAGAGCTGCTAAATGTATCCCTCAGAAAGAGTAAAATCCCAAGTTTTATCTGCTATTCCCAGCATGGCAGCAAACTCAGGAAACCAATACCCAAACTTCAGCAACTCTATACTTTTTTCTTATAAAGAGAATTAAATGTATTTTCTAAAAAATAAAATACATTCATTTGAAAAGGAAAGAAAATCTCCCCTACAAATCCATTGCAACAAAATCTTCATTTGACACTATCACACACTAAAAACCACTGGGAGTGTTTACAGCATAATGGAAAGGAGAAAGACCACCTCAACTTCCCACTGAACTACATTTTCCATTTATGCAAAATTATTAGTTTTTCTATATTGTCCAAACATACTTTTACCAATCCTTCATTAAAGTACAGATTTCCTCATTCTTTATTAAAAGTCTTACTGGTATTTTATGTATTTGTTGTTGTTTAGCTGGCTAGTTATCAGCAGTTAAAATATTATAAATAGAATTACACAGTCAAAATTGATATTTTGAATTTTGATACATACTACCAAATTCCCTCAGGAGATATACCAACCTGCTTGTTCGCTAGGATATGACAATAGGTGTTTGCCTATGCAGAGATCCAGATTTTATCTTTGCCTATTTGATTAGTAAAAATTATATCTTATTATTTATATTTTATTCATTACATTAATGTTATATACCAATGGTCAAAGCCCTCAGGCTATTGTAATGTACATATTTTTCATATCTGAAACTTCTATCTTTAAAAACATTTTGGTTACATCATGTACCATGAACAGTTACCAGCTTAGGGACACTGTATTGTTGAATATATTGATTTTTGTCAGAGAAGATTTCTTTAGTATTTTTATGTGATCAATATGTTTGTTCTTTGTCTAGCTTGCCCAGAGATATATACTGTATTATTTAAAATTGTCTGTAAATAGAACTACCGTATTCAATTTTAACGTTTTTATAAAATATATTCCAATATATATTGAGTGTGAAAGGAATATTACTTTTGGTTGTGAGCCTAACCTTTAAAGGCTAAGCCATCTCTCCAGGAATATTATTTAAATTTTTTTCAAGTGCTTAAGTATTTAATATCAATGATTAAATAATTGTCTATTTTCACATCAGTTTTAACTTCGATAAATAACAAATTCATATATTCGCTGCATATAAATTTTATACATACTGGGCTTAGTTTTATAAAACTTACAAAAGCAGTGACTCAGTTAATCAATTTATTTTGGAAAAAGAGTATACAAAGACTCCGAAAGTCCCTGCAATTTAAAAAGATGTGTGGCAATGTCTGGAAAGAGTTGCAAGAGGGGATGACCTTGTTTTCTTTGTGTCAGCCCTGTATACACATCATATGACTTTGTGAGAGCTATTCAATTGTATGCTGGCAATTTACTGGTAGACCTTAGTATTGTATACTGACCCTGGGAATGCAGAAAATAGAAAAGTGCTTGGAAAGTATGAGCAGTTACCAGCCACTCAAGGAGAGGCAACTGCAGGTAAGAGCATGGACCTGCATCCATACTGATTCACATCAAAGCTATAAATGTGGGAATGAAGGTCTGTGGGTTCTGGAGGAACCAGGTACACATGGGATCACCTCACAAAAACTGAGATCATAGCAATACTTAATTCTAGCTTTTTGTTCAGACATACTTTCTGAAGTTTTTGGTAAGAAGTAGATATCTAAGCTGGGTTTGGTGGTTCCTGTCTGTAACTTGGCAGTAAAAGGGCTTGAGGGGGGAGGGAGGTTCTTGGTAAATTCAAGGTCAATCTGGGCTACACAGTGAGACTCTACCTCAAAAGAGAGAACAATATAGCTGGAGAGCTTTTCTCTCTGGGTCCCACCAAGTCCCGCCAGTCTCGGAGCCCACTTATAAAATAAACACACAGACACTTACGTTATTTAAACTGCTTGGCCATTAGCTCAGGCCTATCATTGTCTAGCTCTTACTCTTATACTTAGCCCATTTCTATTAATCTATACTTTGCCACTTGGCTCGTGGCTTACTGGTACCTTACATCTTGCTTGTCCTGGCAGCGGCTCCAGGCAGTCTCCTCTCTGCCTTCCTGTTCCCTCAATTCTCCTCTCTGTTAGTCCCGCCTATACTTCCTGTCTGGCTACCAGCCAATCAGTGTTTATTTATACAGAGCGATATCCACAGCAGACAACATCAACCAACATCAACATGGGCATCCAGAATCTACAGGTATGACACAGGCATCTTTTGCTGTATAAAATCCCACAAGTGAGCATGTGCACAGCAAAGACTGAAAGCTATTAAAGTAGAGGGAACTAGAGGAAAGAATCCAGGTCACATAAATCTTGAGGATTGAGATGAACCACTAAAACCTTTCCCCCGCCCCCCACAAGCAAATACATTCTAAGGCCTGAGTGGAAAACAGCTGCACCCTAATGAATGCAGGAGTTTTTGGATAAATACCAGCAAACTGTGAAGTACTGATGTATATTGAAGTAGTAAGCAAAATACTACAGATCTAAATGTATCTGTCTTACAGATTTTTGCACATATAGATAATTACACAAGTACATGAATGTATATACATCACCTTATCTTAATTATTACAACAGCCTTGGTAGCTAGATGTTCTTTACGTCATTTATAGAAGAGTAAATTAAAGCTCAAAGAGATTGAACTGCCTTATCAAAGTCATACAATTAGTTAATGGTAAAGAAAAATTCAGAGTCAACACTACAATCTTAAGGACTACTGGATCCGCAGAGTGAAGAAAATGGAAGGAACCACTGGTTCCTGTGATTTCAGTGTGGATGGATGTGCAGAAAGTGGACCTGTGCCAGGGGAAGGGAGAAGTCTAATATAAGGTAGAAGAGTATAGTTTTTAAAATTTGAGGTCAGACATATCTATGAGACATCCTCTAAGTTGAAAATTAAGTACTGATAGAATTAGTATAAAGGGTCTCATACTAATTATTTTGCTTTGTTTTTAATTTTACTGGGACATACAATACACAGAAGATTTTAAAATGTGCTGCAATGTTTTAGCACAAAGTGAATCACCATGTAAGTAAGCAGTGGTATATTTATTTCCTTAAGATATATTTTCTTTTCCTATGTATCACTAAGAATTCTGTGGCTAAATCTCAAGACAGTGTTTCTCCTTTATACCCTGCCAATACACTTGTTCATAGAATCCCTCTTCTCTTTCTCTTTGACTGGACTCCCAGAGCTCTGTCTGGTGATTGGCTGTGGATCTCTGCATCTGCTTCCATAAGTCATTGGAGAAAAGCTCTGTGATGACAGGGTATTCACCAGTTTGATATCTGGGGCAAGCCAGTTCATTTCAAGCACCCTCTCAACTATTGCTAGTAGTCCAGACTGGGGTCATCCTTGGGGATTCCTGGCAACTTCCCTAGCACCGGGTTTCTCTCTATCCCCAAGATGTCTCTCTCTATCATGCTATCTCTTTCATTGCATTCCCCCTCCCTCCTCATTCCAGCTTGACTATCCCATTCCCTTATGTTCTCATCCTCTATTCCCCTACCATCCATTGCCCATCTCTCATCCCCAGTTTACTCATGGAGATCTCATCTATTTCCCCTTCCAAGGATAGTCCATGCATCTCTCTTTGGGTCTTCCCTGTTAGTTAGCTTCTCTGGAGTTGTGGGCTGTTGCCTGATTACCCTTTGCTTTATATCTAGTATCCACTTATGAGTAGGTACATATCATGTTTGTTCTTCTGAGTCTGGACTACCTCAGTCAGGATCATGATGGGGAAACATGCAAGGACAACCAAACCAAACTAGAGGGAACTCATGAAAGCTGGATCAATGGCTGTGGAGCCTACATGGGACTGGACTAGGCCCTCTACATGGCAAGACAGTTGTGTAGCTTGATCTGCTTGGGAGGTCCCCTGGCACCAGGATCAGAATCCATATGGTGTATGAGTAGGCTTTGTGGAGCTCACTACCTATGATAGAACACCTCATGCAATCTTGTGGCAGGGGGAAAGGCTTAGACTTGCCTCTACTGAATGTGCCTCCCCATGGGAGGCCTTGCCTTCTTGTGGGTGGGAGAGGAGGTGGCTTGAGAGGAAGAGGCTGGGGGAGGGGAGGAGGGCAGAGGGGAATCTTCGATTGATGTGTAAAATGAATGAAAAAAATTTCTTAATAAAAAAAGGGGAAAAAAACACCCTGATAATATGTTTTATGTGTTTTGAGACTATGCTAGCCCAGATACACACAGTGTAGCTTCCTTATACCTTCATATGCAATTTAACTTTTTTTAAATTAGAAACTGTATTAAAGGTACTAAAGCAGTTTTACTTTGGAAGCTAATTGCTTGACATCAGTATACTAATGCAAATTTTCTTTTAGCCAATGTTTGTGTGTTATACTTTTTCTATCTTTTCACTGTTAATATTTTTTAACCTTGGTGTTTCAGAAGAACTGTAAATGAAATACAGTTGGGTTCTGACTTACTTAATATGACAACTTCTCTCAGCTAATTGGAACATTAAGATAATTTATAAATATTAATGTTCTTTTTTCTCCCTTGACTTTTACACATTAATTTTATTCTATTTCAACTTTCTATTAGTTTTAAATTACCCTTTCACTAGTCTAGACATTGCAATTTGCACTGATATATCAAAGTATAGTATTAATTGTATTTTTTAAAATAATACAATAATCTTGTACATTTAAATTTCTCCTAGTTCAATTTATATCATAATTGTTATATATTTAAATTACAGATTGTTCTTCAGCTCAAAATGATATGCTTGCAACTTTTTATTTTATAGTCAATATTTTCTTAGATTTGCCATTGTACTTCTTTGCCTTCATTCCACATTTCCTGCTGGATCTCCAACTTTCCATTTGGTAGTTGTTTTGTTCTATCTGAAAAAAATCAAAGTATATTCTATTGCATTTATAGAAATAGTTTGTTGTTTATTTTAACACTTGCTACCCACTGCTTTCTAGTATGGTTTCTTTTAGGATTTTTTTTCTTTGTTCTTGAATGGAGGTTTCTTTTTCTTTATCATTCTTAACTTTCTAAAGATATTTGATCTTTTTTTACCTTGATGGTTTAGCATCCCTTCCTAAATGTTCTTTCCAAGGTCTCTCCTTCCCTGCTCTCCTTTTCTCCAACTGCAGCATAGCATATGGCAACTACTCAAGAAGTCTTCCACAACTGACACCCACCTCCCTGCAGTCCACCTATTCTTCTTCAGTATGGACTATTATTCCTTCCTCAGGTGAGTCGAATCTCTTGTTGAGTCTACTGAATTCTTAATTTAACTATTTTGTTTTGATTTCTGGAATGTCCATTTGTTCCTATGGAATGGGTAACCTAGTTTATGCTGGAATTCTTATATATTTTTCTATATTCAAACAAACTCAAAGGGTTTTTTTTTTCTTAATTTGTATCTGAGATCAGGTGTCTGAAACTCTTGTTAGTAGTTTTTTGTTGTCTTAGGGTTCTTTTCCTTTATTACTCTTCATTGTTGGAATCATGTCTCTTCACATTCTTCTTTTGTTTTCATTGTATGAATTACATTCACAGAATAATAAAGATAATTTGATTAGGGGATTATATCATTTTCCTCTAGTTTGCATTTACAGCCACAGACCACCTTGGGTGCTAACAATGGCTTGCAATGCAGTTTTTGTGGTGAAGAAAACAAAACCAAGCTACTCTCTTCTCCTTCCCCCTTACTAGTATAGTGCTGTGTTTAGGACTCCCAGGTGTGTTTCTGAAATCTCTTCTCTGTTCCCTGAACTCACAGATGGAGAGAGTTCCTGTTCATTCTCTCAGAGGCTCAGCTAAACTTTAGGTAAGAACAAATGACCTTAGCATAAAGGCAGCTCCAAATATTAGGCTAAATCCTTACCTTTCTGTCTTAGGTAATACATCTTTCCCTCGTTTTCACCTGGACATTTGCCTTTGGGGGAAATATTCAGAAAGCAAAGATGACACAAATAGTAAGAAAAGTAGAAGTGTTAAAAAAAATAATACAAAGAATTGATGATGTGGGAGAGGAAAACCCCTTCATCTAGTTGATCAGGAAAGGTCTCATGGAGGACATGACATGCAAACTGAGACCAGAAGGTCCAAAAGATGCAGCCACTTGAGATCTAAGGAAGAACATTTTAAGAGGAGATGGCAATGAATTTGGAGTGTGTGAGACACAGAGTGAAGACAAGAGGCTGGCATAGTGGAGGGAAATGGAAGTATAGAGGTAGACAGCAAGAAGATTAGGAGGTGGTGTTTGTATATACTGGGATACAGTGCCTTGGATGATAGTAGCTAGAGATTTGTGCTTTAAGCAGAGTATTTAGACTGCCATGTGGGAGTTGGACTATGAGAACAGTGTAATGAGCCAGAAGATCATAGAAGGTGCTTCAGAACTCCAGTGAGTGATTATATATTATGATATATTATATTATGGTTTGGACAAAGGGCTGAAATAAAGATGGTGATGAGCAATAGAAACCTAAATCTACTTCATCCTCTTTTTAAATGTCTGCTTGCTCTCCAATTCTATGTGCATTGTTAGGAATTTGCAATATCTTCCTGCTCAATAAAACAGCTTGATGTCTGTCTGTATAAAACTCAGTAGAGACAAAACTCCCATTGTAAGTAAATAAATAGATATTAAAGCTAATACAGATATGACTAGGCACCGTTCTAATATACTTTACACATATTAACTCACTTTATCTTCTCAATTACTCAGTAGGGAGAGTACAAATATCATTATCCCCACTTTAAAAATGAAGAAACAGGAATAAGGAATGGATAATTTGCCCAAAGTGAATGGACACTTATCTGTGACTGCTGGTACTTTACACCTTCATTCTCATCCTTTGTTTTTAAAAACTTTATAGCACTATGTTGTCCCAGGAAACACTGTGCTTTTGCACTCCTAGGCTCTGCTGATCTAGGAAGGCCAACTTTCTTTTCTCATAACACTGGGTGAAGGCATGTGACTCCAACCCTGCCAGTTATCATCACCTCCCTACAGAACACAGGAGATGTTCAAAGATAGATCAACTGAGAAACAATCTCACATCCTTGTTCTATATGGTAAGTGAGAAGTGTGTGAATATGGTATATATAGACAGAAACAACTAATAGAGACTGGAGAGAGCCACAGGGACACTTTTGGCTGAGAATCTTGTACTATCTTAGTTTTATACTTAAGTTTCCCATTAAATTCTCTACTTGGATATACTAGTTTGAATTAGATGTTTCTTGTAACTATAAGATAAATGTCACTTGTAAATGAAAAATAGTTTTATTCAGGCTAAAAAGATGACTCAGTGATCAAAGTTACAGTTTTTTTGCAGAGGACCCAATATCAGTTCCCCGCACCCACACACAGGATCACAATTGCCTGTAACTACAGTTTCAGGGTATCTGACATCCTCTTCTTCTCAGTTACACACTCGCACAGACACATACACATTAAAAAATGCATTTAAAAAACAAAATGCACCCATTCTTTGTGGGGATATGTAAATAGGAGCGCATTTAGTTTCAAGAAAGATCCACACTTCTGTGGCACAGTCAGAATCTGCTTCACCATGAAGAGCTGTTCTTTCTATCCAATTAACCAGACAGGGAGAAGGATGAGAAGTCTTAATGGTCCTATATCTGGATGTTTGAACTTTTGATATCAAAGAAGAAATTCTTTGCCAAGTTACAAATTGCAATTCTGGTTCCATGCATCTGGCAAGGACTAAAAGTTTATAGAGGGCAAACTTTGTCCACAGTATCTACAGATTATATATGGGTTCTTTTTCTTCTTCTAAAAGAAGTGTGTCGTGAGTATTATTGGAAATCCTTCCAGAGAGTAAAAGCCAGAACTTGCCAACATCTAATTTCCAGTTAGGAAAGAAAGAAAGAAAGAAAAGGTTTTACTTTCTTCCCTATAGCACTCTCAGCTTCTCATAGACAGCCAATGCAAACTGAAAACCTCAAAGCCCACAAGAAGTACAATGTGCTGGAATTTCTGAACCTTTTATGGTTAAGAATTAAGACCTATGGGAGTTCTACAGAGGATGGAATGGGGCAAGGTTTTAAAAGCATGACTCTGAACATTCAACAGAAAACATATCCAGGAGAATAGGAGGCTATAGGAGGATGAAAAGTTAGGAATTAGAGACATAAAAGGGAAGATGCCTGGCTGATATCCAGCCAAGCTCTCTGTGATGATAGATAGCTATGCCTGGAACCAAGATGTCTCATGTATACTACTGTCTTCATTTCAGCACCGATATTTCCATCATTGCCTAAAGCTGCTGGCCCTAATCCCAACTCAGGCTTCTCAACTCCCCTTGCCTCCACATGCAGCCATCTTCAGACTCCTTATCTCACTGCCAAGATCTTCCTCTTTTCCTTCTCTTTCTTATCCAAAAATAATAATAATAGGACAATTTTCACCTCTCCACATGGTACTTTCCAATGTTTTTTTTTTTTACTTCAAATAGAATTTGTTGGGTTGAACTCTGTACTCCTTCCAAAGATGGAAGCACAGTGGTGCGCAGATTTGAACCTAGAACATTCTTTGTAAAAGTAACAAAACTAAAAATCTCGCCGAGAGGATCTAAACCAAGATATCCTTGATTCTGCTTCATTTCTGATGGTAAGTATTGTGTAATAAGAAGAGGAGATGTAGATGAGGAAGCCCAGAAAACAGAGAGGACTGAGGAGACGGGGGGGGGGGGGGCGCAAGGGAGCAGCTAGAGCGATGTGTGATCAGCCAATAAGAGCCTTAACAGCACTAGATGCTCATTGATGACATCCTCACTCAGAGCCTCAAGAAAGCATCCTGCTACAGTTGCAACCCCAGACTGTGACAGTGAAATATAATTTATTAATTTTATTGTATGTTTGTGAGTGTTTACCTATATGTATGTACATGCACCACACATGTGGCTGATATTAATTAGATCCCCTAGAACTGGAACTGGAGTAACAGATGGTTGTAAGCTGCTATATAGATGCTGAAAACTGAACCTAGGTCCTCTATAAGGACAGAACATTTTTTATTTAAATTATTTATTTTATTTTCTGAGATTATAGTATAAATTTTGGGAGTCTAGGTCCAACTTTTTTGAGAGTTCCTATGAAGAGGAGAGAGGGATAAAAAAAAATTAGATAGAAAGATAGCAAAGAGGAGGAAGCCAGAAACACAGGATAGCTTCAGGAGGACCTGAGTCAATACCCTATGGCCTTTTCTGTTTATTCAAAAGGGCTTTTTATAACAACGCCAAGGGAAGGGACAAAAGACCTCCCCCCCTTGCTAGATCAAAGTGCACAGCACAGCCAAGTGTAGACACTTCCAAATGCCTGGTAACCATGCCCATAGTCAAATCATCCCCTTATGCAGCCCTGCTGGGTAAAGCAAGCTCTGATTCTCAGACCCTGAGTGAGTTCTTACTAGGAAACCTCTTTGAGTCTCTACAACTCCCCCTTCTTAATATTTTAAATGGCCCCTCAGACCTCTCTGATAGACTGTGTCTATCTTGGTTGTCCCTCTTCACTGACCAGCCTTACCTATCATGGAGATATACATCAAGCATACTCTGTCTTAGGTTGGCAGCTAACAAGAAGGACTTTACCCATCTCTGACTACCAGCATCTGGCAGGAGAAAGTACAGAGCTTAACTCAGCTCTGACTCAGGTTCCTAAGAGCTTGCAAGTAGCTTAAACAACCACAGCAATCCCTATGGCTGCCACACCACCCAGTAAAGGAGCAGAGGATGACCAACATGGAAAGTCCTTTTTGATTGGGTCTAAGATATCTATAACAGCCTTAAATGCACCAAGCCCTTTCTTAAATGATTAAACTATTGATTCAATCACATCAAATAAACCAATAAACTCCTGATGCAACAACATCAAATATAAAGGCCCCCTTAGCTTCACCAAACCATGGTTCATTAATATCAACAGGTTAATATAATTCTAGCATGAATGTTACTATACATATTTAAAATTCTTACAAACTTACATCCAAAAGTAAACTCTTTTTTTACTACTGTATAGAAATATTTTAATTTAGTTGTATCTTCTTTTTTTATTATTTTATTTTATTTTACAATACTATTCAGTTCTACATAACAGCCACAGATTCCCTTGTTCTCCCCTCTCCTGCCCCCCTCCCCTTCCCCTCAGCCCACCCCCCATTCCCACCTCCTCCAGAGCAAGGCCTCTCCCGAGGACTGAGAGTGACCTGAAGACCACATGAGAAAAGGAAGAAACAAAGTACTAAAGAGGCCCACAGAAATCCACAAAGATACCCCCACAAAAGACTGCTGGCAATGGCCGAGAGACAGCTGGGACTGACCTACTCTGGTGATGGGATGGCCAAACACCCTAATAATTGTGCCAGAAAACCCATCCAAGGACTGAGGGATCTGGATGCAGAGATCCATGGCTAGGCCCCAGGTAGAGCTCTGGGAGTCTAATTAGAGAGACAGGAGGGTTTATATGAGCGAGAATTGTTGAAACCAAGGTTGGATAAAGCACAGGGACAAATAGCCAAACGAATGGAAACACATGAACTATGAACCAAAGGCTGAGGGGCCCCCAACTGGATCAGGCCCTCTGAATAGGTGAGACAATTGATTGGCCTGATCTGTTTGGGAGGCATCTAGGCAGTGGTACCAGGTCCTGGGCTCATTGCATGAGTTGGCTGTTTGAAACCTGGGACTTATGCAGTGATGCTTGGCTCAACCTGGGAGGAGGGGGACTGGACCTGCCTGGACTGAGTCTATCAGGCCAAAAGTAAACTCTTTACACATCATAAACTTTAGCAAACCTCCAAAAGCAATCTCTTAATAGAACTATGCAAAACATAGGGTACATTAACACAAGTTAACATTAGTCCACTCAAGGGACAAGAAAATATTTTTAAAACATTAAATAGACTGAGGAATATTAACTTCCCCCTTTCTTTATAATTTTTTAAGTTGCATATTGAGCCTGGGTAGAAAAAAAAAACACTAAACTTCTCCATTTCTATATAAACAGTTTGTGAGTCACCACAATTGATAAAGCTTACACAAAACTATTTGTAAGTCATCACAGTTGATAATGTATATGGGTGAAATCAAAATTGTCCCTTTGCAATTGAGTCACCCCTGTCCATCCCATTTCTTAATCTGAAAAGTTCTGGTACCAGTCTTTGTTTCATTGAAAGCTTTCTGATACCAGTCTTAAAGTTCTACTGAAAGCTTTCTGATACCAGTCTTAAAGTTCCAACTATGAAGAAACCCACAACCAAATATTTTTGCAGTTCTCCTGAATGCAACGATTAATTTCAAACCAGAGACTCTGCACCTTTGTTCTCAGCTACAGCTGTGCAATGCTGTCTGTAGCCTTTCCTTAGGTAATTTTGCTCCAGGGCAAAAACTATTAGCTCCACAATTAGCACCATGATAGCTGGCTGGTACAGAATCCTCTTCAAAAGAGACCTTCTTAGAGCCAGCAAATGGAAACTTCATGGCTTTAGCTGCTACCTTTCATAGTCTCAGTCTGTCTGTATATCCCATAACTGGCCAAGACCCCTGTGTCTTGAGACCCTAAGGCTCTCCATCACCTCATACCACACGGGCTCAAGGTTCCTCCTGCCACTACATGGCATTCATTCAGCAACACTAGCTCCAGGAGGAAACTCAGCTGCATGATGAACCCCCAGCTCCAATGGTCTTAGCATGCAGCACTTGGAGTCCGGGAAGCCTCTGTGGACTCCCCTGCTTGTAGAACTGATTGCTTCCCTCAGGGCATCTCCACCTTACTCTGCTGCTGGGAGCTCAGGCCAGCCTGAGTTTCAGTACATCTCAGCCATTCAGTCTGGAGCCCTGGTGCTACACGCTGCTGCTAGGGACTTAGACCCTGTACATTTTATTACAGGGAGGACTTCAAAAACTCCTCCACTCTCTCCACATCAGGGCTCATCCTGCCCTGGGTGTCCCATCAGCCAGCAGCTTCCCTCAGTCCCGCACCACCTCTACCACAGTTCTGCCCTTGAGGATGCTGCCTGGACTACACAGGGACCCCGGTGTCCCTGAACACACTCAAAAGTCAGAGGCACAGGTTCCCTGGCCCTCCTGGTGTGTGCTCTGTGGGCATCTTTCTCTGGAAGCTTTGTCTTTCACATAGCCGCCACAACAGCCTGTGCTGTCCATGCTCACTCTCCTGGACATCCCTCTCTCAGCTCCAGCCACTGGGGTCTGAAGTTTCTGCTGCACTCTGCAATCCCTGCCTGCCATTCACCTCTCTCATGGTGTGGGCGGCTCTGCTGCTAGGCTTGTCAAGGTTGAGCATAGCCTCCTCAAGCTATTCACAGCAGAAAGCAGCAGAACCTCCTCTGCCTGCTGCTGACTCTCCGTGTCCGCTGCCTTTGCGATGATGCCCCGAGGGTCTCAACCGCAGTTGCCTGGCTGGGGCAGCCACTCATGCTCTGCTGCTGCAGCTTTCTGAAGCTTCTGAAGCTGCTATGACTGCTAAGTTTGCAGTGGCTGCAAGGTCCTGGGTGCATCTTTGTGAAGGGAAAAATATCGTGCTTACCCTAGGTAACTTACTTATTAAACCTTCACTGTATCCTTAAACCTAAAACTTACTCTACCCTATATACCTAAGCCTACACTTCTCAAACTAATCTTCACCAACCTTTTTTAAACTTTAGAAACAGAGAAACATACACCTAGACAGATACAGAGACAAAGAGAGATACTTGGTGCAGCCTAACTTTACTTTGCTTTATCTATATACAATTTTTGCCCCTGAAGAATAAAATACCACCACCTCAACCTTAATTTATAACCAGACATGTCCAACTGCTTTGGAGGTGCTCCCTACTCTCACTTATTTCCTCTCAACCCAAGCCCTAAGTTTGGCACCTTCTGTGGGAGGCCAGCTCCCACCTTTTCCAGGGCTCCAGGGATACGAAAATATTAGATAGAAAGATAGCAAAGAGGAGAAAGATAGAGTCACAGGATAGCTTTGGGAGGACCTGGGTCAATGCCCTATGGCCTTTTCTGTTTATTCAAAAGGACTTTTTATAACAATGCCAATGGGCAGGGCAAAAGACCTCTCCCTTGCTAGATCAAAGCACACCACACAGCCAAGTGTAGCCCTTTCCAAATGCCTGGTAACCATGCCCCTGGTCAAAGCAGCTCTGCTGAGTAAAGCAAGCTCAGATTCTTGGACCTTGAGTAAGATTTTACTAGGAAGCCCCTGTGGGTCTCTACAACAAATATATCATTCCTGCCTTTTATTTCCTCCCTGCAAAGCCTCCCATGTACCCTTATATGCTCTTTTTCAAATCCATGGCCTCTTTTCTCATTAATTGTTGTTACATACTATAATGTATATGCATATTCATATATTATGCATACATAAGTACAACTTGAAAACATATATACAAACAAGCACTTTTAACCACTGAGCCATTCCTCCAGACACACACCTGTTGTTTTAAAAACACAAGTTAATTCCTTGCTAAGAGCGTTTGCCTACTTGACACACTCTGCATTCCTTTGAACAGGCCGTACATGAATTCTTTTTGTTACAAATCTCTCAAGTCAAATACACTTTCGTGAAGCTTGATAACCAAAGTGCTCATCCCCTTATTCTGATAAATTACCCTCAACACTTTATATCCACATTTCGTTCTTCTACAGAATCCCTCATAAATGATGAATGTCTCATTCACATATTTACTAGATTAGCAGCTAAGTAGAGGTAGAATTTCTGTTTACCCACTGCCTGGCAACTACTCATTGAGCATCTTCTAAATCAGGCTAGGCATGTGGGAGTTTTAGGGGACCAAATGAAGATAACTCTTTCTCCTGTGGACCATGGTCTAGCCCTAGGCCACAGCTGCATCTCATATTTGAAGTACTTCCTGTGTCTCATTGGTTATAACCAATGATTAAGAACAGTAAATTTTGGTCATGAATTCTGTTTCTTTTCCCTAGTAAAAATATAGCTTTATCTGTTGAAAGAATTTAAGAACCTCAGACAATTCTGAAGCTCTTTAAATGTCCTGTTTCCAAGAACATTTCTTAGCAGGGCATTTGAAGTTTTTGTACAACCCTGTCTCACTCTGCTTCTATCGGTGCTATTGGAAGTCTGATCCCTTAGTCTATGCTCAGGGAAGCCTAATGAAAGACTAAATCACACATAACTTGCCAAGGATGGCAGAGACCAGGCCAGTTGGCCTGATTCTCCACTGCCATGTCTAAAGGTCAGCCTCTGAGATGGGTTAATTGTGGCCATTAAAGTGTTTGAGCAGCTGCTTCAGGCAGCAATTTGGAGCCCAGGAGAAGCCAGAGGCAGCAACAGAATACTGGGTCATTTGAAAAAAAGTCTGGCCAGGCTCCACACAGCCTGACAACAGCTGGGATTTCCAGAAGTACTTAACCTGGTTTATAGGTCATGACCTAACTAAAAGTAGACTTCCATTCATCCCAAAATGAAACTAAAATGGCTACATTGCCACCCCTTTCTCCCACTCATCACTCTGTGTTCTCATTTTTCATCCCTGACTTGATTCTAGAAGTAATTTTAGTCAACCCATTAATTAACAGATTTAGATGTCTTAACTGAACAACTAACTGGTCTATGCAAAGTAATTGTATGACTGCTACCATATTTCAACCCCTTTAGTGCCCCCTCTAAATTCCACCATCTCTCAGATCTGTTGCTGAGAGAGTGGCTGCTTCATCATGCATGCAAGTTCCTATTGAGTCAATAAGCAGACTAGACTTCAATATTTTTTTTAGCACAGCTCCCCATGCAGTAACTACCCATTTCTCCAGACAGGCACCATCACTCAGGAATCCTTCTCCATTGTATTCCTTGACCAATTAGGTTCTGTGACTGACCAAAGCTTTGCAGATGGGACCAAGACAATTTCTTACTTAGGACTCTCCATTGTACCCAATATAAATATATTAAAGAGCATTTCAAAGCTAAACAGAATTTCAATTAATAAGCATCACAAAAATACATTGCAATAATATATTATAGCATATAATAAAATACATATATAATAAATTGTTGCAAATTATTACATTTAAATACATATTTTACTACTGACAGACCACTTTATTTAATTCTTACACTAACTATACATGATAGTTATTATCATTTCTACTTTACCAACAACAAATAGAAATACAACTTTCCTTGAAAGTTGCTAAATGATAATGGTGGAGTTTGTTGACTGGCATGACTCTATATACCTTATTTGCACTGCTGTTGTTAGGAAAGATTTCTCCTTGAATTTCTCATACTTCTGTACATAGAGTGAGCAGAAACACTGCCATTTTGCTCCACAAATGTTTTCAAAGATGCCCTGTATAGCAAACAGTGTTGAAGGGTTGAGTCAGTATCTCCTTCCAGAAAACAGGCCAGAATTATTTGTTCTCCAGAACAATAAAGATGCCTTCTCTCTCTGGAGAAAAACCTTAAAAGGCTGAGACATCCCCAGTGTGGAGAGTTCCACATCTATGGTTTAAACTTACTCCATGTGCATGATGGCCATATTGATCAGGTAACAAAAGAACCCATGATATACCCAGCATCAAAAGTTTGGTTCTTGCTCAGGAGTCACATGTCCTGTACTAGCTTGCAAAGACTGTGCAATCTCAAACTTCCACAACTTTTTACAACTTCAAGTACAGGAGCATGAGAGGTTGGAGGAGATTGGAGGTGGGGAAGATCCTGGCTGCCTCCTCCACTGGGACCTCAAGTTGTTGGTTCACGTCTTCATCTTACAATAATCACCTAGAGTTGTAACTCTTCAGAAGCTGAATAAATATTACTGAAGGTAAGTCTGACATGATATCAACAATAAATAAATTATATTTATCTCTCATGAGTAAGAAGTTTCATTTTCACATTATCTTCGCCTGAGATAGTCATAAATGTGGCAATTACAGGCATCATGGCAAGTAGAAAGCAAAAGGGGTTATTACAAGACCCTCTTCCCATATGAACTATGTCAAAGCATAACAAGACTGCAGTACTCCTCCCAGCCTGTCAGTAATGCCACTAACTATTGTCCCAGAAAAGCCATGATTAACATTTTTTTGCACAGGAGTGCTAGGCCAGCTCCCTTGGCTTAGGATGAATTCCCAACTAGACTTCAACTCCGGAGAACTACTCAGGACTGCTTATTGCTGAAATGGAGATTTCAATTCCCATTCTAATGTTTGCCTTTTTCGGGTTACCTAATTTTGTCATCAGACCATACAATGTATTAATCTGGAGAATGTTACTCATTGAAAATGTTCTCTAAGCATGCTTTATAAAATAAGCTGTTATAGGAAGATTAAAACCATATTTCACAGGGGGTATATCCCTTCCAACACAAAACAGGCATGGGACTTGAGGCTCTAACTGTGTGGATTGGTTTGGCCAGAAAGCAGGATGAGGAATTCTTCTGTTGTTGTTGTTGTTGTTTGCTCCAGTAGGGACACAGCAGTGGAAACATGAGAGAGTGAAGTGAACAATAACTTGTGAAAAGAAATTGAGTAGATGGGATCATAGGAGGAATTTTTAATGGTCATCATAAGTATGAAATTGGGGGAGAGTCTAATGTCTGAAAGCATTTCTGAGAAACCCTGGACAACATAAAAAAAATCCTGTGGCATACCCTTTGAGAAACTTAGTAATGATCTATATCAACCTTCAACTCTGCAAGAGTTCTCCTTATGTTTTCATTTAATGTGACTCTGCTCACAGATTGACCCTGTGGGGCCAGCTTTATGTCTTCCAGTGAATTATGATCTGAAAATACTTTGTCACTCCTTTCTAGGAATGGCATAGCTAGAGTCAGAGTTCTTGGGAAACTTTACTTTTTCTGAAGTTTTTGTGCCAACAGTCAGAGTGGGCATCAGATAATAAAGACTAAGTTTTTGGTTTTTACTATAAGTAAGAAAAACGTAAGCACATGAAAGTAGGGGAAAATGACAGAAAGACAAGAATCAAGAGCCATTTAGTTTCTGATAAGCTTAGGACTTAACAATGTTAGTCTCATTTACATATAAAACTAAGTGGAAAGTTCAAGAATAATTCAAAGTCACAGGAGAAGACTAGCTGATACAATACCTCAAACTCACATTGTATAGCCTATCAAAACAATTTTTACTTCATCTAACATTCCAGGGTATGTCAGGGCACTCACTGTGTTGGGGTCCAGCCCTGACCTATGGAAAGGTCCCTTGAAGGGGGATTGAGGAACTGAGAAATGCTAGATATGAAGTATAGACAAAGAAATATAGGCACAGGATAGCTTTGGGAGGGCCTTGGGTCAATACCCAGCAGTCATGAGTTTATTTCTAATGGGTTTTTTATACACTAGCAAGGAGAGAGGCAAAAGACCTCCCACTTTCAAAATCGAAGCACAAAGTACAACCAACCAAGTGTAGACCCTTCAAAACACCTGATAACCATGCCTCATGGCAAAACATTTTATTATTGGGCCTTGAAGTATAAGATACCTGGTAACCCATGCCTTTGCATCCTATTATGCAGCCTTGGAAAGCAACATAAACTCTGACTCTGTGACATTGAGTCAAACCACAAGTTGGAATCTTTGTGGGCTCCCACAAAAGGAGTTTGACCCTGGATCAATGTGGATGTCGTCATTAGACAAAACTCAATCACTACACTGAGCTGAGATGCAAAGGAGGCTAGGAGATGCATTCTAGCTGTGTTTGTAGGAAGGAGTGGTGAATACTGAGAAATACCTTTAGGTTCTGTCTCCCAGGGTGATTCAATGAGCAAGTAGAAGAGGCAGCCTTTAACACTGATCTTTTGGGCTTCCAAACTAATACACATAGTGAATATGCAATATCATTTCCTTTCTGAAGCTCAGTTTTCTTTTCTTTTGGGGTAGGTTTGGATATTTTTAAGAAGAGTTAATCTACTTCTCCACTTACACTTCTATAAGCCATGATTTTGTCCAAAACCAAGAGCAGAACATCAGTCTTTTTTTTTGCCCTTTCACACTTGGCTACAGAATTGTGTTGCCATTCACTGTCCTTACATGAAGATTTGGCACTGATGAAAGAAAAACAGAGTTAAAATAATTTTCACACCCTTATGTTCATAAAATGGAGAAAGAATAAAGAGGAAGGGATATGGACATAAAGATCTGACCCAGAAGAAATTTTATATTTCTATACACAATGGAAAAAAGAAAAGTGAAAGAATAAGGATAGGGGGAGAAGGAGGAGAAGGAGGAGGAAGAGGAGGTGGAAGAAAAGGAGGAGGAGGAGGAAGAGGAGAAGGAGGAGGAAGAGGAGATAACAGAAAAGGAGGGGGAGGAGGAGGCCACCACCACTCACAAGATGGTCTTCATAAAATTTCCTATAACCCTGTACCTAGATGTTTTCCCAGAAATATGGCATGGTTGCCTAAATGGCTTACATCAAGAATAATACTAAAAATTTCCCGTTCTTATATGCAAATACTTCTTCTTTTCTACATCTGAAAGCCACATGTGATTTCCAACCAGCCAGCACAAACAGACTGACAGACAACCTCCCTCAGGAAATGCTTGATGTGCCATCAGATTTCAACACTCTCCTCCTTCCCCCTCTGGAGCTAGTCTATAATTCTGCATTTGTGTAAATACATATGTGCAGCATATTTATTTGCATGCTGCTGCATAGAGTGAGCAATTCTGCATTCTTTTCTGGTTTCAGGGAGGCTGTCGATTCTCTGAAAGTTGTTCCTGTCCCTCAAGGGCATCTGTAGGTTCTCATCCAATGCTTAGCAGCCCAGGACTAGAATTTACCTTGTAAGAACCAGGAGCATACCTGTCTAAAAGGAGAGCTGTGGGAAGCACTTCTCTGTCCCTGCCTCATGGTTCTCCTCCTCTACCAGACTTTGAGTACCCACATTGGTTTCACTTTGTACCATCTACAAATGGGTACATCTTTGTACCCATTGAGAACCTAGTGAAATTATTACACACAATGATTATGTAAAATTTTCTTGAAAATGAAGTAATGAAGAAAACAGGTGAAATCAGAGCTCTGAACAACAGCTTGCCTTGACAATTCAAGGATCTAAATATTTTGTCTGATCATTCAGTATTCTGACATCACCTAAACAAACTCCTTCAATGAATCTATGTAGTTACCTATGTGCTTTTCTGCTTCCGTTATGGTTAACATTTTAAACATAATTCTTTAAATTGTGAATTGATATTTTGACTTTAGACTGTGTTCCCCATTTTTCTTCTTCATTGTCTATTTAAATTTATGCATTCTAGGAAACAATCTTATGCATCAGGGGCATAAGATGTCAAATATCAGAGCCAATATGGTGATACAAACGGATAAAACCGCACTGAGGAGGAGGAGGATGTAGGAGGGAGGACTGGTAGTTTAAGGCCAGCCTGGGCTATATGGAGAAACTCTGTTTCAAAAGAGGGAAGAAGAAGAAGTGGAAGAAGAAGAGGAGGAGGAGGAAGAGGGGGAGGAAGAAGAAGAAATAAACAAACAAGTACAGCAAAATAACAGCATGAATGAACAGAGGAGGAAGAGAAAGAAGAGGAGGAGGAGAACAACAACAAAAGAAGAAAAAAGGAAAGAAAAGAAAACATGTCATAGATCACACCACCAACTTGACTAGAGAAACTGGCTGAAGGGCTTCTGTTTTTATTCAGTAGAGAGAACCCATTTCTTTTACAGCAATTTGATGATATCTAATGATGTGTTCAAATAAAATAAATTAATGTCAAATAATGTCAGTTTCTCTGGGAAAAGATTCTGGTAGGATTCAAGAGAGATTCATTAATCAGGGAGCACAGTATGACCTCTGTGAGAGATTGCTTTGAAATTGAGACTTGCCTGTTAAGAGGAGACCAGTCACACAAAGAAGCAAGGATGAGGTATTCTTGGTAGGAGACAGTTCAGTTCCAAAAGCTGTGGGGAAAAGGCAGTTCAGATTGTTTACAGAGGCGACAGGGAAGCTGGGGATAGTGGACAGAGGCAGAGTAACTTGAGGTGAAATCACAGCCACTGGCAGAAGTTAGATCAATCAAGCTGTTAATAGCAATTATGATTATTGCAATGAAAAGACTTTGGAGGAACTTAAATCATACTGACTCTCAAGCAGAATTAACTAGTGTGAAGAGATTTGAATGGAAGAGAAGCAACTAGCGGGTAGGCTGTCGCTGTGGTTCAAAGAAGCCCAGGTGACACATGATGGCTGCCGAGGCTGAGATAGTGATGCCAGAGAGAAGTGGGTATTCTCTTGGTGCAGGGAAGAGGAAGGGAAGTCCGTGGAATATATTTTGATGACTGAAGTCCACCAGCTTTAATAGGGAAGGAGCCATAACAAATGGCTATGCTAAAAACACCTCTGATCTTAGTCCATCTTGACCCTTCTGGCTAGGTATCAGTAACTCAGAGCAAGTTCCCCTGACCCTTTCCCCATCAGCAGGCATTGCCATTACTCTTTCTGCCTTTTGTCTTGAAGATGTCTCTTCGTGAGAGATCATCGTTCAAAATCCATTAGAATGACATCCAGCAGCTATCAGGGCTGTTCATTTCCCTAGGCATCAGGGAAATCTGTGTGTTCAGAACACTGAAGGGCATTCACTCATGCAGAGTGCATGGGAATTTGATAGGTGGATGTGTCCCCAAGAAGAGGAAACAGCTGGAGCAGAATGTAAGGTCAGGAAATAAAAGTCAGAGTACATTTAGAGAAAGCTGGAAAAACAATAGGCTGGACCGCTGTTATGGAGGGCAGGGCATTGAACCTTTGTGTACTTTATCTAAGACAGTAAAAAAGTAGAAATGGGGTTCAGAAAGGGGGAAGAAATCATGAGCTTTCTCTTTTAGAGCTGGAAGGGACCCAGCAATTATCTATCTACCTGCTGGATACTGCACACTCCTATCTCTCTTAGAGAAACGATCCAGCATCAATGTATATTATGTGTGGCTAAGCCTATAAATCTCACGTCGGCACTCACGCAATGCGAGAGTCTTTTAATTGGGGCAGATCAACACATTTCTGAGTGCTTAATGTGTACCTGGTTCTCTGGAGAAGTCAAAGATGATTAAGGTTTCCCACTGGCCCTGAACCCATTCATGACAGTGTACTCAAATTTATAACCACAATAAAAAAGAATACCAGAAAAATGGAAACCCCTGCCATACAAATTCTACATTTCCTGTGCCACCTGCCCATGAGCTTTTATGTCATGCTGCCTAATTTGGGGGCTCCAAAAAACTCTTACCAACAATATAGTCAAGACACTTGGGTATCTTTTCTTAACAGTTAGAGATGGAACTATATTTAAAACCCCGATCTACCAAGTTAACATTTTCCACCAATTCTATAAGCAGGGACCTTCACAGGCTTCACAGCCTTGTATTTGGGCGCTGTCTTTGAGGGGCCTTGGCAGCAGCCATTGCTGCCTTCTTTGATGGCAGCTTAGCATTTTGCTTCCTTGGCAGCCCTAACTGCGTGCTCTTGCTGAGTTTTCCTAAATTCTGGTTTCTGATTCCTCTTTGACATGATATCCACAAGAGATGCACCAGTGATGGCCCCCATTAGAATTTGACTGCATGGCAGGTTCTCTTCTTTTGAATTTCTTCTAATCGTCCTTTTTTGTGCATGTGTTTTCTCTTGTAGAGGGCAATCCAGATTACCTGTCAGGATTCCTTTTGGCAGCGAATGAAGACTTGCATTTTTCATTAACAAACCGGAAAACTTTCCTGTGGGTCCTGGCATAGCTCTGCCCGTGTCTGGGATAGATCTTGTACCTGCTGAAACTGCACAGCTCAACCTTTATGGTGGGGGCCGCCAGCCGCTGGAGGAAAGACTTAGGAAAATGACATATCCAGAGATAAAAATCCTTAGCAATTACAGCATTCAAAAGTTATATACCTTAATTTTCTAAAAAGTAAATGGTATTTTTGGTTAGTATAATGGTTATTAGTTTCACTACTTAACAGAGATGTAAATACCAATGATTTAAGAAATAAAAATTGATTTCCTTTACATAAGAATCTGAGGTGAAGGCTAGATGACACATGCTGCTAGTCTCAGCACTAGGGATGAATAGACAAGAAGACTACAAGTTCAAGGCCAGTCTGGAATACATAGTAGATCCCAGACCAGCCTGTGCTATCAAAGCCTTGTCTCAAAGAAGAATATGAGCTGGTAGGCAGTCCATGAGATTACCAGATGCCCAAATTCTTGTCTTAATTCTTTGCAACTCATTAGTGTTCCTCTTATCTACAATGTCCAATGTGGCTTGCACTTTCCTTCCTATAGGCTGCTTATTGGCAAGGAGGAAGTGTATAGACTGCTTATTGGAAAGGAAGAAAGGGGAAAGAGGAAGTAAACCACTTTCTTTTAAGAATAATACTCAGAAATAACATTAAAAATTGTCTTCAATTCTCCTGGACAATAAATCATCACAACATCAACATGCCTAGCAACAAAGAATCCAGAAAAGTATACACTTGCCTAAGACTCTGAGTTAATCCACTGAAAGAGGGGAGGATGGATCTTTGAAACTATCTGTAACTCCAGATAACACTTGAGGATGTGATGTGTGGTTCTCAAATTTTTACCATGTACCTGCCAACAAATAAAGAACTTTTTCTCTAAAATCTGGCTCCTAATTTTCCATATATACATGAATTACCTTCAGAGTAGTAGTATTAGTAACAGTTCCAGTTTGTAAGTCATGGCTTCTGTTTGTTTGAAAGGCAGCTTGCAAGTTTCATACGTAGTTGATGAAACTTAGATTGGTGTACCACTACCTCAGGCTCCCCTAAATGGATTTTGGGAATAGCTGGTATGTTTTTTTATTACCATTTCACTCATAGAAACTTTAGCTTGCATTCTGTTCAATGCATGGTGACCTGAAGATATTCTTCTCAATTTCCTTATCATAGTTGAGACAATTGATCAATCTTTCTTACATAAATTCAGGGTTCCTTGAATGCAAGGTCTATTGCATTTAAAAAACTCAAGTTATTAATTTCATCTTGTTATAACAAACAAGCTACTAATTTGGGGGACTCACAAGTACTATTTGGAAGTATTGTCTTCTTCAGGTTTTGTCAGTAGCTATCATATTACAGGTGAGGTTATTGAGAGAGAATTGCCTCACTTGTGGAGTCAAATCCAGATCGTTTTCCTGAAGTTCATGCATCATTTCTCCTGTGTTACTATGGTACAGCTCTTTGTCACTAATTTTAAGTCAAGATCAAAATAGAAATTGCTCAAAATAGAGATGAAGCAACGAGCAGAAAGCAGAGGAGGGGATGACATTACAAAAGCATGAGGTATGAACATGAAACTTCCACACATTGTGCTAAGTGAAAAAAAAAAGACTCAACGGGCCTCATATTGTATTACTCCATTATATAAAATATTCAGAAAAGACAAACCCACAGAGACAGAAATAGACTAGTGGTTGTCTAGGGATGAAGGCAGAAACAGAGATAAATTATAAATTGGCATGAGATGTTTTACTGGGGAAATAGATTCTAAAATTTGGTTATGGTGGTATCTGCACAATGAAGCCAATTCACTAATAAGCACCAAACTGAACACCTAAAACATGAATTTGGAAGCATATAAATTACAACTCATTAAACTTGGGTTTTGAATACATGAAGTAGTAAAGTTAAAGGAATAGATATCATTCAAGGTTCCATCACTGACAGCTTGGAATAAATTGAGAAAGTAACACATGTTCCTCAGACACTAATAATTACTAGAGTTCCTAAAAGAAAGAGAGCCAGTAGGACACACATGTACACTTTTACATAAGTACACATGCATTTGCCTGGGGAGCTAGTGGCATAGTTCCAGCCTGAGTCTAAAGGCCAGAGAACCAAGACCATTAAGAATGCAAATCTCAATCTCAGAACAAGAAAGGACCAATGTTCTTACTCAACATGTTGGGAAGAGGGAAGGAGAAAGTTAGAGAGAGAGAGAGAGAGAGAGAGAGAGAGAGAGAGAGAGAGAGAGAGAGAGAGAAACACAGAATTTTTTCCTCTTTCTCTGTATTTTTTCCTTACTCAGTCTCTTATCTAAACAAAGCCCATGGGTATGGTTTAAAGGTCCCTGCCAAAACTCAAGTTGGAATTTCATCCCCTTTGTAAAATATTAACAGGTAGTGTCAGGTGGGCCCTTTATGAGGTGATTGGGTTATGAGAGCTTTACTCCTCATAAATAGATTAGTACACTCATGGATCAATGGCTTAATGTCTTAATGGGTAGCTGAATGGATCTGTTTTAAAAGCCAGTTTGGTCAATCTCACCAAAGATGACTTATAATGTAGAGTCCCCAATAACAAGAGAGTTCTCACCAGGTGAAGCCTCTTGACTTTGAACTTCTTGGTTCTTTATAAGTTAATAAGCCTGTGGTATTCAGACACAGTAATGGAAAACAGACCAAGACACACATCCATATTAAGCATATCAATCTGCTTCACTCAGCCCACTGATTCAAGGGACAGTCACATCTAGAAACATCATCAAAGATATGGCAATAACATTAAAAGAAATAACTGGGAATCCAATGGCTCAGTAAAGCTGACATATGAACACACACTTTGAATTTTCACCTCTGGAAAGAAATAAGAAATGTGAACCTCATATATTGTCTACTTTCTTAGCACATTAAAAGAGCCAAAGCTGGCTGGAAAACACAGTATTGGGGCTAAAAGTTTAAAAGTCACATGTAAATACAAATTTTAAGATTAAATTTTACTATGAATAGTTAGTGAAAAATTATTCAAGCATTCATATGACACTTAAAATCTGTATTAAGGGCCATAATTGATGTGATTAATTGTGATGTTACAACTGTGATCTACCCATATACCTACATCACATCTACATACACACATATGCATTTGTACATTTAATACCTTCTGTATAAATGTCATACTTGTTTTGCTCATGTTTACATGTGTGTATAGATGTATGCATGCATATTTCTCTTACATTCGATGTATATTCCATTTTTGTGTCCGTGATAATTTACCTTCTGCACTAAAGCAAGAGAAGAAATAAATCATATCTCATGAAACCTTCTGTTTCTTAAATTGTATTAAAAAGGTAAAGGAGGAGTAAATCTATAACTGCTCTGTCTTCCAGGGCAGCCCTTTGGCTTCAGTGTCAAGCCTTGCATGCCCTCTTAATTATACCTCAGTTATACCTAGAATTGAGAACCCCTTCTTCTGTAAGAATATGCATGACAAGTATTCTGTTTGTCTTTGGGACAGGCCAACTGTATGGCAATAATATATTGTAAACAGCATGGTGAGTGTCATTATGGGCAGTTCATTGGAGAATATTAGAGCCAGAACAATGACCAGAATGACAGCTCCCAGTATTGAACACCACTTCCATCAAGCCAAGGAAAATATGTACTCCACGTCTTTCATGGAATTACTTCCAGACTAGAGATTATTTAAATTACCTTAAGATGTTTATTTTATCATCTTAGTTCCTTATGTGTTCTTGAGATTTTAGCTTTAATGCATTGTGTTCTGTAATAAGCCTTTTAATGTCAACTTGTCAAAAACTAATTACATTTTCTTTTAAGCGAGAAAACACTTGATAACTGACTTTTTAGTGATTATTTAAGTCAGCATCCCTTTCTCTCTAGCCTACCCAGAGACCACTGTTTATACTCACCCTTCTTCAGGTGCAGGGTGCACTTACAGAGAACTCAGAGCTCTAGTGGGCAGAGCTACAATTCCCTCCTGTGTCTAAAGGTTTGCTGTTCTGCTTAATGTGTTCTTAGCAGACTGGCACACACAGTTCCCTGATATAATTTAATGTTAAATAACACTCCCAAGACCGTATGAAGAAATAAGCTACATGTAAAATGTCACCTTTTGAAAAAAAAAAAAGAAAAGAAAACAATTATGCCTATGACATGCAATTTGCCTCAATCTCTTTTAAGATAATCGAAGAAAGACAACAGAACACAGTAGCCAATAAATGGGCTGCAATGAGGAACAGAAAAGAATCATTCTATTTCTACATTTTCTTGGAAAATCCATGCCAGTTTTTTTTCCCCTAGTCCACTGGATAAGCGTTTGTCATAAGCTTTACTGTACCATGAAGTTATGATTAATATCACAGCTCAAGTACAGCGGCTTGAAAGACCACATTCATTTTCAAAGTCACGTCGCATTGATTAGAATTCACTGCAGGTTATTCAAATAACGATCCTCTCTTTCCCCAGGAGAATCTCTGTCTGATTTTTCTTTATCCTCATTAAAGATCCCAGGTGCAGACAAAGCTTTACGTACTTCTAATTTGCATTATCTTTGGGAAGGAGGCAGCTCACATACCTTCAGTATATAGCACTTGTTTTTGTAGTTGCTCTTTCCTATCATCTACCTAAGGAAATCAAGAAGTTTAGCCTTTATACACACTCAGACAATAGAAAATGCCAGATTTTATTATTCTTTGTAATGAGTCTATGGAAGCCAAATCTTCCATAATTCAGATAAAAGCACTTTTGTTCAGTCCTTAGCTATGCTTTGTTTCAAAGGATATTTTTTTCTTTCTTGATGAAAAAAAGATACATTTTAGAATAAAGACTACTGGATCAAAATTCAGTTCATCAAGCAATGAGCATGGTATTCAGGTACTTCTGGGCAAAACCTGATGCTATTTGACTAATTAGAGAAATTTCTATGCAAGGAGTGAGCAGCTATTGCCAGTGCTGGGATAATTTATTCGATCTCCTTCCTAATTTGGCATTTTCATGGGATCATTTCCGTGTTCCTTTGGCATAGGTGTAGGCTTCAACATTATGACAAAGACTCCTTGAACTATTTTTACCTTTAGTTTTTGTGTAATGAGTTTAGCCTGAAGCAGACTGACAGCATTGTTGACATTTCATTGAGTTTCCAGTTCTCAAGAGAGGAGAAATTTTAGCTAATTAAATAGTATTAGAATGTCTTAGAAACTACAAAAGCAACACAGACCCACACAGCAATCACACGATTTTAAAACCACTGTGTATTCCTGAGATAGTTAGAAAACTGAAGTCTGCATAACAAAACTTTCAAAGTGGTGTCACCAGTATAAATGGAAAGGTAGGGGGCAACTGAAAGAGAATTCTCATGAAAATGATCATTTTGGGGCCAAGGATAGGAAGTAGATGTCAGTACTTCCCTGGGTGCAGCACAGCTGCCTATAGTAATGGTGTGTGTGTGTGTGTGTGTGTGTGTGTGTGTGTGTGTGTGTGTGTGTGTGTTTTCAGATTCATATATACTAAATACAGGACAGAAGTATCACTTCCAAGTCAGTGAATCAACACGGACCATACATTTAGGCATAAATGATACTGTTTCTGGGAGTAAGTCATTTACTGTACTTGTGAATCTGTTCTTGGTAAATCTTTTTGTATATAAGCAAGAACAACAACAACAACAACAACAAACCCTGAACATTGTGTTGACATGTTTGTTAACTTGTTTCTAATAGGAGGTTCAGAATGGATCTGAAGGAAATGGGCCAAATGGAATAAACATTTACAGAAAAATAGTCTCTTAATCCAATGAGGAACTGTATAAAATGGACTTCAGTTTTAGTGGGGGAAAAAAAAAGAAAAACCTGAAGATTCTGTTTAGGTATGATTTTAGTTGAGCCTGACAGAGCTACATAGTTTATTCAGCATAAGAAGTAAATAACGGAAGTCAAATACAAGACAGAAATTCAGCTATGTCCATTTACAAAGAGGTGAGATCTTTCTGATGGCAGGAGCCATGATAGCTGCTGACACTCAAGCACGTTGATAATGAAGATAAAATGACATATGAACCTTTTTATGCATGTCATTTTTTTTATAAAGAGCAATTCCATAATGTAACAGAAGCCTACTGTGTGTGGCTGGGCCACCCACCCCTGTGGGCACATGTGAAACGTGCCTATGTGTGCATGCTGGGGAGGTGTCTCCAATCTTGAATACTTCAGAGAGAAAGCCAAGGAAAACTCTCTGGGCTATTTTGCCTTTAAGCCTCAGTGAGTCTGGGAGATTTCATTGACATTAATTAAGCCCACCCCAGGATCGTAGACATGGTGAACTTTTATATTAAAGAGCAACCTTCCTTGCCAGATGAGTTTTTTCCCAAGCTCTCATTTTATTGTGGTTTCCAGCAGGGCATCTTGTTTCAAGGCATATGATCAAAGTAAAGGACATTTCTTCTGGGACATATTTTACATAGATTAAATCTCATTATACAACTTACTCCTCAGTCTATATTCTTTTTTATAAGCTTCTATTGTATGAAAGAATTTAACACAGAAAAGTGAGAATTTATTACATCAAATACACTAAGCTGCTACGAAGGCAAATTCTCATTCAGTCTAACACATTCTGTTTTTTTTTTTTTTTTTTTTTTTTTTTTTTTTAACAATGGACTTCAGCTCAATTTCAGTTTTGCCCATTAAGTGATTCCTTTAAGGAACATGCTGCTACCATTAGATTTTCCTTCCCTGTTTTTAAGCCCTCAACCTACACCCCCACTCTGTCTTTTAAAAACAGGTCAATTATTTTGTTCATATTAAGAGGATAGCCCAAAGACCTAGACTAGAACCAAACATGACCGGAAAGAAATCAATGAAATGATTCCAAACGATATTCTGATCTATTCATAGGTTGGTGCCTAGTCCAGTTGTCATCAGAAGGCTTCCTCCGGACGCAGATGGGAGTGGGTGCAGAGACCCACATCTAGACAGTATGTGGACAGTATAAATTGGAGGTCTCCATCACGTCCCTCTCCTCAGAGATAGGGGAACTCTGGAAGATGGGAGAAAAGACTGTAGGAGTCAGACGGAATGGAGGACATGAGGAGAACTTGGCCCAATGAATCAACTAAGCAAGGCTCACATGGGCTCTTAGAGACTGAAGCAACAAGCATGGGGCCTGCATGGGTCTGTACCAGGTCCTCTGTGTATATGTTATGGCTGTTAGCTTGGTGTACTTGTGGGATTCCTAACAGTGGGAGCAGGTGTATCTCTAACTCTTTTGCCTGCTCTTGGGATTCTTCCTCCTATTAGATTGCCTTGTCCAGCCTTGATATAAGGGCTTTTGCCTTGTCTTATTGTATCTTGTTTTGTCCTTTTTGACTGTCATCTCTTGGAGGCCTGCTCTTTTTTGAACAGGAAATAGAAGGAAGTGGATCTGAGGGAGAGAGGAGATAGGGGTAGCCTGGAGGAGTGGAAGGAGGAGAAACTGGTGGGGATGTATTGTATGAGAGAAGAATCTGTTTTCAACAACAACAAACTGAGAAAAAAAGGGGAGTGCCATAGTACCACCACATGAAGTGAAGTACTGTTGGTAGGCTTGGGAACTTGGAAATTTGAGACCCATAACTAGTAGTAGCCGTTGAGAGTAGACATCAGATAACTCTATAGAACTAGTTCAATCTAGCATCACAATTTAGAGTTCAGAAAAATGAGGGCCCAGCAGCAAGGTCTTCTGCATTGATATATCAGTTCTTAGTTTAGTATCTAGAATCTAAAAAATGAAGTGATATTGGGTACCATATCTGCTTCCCCACAGCCTCAAAACAGGAAAATAAAATCTCACAAAATACAATTTGTAATTCAGTAGCTTCTGAGAATCCTGATATTCTAGACCAAAAAAAAGGTTTTGGTTCACAAATACCTTTTTTGTAAAACACTGTTCTATGTAAATATGAGAGGACTTGGGCTTTGGAATCTGTTAAAAGCACATGCTCAGTATACAAATGAAAAGGATGCTATATATATATATATATTCAATTGCCGAAATAAATTACGTATTTTCACATCTACTGTCATTTTTCCTCCTCTGATATAACCAGTCTTGCAATTAAAGTTGCAATAGTAAGCTAAAGAATTGATTTTTTTCGTAAGCTGGATGAAAGGTTACATTGCCCAGTCAGGCTCTTGTGACGACTACCTGCTCTTTTTAGCAATTTTCCTCACCATTGTCTCTAAGGGTGCTGATATCTTCAGTGCAATGAAAGTTCTCTGTCTTCCTGTTTGCAATAAATAAAGAGCCAAATTGGAGTTGCTTTATTCTACTGGGGGTCACCTTACAGGCAGTCTGTATTTCAGCTTTTGCCTGAAATAACAGCTATGGGTGATGATCAGATAAATGGTTAATCGACACATAGATGTCGTTACCCCTTTTTTTAGTTCCTCTGATCACTGCAGGTCAAATTCCCTATGTAAGTGGTTAACTCATCTTCAGAACCTGAGACATAATTAATCCAGAAAGAGTCCTATTATGATTAGAGGTGAGAAGCTAGGGCTAGTGAAAGCTATAACAAGGAAAATAGACTCATATCAAGCTTTGCACAAAATGCAGTTTTCCCTTTCTGATTGTATTATGTAGAATGCACTTCCTCTTGTGAAGAATGAAATTATACAGCTGTTCAATCATATTTATGCAATCAGTCTTGGCAAATACATATTGTGTCCTTTGTGAATTTCTAATAGCCAATATTCTGTTAGTTCTCCTTTCAAAATCTTACTCCTCACCCTCTTGGTTCAATGTCTTCCTGGTGACCTTAATCTTTCGTCATCTCAATGAGTCTTCTTTGAATAAGTATTTCACTAAACAACTTCCACATAGCTTCATAATGAATGCATTACGTAACTTAGACAGTAAATTCCAAAAATCTATACTAGTTACTGTGTTCTAATTTTTTATGGCTATAATAATTCCCATTGAATTTTCACTATCTAATTAGATTTTATAGCTTTTATGGCATAGAACAGGGTATATTTTTCCTCTTTGATATTAGTTGGTCTTAGGGAACTTTAAATAAAATGATTAAAATCTAATTTGTAAAACTATTTAGAAAAAAACACATGCACAAATCTTGTCTCTTGCAGCTGCTTCTGTTTCAGGCCCCTTTCCTGCCCCTATGTGTTTATGTTGCAGTTATTTCAAAGTTTATTTGCTCTTATTCCCCTGTGATTGCAAAAACAAAGTTAAGCTTGGCGAAAACAAATTTAATGTCACGTGGATTTTGACCAAATACATGGATTGCCCAGGTAACACAGGGAAAGTCTAATTTACAACATTATCCTGAACTGTCTGTTTCAAATGAAGGGCTATCTGGCAATATTCCCTCATCCTGTATTGAGAGGTACACACTTCAGATTTGTGTCTAACTCTATAGTTTCTTTTTGAAATAAATGAATGGCATGCTCTGAGCATGTGCTTTTACTATCATTGGTGTTAATATGATTATGATTATGATTATTATCATTATCATTATAGCAGACAATGATATTCCCTATCAGTGCTTCTGAGAACCAAGGAGCAGCACAACATGCAGCCAGCCATGCCCTGATGCCAGCCAGCAGGTGACATTATCATTCTGGTCATTCCTCTGCAAAACACCACTGAAAAACCAGTTACACAGCAGCCTGGATTTTCCTATTAAAATGTACATATAAACTCTGGATCTAAAACCTGTTGGTTAGCCTATTGCCATATATATAGTTTAATATATAATTTATAAACATAATACTGCAAGTGATGTGTCTTTTAATACACCATTACTTAATAGTATATCAATATTTTTTATTTAAAAATAATATCATCTAGGCTACTAAGAAAAATATGGTAAAGAGCCTCTTAGACCATGAGTCAAGAGACCTCAGTTTAACCCTGACATCTGCCTGAGTGGATAACACTCAGTAATTCATTCTTCCACTCTATGGAAGAATAAATCAAAGTGAATGTACCAAGCACCCTTAAGATTTCCATGTGGGATAAAACTATGCCTAATTAATATTTACAGTTTCTAACTACCAGGAAAAAAATGAATGGGCTTGTTGAGAAGTTCTAGTCAAATATCTTCATGGCTTTATCACTCTGAATAATTTTCTCACAGTGCCACTTCAGTTTCTGGATTCCAACTTACTGTCTCACCTCAGACAATGCCTCCTTAAGAAAGATTTGTAGAAGGTAATTAGTAGTAGTAAGAGTAGAAACTGATGTTTGCAAGTGTGCTCTCTATATAGCAAGTCATTTTGTCTTGCTAATCTTGGATGGTTTCTATATCAGGAGTATGCCCATTCTAAAGATGAGTGCACTGAAATTTGCTATACTGTCATGGGATTAACCTTAGAGACAGCAGGAGCCCAAACCATTTCCAAATCTTCTTCATCTTTACAGGCTGCCTTCACCTACCACAGTTACTGAAATGTCTTTTTCCAAGTGACTCCCCCCACAGCTCTTCACCATCCAGCACCACCTGCAGAGACACTCACTGCCTGGTGCCCAGCAGTGCCATCTCTGAGCTGTGACTTTTTTGGCATGTGTGATGGAGCAGTGGGGACAGGGCATTTCAGGAAAGAGGGAGTTGCTAGCAGCCACCCAATGTGATGCCTCCAGCATCTAAGGACCTCAGCCCTCTAGTAGTACAGTTTCTGTTTAGTAGATAAGTAATTAGCTCAATATTGTATAATCCTACATAGTCAATTGCTTCAACCTGTATTAGTCAGTTGTTCCTATTTTATTGCAATAGAGGAAGTAAAATGACTTAGAAGTATAGTATATAAATTTGACATGCTCCTCTGGGTGTGTCTTATCTATTTGCTTGACCTTGAGAACCAGCTGGATGCATATTGAGAAGAGACTGACATGGAAGAGATAACATGAGCCCTTTTCAGGCAAAGGCTCTGATGTCAGAGGTGACATTTCCTGGGGGAAGTGTGATGGCCATGACTTATCACTTATTGCTCAGCTCTCTTCCAGAAAGGCATATTTCACTTTAATAACAAAAATATTTGAAGTGAATGTCATAAGGGAAACATTGGTTGAATTTTGAGAGTGAACAACCTCAGACTGTGAGTTCAGCAGTGACTTAAAATAGGCATGAGGGATTCACGATGCATTTGTTTTTCTCCGCTTGGTTGCTGCTTCTGAACATCCAGACACAACTGGACCTGACATTTTTGTTTCTCCTTTGATCATATACAATGATAAAATCAAAACCTGGAGAACTTAAATGAGTTGCTCAGAGTTTCCCAACTAGTCCTCTGAGGAGCTATGCTCCTAAGCCTAGCTTGGACAGGCAAACAGTAGTCTTTCTTGTTGTAGGTATTTCTAATTGTTCCATATTTTCCCCATTCAGAGTTACAAAGATATCTTCCAATGGACTATCTTTGTGTAGGATAAGTAAGCAGCAATCTTCAGTCATCCTTTAAGTATCAAAAATGCATTCACCACATGACTGTAGAAGTATTTTGAAATACAAGTTGAAAGTACAGAGAAGGAATTATTCATAACATTCCCCCAAAGCCTGTTAATATTTTGCTGTGTTTTTCCAGTTTCCCCATCTTTCCACACATTTAGATATGGATTCACAAAGAGTTTGATTTTGTTTGTTTTCTTTTTAAAAGACTTAAAATGAGTTACTTTTATTTATTTATTTTTTTTGTACAATGTATTTTGATCAGGTTTCCCCCAAACCCAGCTCCTCCTAGAATGAGTCACTTTTAGATTTAAAAAATGTTCAGTTCTGTAATCCTAATCCTTTGAAATGTAGTCAGAATTATCCTGATATAAGCACAAATATGTCACAATACATACACTGTTTGGTCAGTTGACAAAGTTACATGCGTGATGCGTTTTGCCCAAGCATGATATACCATAAATGTCTCCCTGTATCATTAAATGTTGCTATACTTTATTTTAAATTATAAAGTGACACTTCATAATACTAGTGTACCATAAATATCAGTCCCTGGAAAAAAATTTATCCTCAGAAATGATACCATTAGAGTCAGATGAAACGTTTACCTTTGCCAACTTTTTTATATATTCATAATTATTTCTTAAAGCTTAAATTCTGAAAGTCAAGTTTCACTTTGGGGTAAGAGTATAAAAAACTTTTAAAATTGAAAAATGGTCAAAATACCTTTAAAAATAGTGAATCGCTTTAGGTATCAAAGTAGTATAAGTACATCCATACATGCATGCTTCATTTTCTTTTACCAGTATTAAATATTATGCTTTCTTGTCAATATGAGAAGTTGATAGAGGGTGAAATGTTAATTGTTTAAAACAGCATTCATCTTTTGATAAGGAAGATATCCATTAATAAGGAGGTTATATATGAATGTCTACATATTGGTTATTTTATCCTTTTGTTAACTATCATAGGGTTCCCTTTCAATATCAAACACCTTATGTTGTGCATTGTACATCATACTGATAGCCAAACTTAAATGTGAATCAGCAATTCAGCTCAGTCAGAAAGGTTATAGCTTAGCAAAGGATTTTGTCAAATGGGTATAGATTATAAAACATGAGTCATTCAAAAATGCACTCACCTCTTTTTTGAGATTCTAGTATTGTTTATTATGTCTAAAACATCCAGCATGGGATGAGATGTGATTTAGAGATAATCTTTATGGAGACAATCATTTGAGCATCATCAATGCCATGAAGAAATCCTAGGTAAAATACAATGGTGGTCCCATTTGTCAAGCAAGACCACCTTCCTAAGGAAAGGTTAAGTTTACAGCACAAAGCAAACACTTTCTGGATTATGAATGCAAATCTTGAGAAAATTACATATAGAAGATGGCTTTGGATAATGATAACTATGAAGTTGAAGTTATACATTTTGGAATAAAGGAAGTGGTTAGAGCACAGGTCAATCTACAGCTTCAGATTTTAACAAAACTGACTTAGGGGGTGTTTGCAAAGGGAAACAGCACATGCAAATTCAATTGTAAAATGTGAACTATGAGTTCTGAATAAAATGTGCACTTCTAAACATAACAAACTGTATCTCCATTTCATCCATTTGATAATGGAGTGAGATTTACTTGTTTTTTTCTTAACCTTCCCTGATTTAAGAAACAGCAGTGTCATTAACTCCCTGAAATCAACACACACACACACACACACACACACACACACACACACACACACACACACAGCCATTCCCCACCCTGCCTTTGATGAGGAATCTGGCCTTCTAGTTCATTTAACATGGAATAGCAGATCTGTGTTGATGATGCTTTTGTTCTTGCTAGTGAGACAACTTGTAACTGAAAAATTGGCTACTCAGCCTCAAGCAATCGCTAACATTCCAGTTCCTGAATAGAAAAGGGGAGAAGAGAGCAGATGGAAGCAAACAAAAATTGTATTAATAATACATAACAAAGTGCTGCTCCAAATGATGTCTCAATAGAGGAAAACAGTGGGAAAACTGCAGTTTTCATTGGATCTTAATGTATTTATCAGTCTCTAATGCTTCCATCTTCAAGCAGTTCTCCTTTATTGACACGGCAACACAAATTGCAGAAGTAAATTGAATCATGGACTCAGAATGTAAAAATCAATGAGAAATAATTTTGTAGCACTAAAGTGAAGAGTGTAATGCTAGGTATTCATTTAATTAACCATGAGCCTTTCCACATAATGCACAGTCATTGCCAGCTTTCAGCTCATAGTTGTTCCAGGAATAATGGGTTTGGGATTCATCTTTAGAAAACCTACATTAATATTTGAAAGCGTTTAAATCCATTAGTGGGTCATCTGAACACTGCAGGTCACTTTTACATTGCTAATTGAAACAATAGTAATGGGTTATAATCTACTGTCTAATAATGCCTGGAGTGTTTTACCGCTTTTATATCTGCAGATTCCAGGAAATATGTAAATTTGTTGCTGAAATGTTATAAAAATATGGAAATTTAAGCTGTAGACATCAAAGTATTTTTCTGGAAAAAAAAAACCAAACACGTTAATAAACTGAAGAGTTACACTACATTCTGGTGTCAGGATAAATTCCTTATTCTAGACCTTCCCTTGTTCTCTCTGCTCTGGGCACAGCATCTGGTGCTCACATTTTCCACGTTGCCATTAGGAGAAAGTGAATCTCATTAAACCAGTGAGTAAACAATCATGTCATTGTTTCCATATGCAAGCTATACATTGACTCAGCCTGCTGGGTCCTGGCTGCTTTTTCCCCCTACATGAATTTATGTGAACATTTTATTTTTCGTGGAGATTTTCAACATATATCAACATTTCCTTGGATAGGGGCAGTACATGTGACAGCAACTCAAGCATATGAAATGAAAATGTGACTTCAGTATAAAAACATACATGTGTGCAAATACATACACACTCATAAAAGAAGATAAATGAGAAAGAGGGGTGGCTTGCAGAGTCCTTCTTGGAAATTGAATGTCATACAAATTGATACTTAACCAGCATTTTCCCTTTTAATTAAACATGCATCTCATGCACTTACCTGCATCTTGCTATGCTTAATTACAGTCTGATTGTGCAGAAAATCCAGAAAGTTGCATCTCATTATAATAAAGAACTGCTTTGGCATAGGTGAAAATTGTGCATGCATGCATACTCATTTTTCATAAATGGAATATTATTTCAGGAGGGCTTCATATTAAGGCTCAAAGGAAAATGAAGGCGTAAACCCTTCTACTCATCACTGTTATCAACACAATCATATCAGTGAATTTGGAGGAACAGAGGTGAAAGCAAGAAGTAACGTGGAAGGCACTGAATTTGTTTCTGTGTTAAGAGAAGAAATACTTTAATTCTTTTCTTCCATCCTATTCACAAATATATTTATATCTCAGGGAGGTAATAAAAGTTGATATAAAATTCTGACTTTATCCACGGGGTATCTTTGCAAGACAGGCGATATGGATTGCATAAACAGGGCAGCCAAGCCCATGCAATAATTATACTATTGGTAGAATTCAAATGAAACATTCTAGTGACTTTAATGGAGTTTGCTAGAAATGGAGCCAAGCATCCCCTGGTTTCCTACAAAAAGAAAGATAAAACAGTTGGAGACGTGCACAGGAAAATCACAAAAGGAAACCTGACCTTGTAAAGTGCTTGTTGAAACCTTCCCGCCATGTTTCCTACCTTCTGCCATGCACTATTAAGCTCCTTTTGAAGTCGGTGAGCATCTCTGCACTTGAAACAGTAGTACAGGTCATGGAAAAAGACAAAACAATGATTCTAGAAAGCCGGTTGTTGCTTTATTATAGGAGGGCAAGTATCATGAGCCTATAATTCAATAGTTTCCTCAAAGATGTTTTCACTTCCCATCAGCTAAGGGAATTGGCAGAGGGATTGAGACAAGATGCCCTGCAAGGAGAACCCTATTGTGGTTAAATGGCACGAGAAACTGGACTTTGTGTACTCAGTTACATCTTTCCTGAGTTTTATTGTAACCACAATAGAGATAGTTAAGAGAAGATCCCGTACTAGTATCACGTATTCGGTGAAGCAAGAAATCCAACGTGTAGGTCAAAATCCATTCCAACCCTGGGGAGTTCCTCAGCTTTGCCCTTCTCTTCTAGCTGTGTTATGATAATGCCACACATGTTCAAGTCCAAGACAACACATTCCCTTTTGACAAATCTCATCAAATTTAGCCACAGATAAGAATTTACATAACCGAACTTATTTCTCATTCACCTCTCCCTGTCTTAATAAATAATGACTTTCATTTCTTTGTTCTTTGGAATTCTTTTCACTTCCAGAATTGTCAGCCAGGAACATGGCACCCTCCCATACTTTAGTGCTTTCATCATTTTGCTATGACTTTTAACTAAGTGAGACTTGCACGCTCGAGAAGTAAAGGATGCTCCTTAATGTCTGAGTTCTTCTAGCTTCAAGTTGCCCATCAAATATTTCCTTTTAGTCCATTGAAAGAACATTAATTTGGGAAGCCCAATTCCTTCCCATAACTTAAGACATCCATTAATGGTCTGCCTTTCACTGGTTCACTGCTATTAGCAAAGGAAATGCCTGACCTTGTTGCCACGAGTCAGGAAAACAAATCTTTCCATTTTGCTATAGGCTCTTGGCTCTGTGATTCAGTGACTTAACTGACCCCATCCTTTCTGGGTTAATCTGTTTGACAATATGCTTTCCTGCCCAAAAGTGTTGTAACCCTGCTTCTGGGTGGGATGACAAAGCCAGCATATCACCTAAAATATGACATATTTCTTTCTGCCTCCTCATTGGAACTGATTGCCCTATTTATTGATTTGAATTCATCACTTAATTTGCTGAAGCATATTTTTTTCATTCACTCAGTAAATAGTATTTACTGTTTCCTTTTTGGAAAAGGATTTAGGAACTTACATAGGTGCTTGTTTAGTGCTTATTAGAGTGCTTTTGTTTTAACCTAAGAATAAATGAGTAAAGACACACAAACATGCATGCATGAACACATGGCATTTTCCGGGATACTTATATTTGTGTGTGTGCATGCCCACACAAGTCCTGATTTCTTTATTAAAGAAGGGGTAGGCTGTTTCCATCAGAAAGCCTATTTCAGTTTTGGTAACTTAAAGCTATCACTTATTCTTCTTCTGTTTTTAAGATGTGCTTTCTATCCAAAAGCACTGAAACTCCATATGCTTTAATCGATGGAACAATAACAGTTCCCAGCAGAGACGATGCAGACCAACAGAACCAGCTGTGTGGATTTGGGAAAGGTGAATGGGGAGAGCAGAAAGATTGTGGTCCTTCCACACCAGCACTTCCTGGAATCACCTTGCACAATCAGTGGCATACCAGCCACAACACTCTTCCATAATGTTGTTTAACGAGAGAACACAATTATCCTTTTACAGAAGGTGAGAAATGGAGGTAATATAAATGCATCTTAGTGATAATTAATAACTTACTCCCTAAACATTATAAACAAAACTTTATAACACTTAATATATATATATATATATATGTGTGTGTGTGTGTGTGTGTGTGTGTGTGTGTGTGTGTGTGTGAAATTTGCCAGATACTATTCTTATCTCTGAAACTTGGATATTCTTAAAAACCTGTGAGAAGTTATCTTTTGCGCAGTGTAAGTTTACTTGGTTCATAAAATGAATCATATTCTATAAGACATAATATTAATTCACAGAAACATCACAACTCTATGTGTTAACTATTTATGATATCTATTTTAGAAATGCAATTGAAATATAAATGCAATTAAAAAGCTTGCCCAAGGTTAAAATTATTGGATGTCAGCGGTAGAGTTCACAGCTATGCAAAGTGATTCTATGGACTGTGCCCTTAATCTTGATGTTTTGTTACCTTTCAAAGTACAGTGCCTCTTGTTTGGATTTTCCTATCTGTGTGGTACTCTGCATACTTGTCACTTTGATTATTAAAACATATGCCTGTATCTTTCTTGCTTTACTTCCAGTTAAGCAGAAAGTTGATGGGAGCCATTCAATCCTGACTTGTGCATCTACAACAAGGACTCCATAAGCTGTCCTCTTAGTGTTACTTCTTTTCTTTATGACTTTGGCTCAAATTCCGAAGAGTCTAATATCAGAAATAAAGTAATGATATGATAAAATCTATTATCACTGTCTACTGACTTCACAAATTATACCAAATATGAGATTGAATTTTGAATTGATAAAAATTGAAATAAGGAAAGAAATAATTGTAGAGAAAACCAAAGTCATGAATTCTGTCTTTCTATAGAATTGAGTAAATAATTTAATGCCAAAATATTTTAGTGTAATTTTCTCTATATTTAAATCAGATATTATATTTAGATGTAACAGATTCAGAAATGGTTAAATAAAATAAAATAAAATTTGTTTCCAAAAATAACAATAAAATAAACAAAATTTCATCATAATGTTATTCTTATTTTCATTATCAGAAGACAAAATACTCATGTAAATAGAATTAACAGATAGGATTCTACTAACTCACCCTTAAATACCATTACTTCATTACACCAAATGACATGACAAGCTTATCATAACTATTTAGAGCACTAGTGTGACAGTTTTAAACACATAGTGTAGCTTTTGTCCAATTCATCAATTCATCAGTGAGTTGAGGTTAATTTGCTAACTAGTTTGACCATAGAGACTGTAGTAATGTGCACACTAAGAACCAATCTTTGAGCAGAGAGACACAGTTTAATTATGAAGATAAGACAGGTTCACAAGGTTATGAAAAAGAAATTGTATGGTATTTGTGTGGATTTCTGTACAGAATTCAACCATGAGGATGTATGAAATTATTTTCAAGGAAAAAAAACAAGTCACCATTTTACATAAATCCAAGAGGAATATTTAGGATGGACACTTGGAATTCAACCTTGGGATTTTAAAATTTCAACAAAACCACAGCTAGAAAAAAATTAAAGAATTCATGGGAAAATGGAAAAACATTAATGTCAAATTATTCATAAATTCTTCTGTTTTACTTGTGGCATTGTAATGAAACTCTGTTAGCAAGAAGCCACTGGGCCTCTCTATAGACATACCATTTCTTTCTTACTGTCATCATTTATACATGTCCTTAGAATCACAGCGAGAGAAGATGAGAGAAACCAATCATTCTACATCCTTCCGGTAAATAACTAACTTGTTCTATTTAAATAAACTATACTGAAGAATATAAATTATTTAAGATTGACTATGTATGTACAAGTCAGTGTTTTATACCTAGGAGCAGAAAATTCTTGGGCCCAGTGGCTTATGGTTTCAAATGGTTTAGTGCCCTCTGTTAGTAGGAAGATGTTTTTACACTGGAGGACAGAGACTCAAAGATCATTTGGCCACAATCACAACATGGCCGTTAGTTTAGACACAGATCAAACATTTTTCTGTTGACTGCTTAGAGTTCAATTGCTTCTGTTTATTGTATGATTATTTGCACAATCTTCCCTATGTTTTGGTACATTCTTTTTTTTTCTCGAGACAGGGTTTCTCTGTGTAGCTTTGAGCCTTTCCTCGATCTTGCTCTGTAGACCAGGCTGGCCTCAAACTCACAAAGATTCGCCTGCCTCTGCCTCCTAAGTGTTGGGATTAAAGGCATGTGCCTCCACTGCCCGGCTTGTTTTGGTACATTCTTGTTAGACTTATTGCTGAAATTAATTCATTCATGTAAAAATACCCATTTCCTATGTGCCTTAAATTGTGTTAGGGTATAATATTAATAATACAGATAGGAATCCCATTTTGAAGAATCTTTCAATTTGTTGAAAAATCAATAGTACATTCATACAAAGTTGCCAGGCGGTGGTGGTACACGCCTTTAATCCCAGCACTCGGGAGGCAGAGTCAGGTGGATCTCTGTGAGTTCGAGGCCAGCCTGGTCTACAAAGCGAGTTCCAGGAAAGGCACAAAGCTACACAGAGAAACCCTATCTCGAAAAACAAAAACAAAAAAAAAAGTTAAAACAATGTAATTATGAGCTAGGAAAATGATTCAGTGAATAAATCAGTTGCCATTCAAGTGATGACCATAGTTTGGCTCTGCAGAACCCATATATAAAAGATAGGCAAGTCTGGCCTAACACTCCAAAGTCAGAGATAGGGATCCTTAGAGCAAGCTGGCTTACTACACTAGACTTGGATAGTTCAATAAGAAATCCTGCCTCCATAAAATTTAAAACAGTGGAGAATTATGGAAGAAGGCACTCATCATAACCCCCCCCCCTCACACACACACATACACACACACATACACGCATATGCACACATGCATGCACACTACACAAAAATACAGGTGCAAAACAATTTAAAAGAGCATTGCAATCAATTCAATCTTCAGCACTTGAATTTATAACATTCTCTCCAGGTTAGGACAGGAATCATCAGATAGCGCTCTAGATCAGTTGTTCTCAACATGTGGGTCGAGACCCCTCTGAGATTCGAATGACCCTTTCACAGGTCACATAGCAGATACCATGCATATTAGATACTTATACTGTGATGCATAATACTAGCAAAATTACAATTCAGAAGTAACAATGAAATAATTTTTCTGGATGGGGGTCATCACAACATGAGGAACTGTGTTAAAGAGCATTAGGAAGGATGAGAACCACTGCTCTATATCTTCATGATATGGTGATGCTCTGAGGAGGTCAATGAGGGAATTGTTTGAGGCTATTTCAAAATTATTTCAAATATGCCTGGTAAGTTGGTCTTTCTCCTTTCTTTTCTCTTCAGTTTTTCATAAGAAGATCTTTCCATTTGCAGGCACACAAATGTCATCCTCCCACTTGACTTGACTCTGAAGGTGTTAATACATGATGGGTGGTTATATCTACAACTTCAGATTTCTCACTGCTAAGGAGAATGACCTTCACAGGTGGATACAGGGGAAGTTCAAAAAGAATCAGAGACATGATCAGAATTGCTGGCCTTTCCATTTCAGAGAAATGCAAATCTGAAGCAAGCAGTACCCAGTTCTGAGACCTCTGGGGAAAGCTTACCCACCAAGTGTTCCCAGCCCCCTTTAGGCCTCCTTCAGTTCGGAGGGAGGATCAACTTCAGCTGTATAATATGCTGGCCAAAAGTTTAGAAATGCTGGAACCAATTTATTCCATCTGGAAATTAGTTTCAGCTTTTATTGCTCTGGAATTAAGTCCAAACTAGACCCAGTTTCCAAAAGGAGGTCCCTGCTCCTTTACTGTCAGAGTTTTCTCTTTTCTAAAATGCATTCATTTAAAAGCTCTAAATGGTAAGCAGAATCAAAAACCCATGCCTGTTTTAAACCAGCTACATCCTCCTATATAGTACCCCTCCATATTGCTTCTTTCCATGGACATAAACAAATTCTACCCTTGATGATTCCAAAAGGAAGGCTTTGGAGAATGTACACTCTGCTCTTGAGAATGTTCATTTTACTCAAACTCTTCTCTCATGCCAGGTAGTGACTCAAGTGCTTCTCTAGAACAGCAACTGATGAACTGATTAAACTCTTTTGCATATATATTAAAATATTAACAGTTACATCTAAATAAAACTGTGCCCCCATCTATTTCTACAAACACATCAAAATGATGTAACGTTGAACAATTTCAACAGCCTCATGCATAAAATTTCTTTGTTTCAGTCCATCTGCTCCTGGTTAAACATTTTATATTTCCATTGTGATTAATTATGCTATTTATATACTTGAAAATGATTTGTTTGGAAAGGTATAGGCTAGTGTAAGTCTCTCATTTCTGAGAATGACAGCCTTTCAAAAAGTAGAGCGGCACTGTGCACTCAGGAAACTCACCATCTGCTTCCTTATGCTCTTAGAACATATTACAGACCTATAGCAGAGCAGCATTGAGAGAACACAGAGTCTAAATAATGCTAATGGCATTCATTTGAGATGTTCCAAATGTATCCATTTTTAATTAAGCCAAGATACTCTCTTGGTTCCCAAAGAACCTTGGACTGCCTTATTGTTTGTTATCTATGCTCAGATTAAAAGTTAAATCTTCAAATGGCTGGACATTTTCAACCTGGTCTAGACAACTCCGTTAATTCATTCTAGTCTAGGCTGAGTTTACAATGTGTTAGCCCAGACCAAAGGAGTGTGCACCAGCCCTAGGTATGCCTTAATTCCATAAAGAGAACAGGAATAACAAAAAATCAATGTTATTGAGAAAAATGCTCTAAAAAATATGAAATGGAACTAGTGAAATGGCTCAACAATAGTCATTTGCCACCAAGCCTGATATGAGTTCAATATTGGCCTGAGTCCAGTCCCCAGAACCCTCATGGTAGAAGGAGATAATGGGGTCCTGCAACTTGTCCTGAATGCGTGCACCCATGTACATGCAAGCATGCATGCACCTGTGCAGTAAATAAGTAAATAAATCATAAATGAATAAATACATAATTGTAAAAAAATCAAGAAAACTTGTTTATTTCCACCATGTATGTTTGTTGGTACCAACAAGCTGTGTCCTAGCAATTTCCACCATTTGGAATATAGTTATTGTTGCATTTTTGCATGACCAAATTGGTATCTGAAACCACAGAATAATCTCTTATTCAGCCTGACCAATCTGTTTTTAGCAAAGTTTTGTAGAAAATCAAAACAGAATTGCCCTCACAGGAAAATAAATGTATGCCAAAAAACTAGATTGTGGTTTTGTTAATGTGCATTATCTATTCCAGGCAAGAAAGACTTTCAAGATGTCCACCAGAAGGCTGTTCACAGGGGTAGCCACCCTGGCTTGCTTTCTTCTGCCTCTTGTCTTTCCTGATCAGTGCCCATTCGTTAACATAGCCAAGGGCTTTCGGGCTGTGTGCCCCACACACCATTTATTGCTCTGTGTGTCTTTGATTGCCTTCTCTCTTCTGTTTTCTCTATCCCAACTGAAAGCTGTGCTAGGACTCCTGGCATCTCTATTAAGTAGTGAGCCACATGGAAATGATTAACTTTTCAGCTGCAAAACTGAAAACACTCCCTTGCACACTATGGAAATGAAACATGTCATGTAGCAAACAGGTTCCTATGGTGGAGTTCACAACAAGGAAGAGAAATCATTGGCTGAGATTTCGGCTTTCTTGTTATCACTGTAGATCAAAAAGATGTGACTGTCCCTTCTGATAGCCTCCCCCCTTTCATAAACAGCCTCTGTGCGAGTTCATTAAATATTTAAACAGTCCTGGTATCTATTAATGTTATCAGACACATGAAATATGTCTGATGGATTTATTCTGCTGTTAAGGAACCATACCCCAGTGTCCCTCCTGGGAATGAGCTCCAGCTGTTTAAACTATAATTCCATCACTAGGAGCCATGGTGAAAGCACTGACCTCTTAGAAACGGACTGCTTGCTACTCAGCCTGTAAATTGCAAATGAAGCCTTTCTGTAATAATGTTAAAATATGCATGCATAGGAATTAAAGCACTTGGGGTCACCAGCAAAGCCTGATGTGTTTTCTGTAACCTCTAAACAGCTGGTAGAGAGAATCCAATAAATCAATGCTTGGAAAATCAATGATCAGGGGATAAATAAGTCTTTTTGGGTTCAGTAGCTCTTCCACCTTAGCTGGAAGAGACTGAATCAATCCTTTGAATGTTTTGTGTCTTTTAAAAATTCTATTATTGTTCGATTCTGTTTCTCAAGATGAAAAAAATATGCTGACACTGTGGTCCTTACTTACATTCATAAAATCAACCAAATAGAACATTATACCTGAAGGCCTTCTATCTTCAAGGTAATTTGTGATTCCATTTTAGCCACTTGAAGCTCATAAGAAAACAACTTTGACAAGTAAGATAAAGGGTGCCTTCTTAAACCTTCTACATAGGAGTAAGACATGTTTTACTTCACTGGTGATAGATCATCCATGGCAATGCAAGCATGTTTATATCAACCTAACTTGATATGAAATTTCTTGAATGACTTAAAAGAAATAAAGCCAGATGTTTTCATTTCCTAGAAATTTTAGCTTCCTGACTATGAATTGGAAGAGCTAGACTAGTTATTGTAGGAAATGTGTTATTCCATCTGAAGTCATCAAACAGGCGGCAGACTCAGTCTGAAATAGAAACTAGATTTAAGTATTCTTCGGTGTATGACATATATTACCATGGTCGGTAACTGATAACAGACTAACTGGCAAAAGAAGAAGATCTAGAGAATATAACACCTATGTTAAATGACAGAAGAAAGAATCCAAAAAAAATCTGATAGGAGAACCATGGCCTAAATATAATGAGATGTCAATGGCAATCTGTGCACAATCCTACATTTGATTATTTAGAGAAAATAATATAGTAAAATGGGGTTGGGAAAAGACAGAGATAGTGAGTAATTGAAAACATTTCTCAATGACACTTTGGGAGTCTTTTGATTGCACTGTGGCCATTGCATATCCTTGAGATAGACTACCACTAAAATTCCCATGTAAGGTCCAGGTTGGAAAGGTCTGGTTTTTTGTTTGTTTGTTTGTTTTTCTTCTCTGCTTTACATATTGGAATAACACGAGAACAGAGGAGGTGATCTGCAATGTGACAAGCAATGGAGAGGAAGACCAGAAGTCATTTGGTTGCATGTACAAATGTTTTCTATGGCTATGACAATCTATTCAGGACACGCATAGATAAAACAAATCCCTCTTTACTTCGGTCTCCAGTTAGACCAAATAGTTGAGAGTCAATAGACTATCGAATGAACAACTCTAATAATACACAAGAGAGGTAATGTGACAGAACTCTGCTATGAGTAAAATAAACAGATTTTAATTGGCTTCAAGTTTATTATGAGTCAACCCTGAAAAGTCTGCCAAAGGGGCTAATATAATTTTATTTTTATTGACCATATAGAAACTAGTCCAAAGTGGATGATATCCCTGCCTATGTGATACATTAATCACACTAAACTCAGAATTTCATTGCCTTAAGGTACTGCCCTTTATAAACAATGGAACAAGTCAAGAAGCTAAAGAAAGACCTGCATTCCTGTAAGTGATCAATGAGAGCACACAGGAAGTGCTCAGTGAGTGAATCCAATTGGACTGGGAATAGGCACCACAATTGTGAGTAGGGATTAGATCTGAACCGTGTGGTGCTATTTGTATAATTAGGGTAGTTGGTGGGTGTTATATATAATAAATAAGTTACATCTGAACACGAAGGAAAGCTTACTAACAAGTATGGCCTGCTGAAGATGGGTAGGCTGCCTGAGTTCTCTAGCACTAGAAGTACAGATTATAAAATGATTTGGAAAAGATTCATACACCCCCAGATTCAATGACTCTAGAATCTCTTTAGAGATATTTCAGAATGAACAAGTGATAATTTTCTAAAGATGAAATGATACTGGTAAGTTTCCAAGACAATCCTTCTTAAGAAATAGTGTTCACTTTTCCCATGGTGTGTGCGTGTGCGTGTGCATGTGTGTTTACGAAGATTTATATATCTTAAGATATTAGAGATAGTCTAACAAATTCAGCAAATCCAATTCAGTGTCCACATTTAATTAGCAACACTCTAAGCAATTAAAAGACTATTTGAATTTCACTAGAGCTCTGAGAAAATAGTGGTTATTAACCCAGTACCTATCCTTCCATAGCACAAAATGCCTCTTTTCCTGCTGAATTTCCATACTGGGACAAGGCAAGTGCTTTCACCTGGCATCCAATGCACAAGCACAGACAGCAATAACCTGCACTTACATTGCTGCAGGAGAATTTTGGTAGTTGTTTAAAATCATTTCTGATGCTAACATTTCCCCCTTTTCATTTTTAATTACTTAAGGGTCAGTTCACCTAGAATTGGGGCTTAAATCCTTTAAATAACTAATTTCTCCCCCCCCCCACACACACACACAAATGGATCAAGGTGTAGGCACAAAGCAATTTGAGTACTCCTTCATGGAACATAAGCTTTAGGGAACTAAAGATAGGTTAATTCCATGCCTGATTCATTCCATGGGCCATTTAACGAGAGTCTCCGGAATTGTTCAGCCAATAATGAACTCACCGGATCCGAAGGTAATCACTGCTGCAATTATTAAAATTTACACCAGAATTCTATTACCCTTTCTACAGATAAGTGTCTTATATTAAGTGGTCTAGAAGAGATGTACGAACTGGTTTGATAAAACTAGAAATTTCTCTTAGTTGCTCTTTTTGTTCATTTATCTATAACCCTATGAATAAGACTATGCTTTTAGTTAATTGTAGGAAAATATTTATTTTTATTGTAATTTGGGGATTAAGTCTGTCTTCTCATTATTAGGTCATATATCTCCCACATTCTAGTTACTTCTCAATATTGACAACGCAGTGTAAATCTCTTAATTTCTTGGCTTGTTCTTAAATGATGCTCCATGCATAGTTCATGCATTATCTCCTTTAGTACAACAACCAAGATAAATATTATTGCTGTCCTCATGTTATAAATGGAAAACAAGCGGAGTTGCAAAAGTTAGGCCTGTTGCAATAGAACACTCAACCAATCAGTGATGGGACCAGCATTCGAATTCAGGGAACTTGGTGCAGGCTTCTTCCTGTTGCTTGATACATCACACTCCTTTGGTTCTCAGCGAACCTTTTGGAGCCTCTTCGTGCACAGATTCTGCCACAGTTGAAGAGGTTTAAGAATAAGAATGGCCATTTTTGTCTACAGTAAAGGCAATCTTATGATTTTCTAACAAAGAAGCATTACCCCAACAGCACTTTGGCTATTATAAAACTAGGGATAGCAATTATCAATAGAGAATAAAGAAATGTGAAACATATAGAATATAGTTCAGCACTTGATGGCAAAAAAAGATAAACAAAAATCAAAAAAGAAAAAATACAAAGGAAAACTTAATTTCTTAATTTTCACCAATGGTGTCTGACTGGGTACACAAATCACACTTAAGGGCAAGCCCCCAGCTCAGATGTAGGTGGCCAACATAAAATAAACTCAATGGCACTTTTGAAGGTTTTGTTTGTTTATTCTGTCTCATAATGCTTTTTCTGGGCATTCTTACAGGTCTTTTGCATATATAGTTTCCAGTTTTGTGTTTGTACAGGAGTTCTGTGTGTGTAAATGTGTGCACCTCTGTGTCTGTATGTGTTTGCTGTGCTTTTTCTTTGGCTATTTTTCTGTTGTTTGTTTGTTTGTTTTGTCCTAATCTGTTTTGTTTATGTTTAATTCATCTTATTTTATTATTTGTATAGATGTTTGTTGTATAATGAGAGAAAGAAAGGATGTGGATTTGGGGGGATGGAGAGGTGGTGATGGTCTGACAGGGGTTGGAAGAAGAAATTGAAATCAGAATATATTGTATAAAACAGCTATTTTCAATAAAAATAAAACAATATTTATTTCAACACAAAATGCCTAAATATCATCTATGAGAGAGAACCAAATATAATTTGAATAATATTGTACTAATATTTTCAGAATCAATGCATTCTCAAATTGACATGAAAATGTGGTCATAACCTTTAAGCTTTGTGTTTTCATGGTACCAACGCAGTGCTTCTTAACATGTAAAAGTATCATTATCTCTTGAGTACTTATGCAAACAATATGAGCACAAAACCCCTTGATCATAAGTCAGCTGCTGGCTTACCAGTTAATAAAACAGAAAGAAGCATAGAAATAATCTGTAAAATTTAATCTCTCCTTTTACATTACTATTAGAAAATAAACAAAATGTGTTCAAAAGATTCTGTGGCTAATTGTAAAGTAATTTCTATTCATTATAGAAAGACAAAGATACTTACTATATACATTTCAAACTTTCTGCTCCTATTTGTGGGCAAATACAGAGGAAACCAATTTCCCTTAGTATTTGTTCATTTTTTTTAAAAAAATGCAATGTTATCACTGCAGAGTCGGCTGGCGAGTCTTCCCAAATTGGAAGACGCCAAGCACATTTTCATTCTACCAATTGCTTCAAATTATTTTTCAAACATTTTGGGTTTAAGGAAATTCAAAACACATTTTCAGAGTTCTCTTTTCCTTTTAAATTCATTTGTTTGGTAAGAGAAATTCAATCCATATGTTTCTGATTCATTTTGAGTTAACTCATCAAATTGTTGATTTGATGACCAAAAGCTTTTTGACGGTTGTGATTTTTTCCCTCTGAAATAGTATTTTGTCTTTTCATGTGTAAACAAACATTGGTCTTAAAGATTCATGCTCCATATATGAAGGATTTGAGTGGGTGCTGGCTCGTTCAGACTCATTTCTGTCACCCCAGGGGAATTCTGACATGCATAATCAGTCAGAGAACTCAGGTTGGTTTTTATTTATATGACTTTCTTTTCAAATGCAGCATAAGTCATTATGGAGGTACATTTTATAAAATTCAAAGTATTTTAAATTATATCTGATTTTACTTAATCACCAGGTAAAATCAACAAAATGAGGAGGCATTGCCCAACTGAAGATGAAAAGAGAATAGGAGCATGGTACTCTACAAATAGCAGTCCTCTCCTTTATCCGATAACCTTCAAATTAGGATTGACACATAACTTGTTTAGGAGATATTTGCATGGGTCTTTATAAGTTTTATTTTGTAACTTTAGAAGACAGAGGAAATTAGAAGTTTTAGAAGATTATATACACACACACACACAAACACACACACACACACACACACACACACACACACACACACACACACACACGAAATGCCCAACCTTCCTTTGCTCTGGTCTTCTTGAAATTGAACTGGAAGTAAATGAATGATGCTGAGCTGATCACATGATTCAAACCCTCTGGCTCAAGGCAATGTGGCTATCACCAAACATTACGGTTTTTTGTGTTTTGTTTTGTTTTGTTTTGCTTTCCTTAACGTCCTCACTAAGAAAAATGCTATGAGATTAGGTCTCAATGAGTTATTCATCATGAACAGAGAAAGAGTGAAGAAAAAAGGATTTTACAGATCTTGTGAAACCCTACACAGACTGCTGAAAGCACTGTGCACATAAAATCTAACATTCATCATCTCATGGTCAGAGAAAATGTGTTCTCTTATTGCTATGAAACACTGGAGAACTGATTTCCATGCACAATTGTCTGCATGATATAAAAATCTTCAAAGAAAATGTCTAAATATAATCCAGTAGATCTCTCTAGGGTTAATTGGTGGATGCTTATAGTACAAATGCTTTTACTGTGAATGATATATCCTCACATTGGACCCACTAAATGATTCTCAACCTGTGGATCACAACCCTTCCACAGGGGTTGCATATCAGATATCCTGCATATCAAATATTTACATTATGATTCATAACAGTAGCAAAATTACAGTTATGAAGTAGCAATTAAATAATTTTATGGTTGAGGGTCACCAGGACATGAGGAACTCAATTCAAGAGTCACAGATCAGGAAGGTTGAAAACCACTTCTTGACAAAAGGATTCCTTTATTAAGCATGTGAAACTCAGCCTTGAATACGAAAAGTCATAACATTTGAGTTTTCTCTGATTTCCATACTAGTCTGTATCAGACTGCTGGGCCAGTGTCCCTTGCCAGCCCCCAAGGAGATGATGTCTATTCCCCTACAGGAAAATTTGGATGGAGAAGGATTGAATTATCAGAATTTCCTTCTGCACAGGTAAAGCAACCCCTCCAAAAGTCAGCTGTTTCACGGGCCTGTTCAATAGACAAAGTCAACCTCTCGTTGTTGTTAGTATTTCTCATAGGATTGTTTTGTACTTGCATTATCTGGAGTGAAAATGAAAAAAGTAACTCCGGCATTTCATTCTAAGAGTAAGATAGTGATGAATGCTCACCCCCTGGTATCAATTTACAAACTAAAGTCTTCTTGCAAAAAGAATGCTAGGAACACTTGTGCCACTGTGGTCTTCACAAGAGCAAGAGCCACACACAAACACAAGTACTGAAGCATTTTGTGATTCACGAGACTTTTTCCACAAAGATTTGTGGCAAGATTATACTAATAATTTCTTATTTAAATGATGAAAAACGTTAAGAGTAAGTCACCTGTCTTTTCTTATTCTCTACCCTGGAATAGGAAAAAAATAACTGGGCTATGGTGGTGCTTGCCCTTAATCCCAGCATTTGGGAGGCAGAGGCAGGCAGATCTTTAGGTTTGAGGGAGCCTGGTCCACAGCACGAATTCCAGTACAACCATGCCTACACACACACACACACACACACACACACAAAAAAAAAAAAAAAAAAAAAAAAAAAAAAAAAAAAAAAAAAAAAAAAAAAAAAAAAAAAAAACCTGACTTGAAAAACCAAAAGCAAAATCAGAAGGGAAAAAAAAAACTTGAAAATAAAAAGGGACTGCGTAATTCTGAGGTATTTCTACTTCAATCATCAAATCTGGAACACATGTGCCAATCTAACACCACTCTGGTGGCAAATCTCTCCCACAGAGGAGAAGATGCAGAGGGGGCTCCTAATCTCATTTTTATGGGAGTATTATTTATGGGGCTTTTTACAAATCATTGTGTCTCAGCTCAACCCTGCATGATGATCGGTAGTGCTCATGTCTCCAGTGCTGGCAGGTTTTCTTTTCGTTTGTTTGTTTGTTTTGGTGGTTTTTCGAGACAAGATTTCTCTGTGTAGCTTTGGCGCCTTTCCTGGAACTCACTCTGTACCCCAGGCTGGCCTCGAACTCACAGAGATCTGCCTGCCTCTGCCTCCTGAGTGCTGGGATTAAAGGCGTGTGCCACCACTGCCCGGCTGGTACTGGCAGTTTTTAAAGCTCCTAATTATTTGTTACATGCAGCCAAACTTAAGCATTGTCTCTCAGAGGATTTCCCACCATCCTGAGCTGCTAGATGAGGATGATCCAAGGTCAAAGACCACTGAATGGAAAGGAAACAAGGCTCCTAGTGTTGGAACAGCTACAGTGTGTAAGCAGTGATGTATACACACACACGGTTGCACACGCGTGCATACATGCACAACATGACATTAAAATCAAGTTTCCTGTTAATATATTTTTGAAGAGAAACAATAAGCAATCTGCCATGGTTTTTTTCATTACTATTGAGAGTGACAATATGACATGAAATAATGCTGTAGTTTCTTTCAATACAAACTGCATTAATCACCTTTTTGTTGCAATCGATCTTTTATTATGCATTTGAAATAATGGTTCACTTAAGTCTTGGTGCTTTAACACAAATGACATTCCTGTCACTTATGATATTAAACTATCTATGCTTATAAAGTTTCAAATAAATATCTCATTATAATTTATTAAAAAACAGAAAAGTTTTTTATTACCTTAGTTGTCAAGAAAGGTCATAAGTGTGTTAAAATATATGCAATCTCTTTCAAAAGACTAGGGTCTAAGATCTAAGTAATAAGATCATATAGATATGATAAAATACTAAAATGCCATAATAAATGTACAGGGTAGTAATTAAACTAGATTGCATCAAGAATAGTCCAATAACAATTTATTGAGGGAACTGTATGAATTTCCTTTATCAGCCAGGAGCTTCCATCTTGGGCCAGGCCTCATGGTCTCCAGCACTGCTGTAGAATTTATGTACTCATCTGAGATTACTACTACCTCCTTGCTGTCTAACTCGGGGGCACATCTCTGAATCAGTTACTACTGACCACACCCTTGCTTCTGAAACTTCCATCTAGTATGAAAATCATTATTCGTTTAATTGGTTGGATATATCTGCTTTGTGAATTTCTCATCTTACCCCCAGAATGTGCCTTAAATGAAGTTATTATGAAGTTTCTTCTTAGATCCTTTTCTCTTCATGTATCTGTTCTCTCAGCTTCTTTATTGATCCCATTTTTACCACTTCATCCATCCCAGTCTACAACTCTGCTTCTTGTATTTCTAGTTTCAATTAGTAGCATCAACCCATCCCGGCAATCACTACCACCTCGAGTCTTAAACCCCACCCTTCTAAAATTCTTAGAGATTTCTGATTGCACATCGGGTCATATCCAGTATCTGCTATAAACATATCAACTATGTCTAGGAACTACTCCCTTCACTCTACCCCACCCCCACTTGTCTTCTCACTTCCATCATCTTTCTCTTGGGCCACCTACCTGTATTATCATCAAATCAAGGTTTGTCTTGCTTATCTTAATCAGTTTTCACAAAGTAATTAGATGGTAATCAAAATGCAGCCTTGAATTTGTTCCATCCTGCTTAAAAAATATCCCGTGGTGTGAATTCATGATTTCTAGAAAGAGTGTAAGACTCCTGGCCTAGCAAATATGCCCTTAATAATTTGCTGTCTGTTGGTTTGTCCAACCTGGTTTCTCTTTCCTTTTACAGCTCCACATCTGTGGCACTGGTCTTGTCAATATGTCTTTGGTATGTCTGCAAATGTATTTTGACACAAACCTCTTTGTCTTTTTGATTTACCATAACCTTATACTATCCTCCAACCTGGACAACTTCTGTTTACCATCAGAACATACTTTTTAGAATAGCCTTTCTAGAAGACTTCCCTATTCATCACAAATGAATACTAAATGCTTTCCTCTTGCATAGCACTTTTTATTCACTAAAATATTATGATCTTTCTTTATCACTAAACTATAACACCTGAATAATGAAATCCTGTAATATTGTCTTTTAAGATGTTAGTATTCTCAGTATTCTCAGCACAATGAAGGTTGATTGAATGTTGGTTGATTAAATGAATGGATGAATGAATGGATGGATGGCTTGATGAATAAAAGCACCCGTGAACTATGGCTGCATTGCAATGTGTCCATCCACCTTGACTTTCTGGGTGAAGTTTAGGGAAAATCTATATAATGTACATGTACATTTTTCTGAAGAATTAATAGGGTTTTCAGTAGACTTCATTCTCTTCTCCTCTGCCCTAGCTCCATTCCTCTTGCTAAGATAAAATATCAAAGCAAAAGCAACTAGGAAAAAACTGGTTTAGTTTAGCTCACAATTTCAGGTTGTAGTGCATTATTGAAAGGAGGTCACAGCAGCTGGAGCTTGAAACAGCTGGTCACACACCATGTCCACAGTCAAGAGCAGAGAGAATATGAATGTCTTCAGGTTTCTAATGCTTAGGTGATTTCTCCATTCATCTACATCCCAGGATCCAAATCCCGGGAATGGTACCACCCACAATGGGCTGTGCCTACTAACACTAATTAATAATCAAGATAATCCCGATAGACATGCACACAGGCCAGCCTGATCTGGATAATCCCTCTCTGATTTTTGTAGGTGACTTGATGCTTTGTCAAGATGATAATGTAAACATCATACTCTCCAATAGTTTAAAAAAAATATTATATAGAAACAACCAATGTGAGTTGTTCAATGTGGACCCCAGTTTTTAGATATGGAAAAACTGAATGAAAATTCTATACCAGTCAATTAATATATTGAAGAAAACATTAAGAACACTTAAAATATCTCTACTCCTAATCAAACAAAGCTGATACTTACTATAAAGGATAAACAATCAAATATATAAAATATTCAAAACTATGTGTTAAGTAAGATGCATATGTATGTGTTCACATAAACACTTTTCAAAAACATGTTCAGCCTATCACCATTTTCAATTAGAGAATTTGAATATAGGGACTGAATGAATCAGCTGAGACATTAAACTACACATTTTTTTCAAGTTGTAATTTAAAATGAAACAGCAGATTATCTGATCTCTAATTCAAATGTTGAAGAGCCACAGATTTAATTATCTTGGAAGATCACTCGGTGGAAACTATGGCACTCAGGACTAGTGTCACAGAGTCTATGATGTAGGTACATTAGACTCCAAATAGCAATACCTCAACAAACATTTCAATGTACCTCAAGACTTTCTTGCAAAATTTGAATGATGGACACAAGATGAATTTAGACACACTTGTATATCTAGAGCCTGGGGTGGTGGTATATGTCTGTAATCACAGAATTTGGAAGACTGAGAAAGAAAGATTTCAAGTTTGAAGCAGTATGGTCTACATAGCAAGATTCTGCCTTAAAATGTTATATAAAGAAATACATTTTAAATAAAAAGTAAAATTTACATAACATATAGAGTGAGTAACATTTAAATTTGTGATTGAACTTCCATCATAGCATGGTATAAATCCTATGAGTATAAACCTCTAAGTCTAAGCAGAAATTAGAAATTAACGCTTTTTCATTTTTGGTCCATGTGGAATATGAAACTCCTTTTCCAAACTTGAAATGTGAAGTACCCTGTAGTCAGAATTTTCTGTGGGCTGCCAGATCACAAATAATGACACACAGACTTATTAATTATGAACGCTTGGCCATTAGTTTGGGCTTGTTCCACTAGCATTCATAACTTAAATTAATTCATCTATATTAATCTGCATTCTGTCACGTGTCATTACCTCATCTCTGTACTGCCCATCCTGCTTCCTCTGAGTCTGGCTCGCGACTCTACCTTTCTTCTTCCCAGAGTTCTCTCTCTGCCTATACCTCCTGCCTAGCTATTGGCCATTCAGTTTTCATTACACCAACCACAGCATCACATCTTCACACAGTGCTCAAATATCCCACAACAGTGCCCCTTTCTAGAACCATTTCTATCTTGTTATGCAAAGATCATACCATAGATTCACACTCAAATGTAAGTGATAACCATGACTGAAGTGAGGATGGGGAAGATGGGGTTATATTTTCTCTGCCTCAGAGTTCAGCAAAGTCCTTTCTTCCTTGTTTCTGAGTTGAGTCCACTGAACTTCATTACACAAAACTTTTGATGAAGTAATCATTCAGAAAAGCAGGCATAGAAGGAAAAAAAAAAAACCTCACTGCCAGCTTAATTTTGCCATAGGTTTCTCAGACCACTATTTTAGAGGACCCTATTGTCTCTCATGTTTACACTGAATGGTTCAAATTGAGTTTGTAAGAACTAGGTGCTTGCAACACTACTTTCTCCAAAAGACAAGTTAAAGCAGTTTTGTAGCTTCTCTGTTAGAAAATCTGGTCTCTGTACTCCTTTAACCTGCGCTGTGTGTGAATGCTTGCCACACTTGCCCTTGCTTAGCTCCTGGAACACACCAAGAATCCCCTACCAAAGGCACTTTCTATAAGCTACTCTAGATTGAGAGAATGTGGTCATCTCAACCACTGTCAAGAGCCAGCCTTCACTTCTCTGTTTAAAGTTTGCTATAAAGGAACAGTTTCCCATTGACATGCAGAATAAAGCAAGTTTCTCCATGATTCTCTATTGAATCTTGGATTTGTTTGCTTGCTATTGTTTTATTTTATTATTTTTCCATTTGTAACTATTGTATTGTAATACTAGCAACTAGTATGTATCCCTCTATAAACAAAACCATGTTCCCAGTTTCATGTTTGATGGCTTAAGTTCATTTAGCACTAATACTAGGTGGATAAACATGTTCTTATTATGCCCACGTTAAAAATGAAGAAACTTTTCAAACAGCTGATAAATTTCAATGCCAGGATATGAAATCACAAAATCCCCTTCCAGAACTCATATGCTTTAATAACTGTACTGTCTTTTGCAATTATAACTCCTGTGTGTGTGTGTGTGTGTGTGTGTGTGTGTGTGTGTGTGTGTGTGATTTACTTGTTTAATGTTTGCTTCTTTTTCTCAAGCAGAAACACCAAGGCTAGAGACCATAATAATACCCAGTCTTTCACAGATGATAAAGGAATGCAGATAACAGTAAGAAAGGGAGGGATGGGTACTAAGTCAATATTGAGTTATCTGATACATGACAAAAAAATTAAAGGGAGTTTCTTCCCTGCTCACACTAGCTGTGTCCCAGACCTGAGTGAAAGTATTCATGGAGAGAAATACCCAAACCTCATTCTCTAAGCATAGGCTGGAAGATGTGGCCCAAATATACATGGACTCTCTATGTATAACAATCTTACTTTTATATAAGCACTGCGACATTTCTAAAGGCTCCATTGGAAATATTTTCACCCAGATCAATCTGACTTAGGTGCACGCTCATGTTGCCACAGAAGATGGAAATCTTGGTGCCAAGCTTTCCAGACTGCGTGGGGACTGTTCAAAGTTTGCTTCTGCAAATAAAATTAACCAGTTATTCAAACAAACCAGCACCAGGCATGTGTTATAAATAGGTGCCATGTAGATGGGCTATTGGGAGTAGGATACTTAGCTATGATCTGGTCAGGCAAATCAATGTCAAACAAGTTGGTTTGGTTTCAGAATGACAGAATGACGAATGGAAACCTAGCTCCCATGAGGTTAAGGCTTACACTGACATACACCATTTCTTCTCTTTTAATTGAATAGAGTTTGGGAGAGCTGGATATGGAAAAGAAGGGTGACAGGTGAGTGAAAGGGAACCTAAGGGTACAAGAGAAGCAGAGATTTGGCTGATTATTCACCCACAATGCATTCAGCAACTGCTGTTTGAGAAATTGTGCTTTCAGAGAGCACAGATCTTGCTCCTGCATGCAGAGCAAGCATTTCTGGGTGCATGCTTCCAGAAACATGAATTATACTCCTCCGCAACTGATTTGTAGCTACACCTGGATACTCTCGGAAATGCTAATAGACAAATATAAATTTCTGTACAAAGGAAAATCTAATAAGAAGAGCAATTGAATGGGTAAAAAAAAGTCTGATTTTTTGCAGTCATTGGGACTGGAAGAACGTGCTTATAGTAATTAGGGAAGATGGATTTCCAGGCCGAACACCACCCACAATTTGTGCAGTCTGGGGGTCAGGCGGGCAGCTGCAGAAACCACTCGGCTAATTATGAGAATTCACTGTTCGTTAATAGAATCTCTCTCCACAAACAGCAGCTGTGTGTTTGCTCACGCAAATTATTAATTCTGGCCTCGCCTCAGCTGCAAAGTTCTGCTGTGAGAAAAGGAATCCTCAGACAGGAGTGTCGCTTATCACCCAAGTGATAGCAAGGAGAGAAGAAAGATGTGAAATGGAAGAAAATGTCCTCTAACCACAGGTGTATAAGGATTTCGCATCTACCTCCCCTTTCTGCCTTTCACTCCCAAACAATTGAATGCCAATTTTGGAACTCATTAATCTGTAGGCAACCTGGCGAGATCTAATTTATACCTGTCAGGAGCAATGGGCAGCAGCTAATAGGAAAGTAATTGCAATATAGGTCTGCTTCCCCCACTTGATAGTATGCAAGATTTTAATGACAGACCTTCTTTATGGAGGATCAGGCTGGCCAACAGGTATGCACTCTCCATTGCAGCGAGTCACACTGGGAACAAAAGAGATGTCTCCTTGGGTTTTTTATATACTGCCAATAACGTGATAATGGTCTAGTAGACGGAGCATGAATTTTCCTCAATTTATTTATTCTTTGGAAGAAATAAAAGCAACATCCTTGCAACACACAAAGTCTGAGCTATTAACCTCATGTTTTAATTAAGTTAAAATATTTTACTGGAATGTAATACATAAAATATCATCTTCTGTTTCAAATTCACTTGAATATCTGTATTCAATGATGTTATAGTTTGAAATATCAGAAAACTTAGGGAGACCTGGGATCCTTCGTTGCCAGAGAAGTGTTTAGGAACACCAGGAAGAATTTAATATGTGAAAGAGAAAGGGGTATCTATCCCATTTTCTTCTCCCCTTTTCTGTGATTGTCTCAAATGGAATTTTTCCATGAGCAAATTAGGAGCATCTCAGGTCATCTAAGATTCTAAAAAATCTTTGGTAAAGTTTTGTGCTGGCATCGCTCCCTGCCTCTTTATTGGTCTTCAAAGTGACCCCATCATTCAGACAGGTCGGCAAATCAGCATTATTCTGAACTATAAATGTGATCCCTAATTGAGACAGTACCTAAAAAGAACATTGATTACTTGTGGAACATGAAAGCAACATCCAAATCCCTGGTTTTACATGTATTCCCTGGACACTTTGAAGAAATGCATTAACCACTCTGAATCATGTAAACCTTCACATGATCATGACAATCAAACAGAAGCATGACTATATGATCACTTGGGAAGGAGACTTTCCAACCTTAGTTGTTACTGTTGGGTAACAACTGAAAGTATTTCTGGAGAGAACATACATTAAAATGCAAATGTCCTGAGGGTAAGTAGAGAGAAAATAGCTTGCTATTGTACACCACACATGGGATGCTGCCATCCCTGTTTCAAAACCAAATTCAATTAATCCTTTGTGGCATTTGATTGGAGCTTAGAGGCTGTTATAGGCATTTCAGGAAATACAATATAAATAAAGCAGAATCCCTGCCTTCAAGTGGCGTACAGAGTCAGGGCTGACAGTATTTATGCACTTACTTCACTGTATACACACTGTTGCAGACACTGATTAAGAAGACAGTGTTAGTGGAGGCCAGAGGTAGATGGAAGCACTTGGAAAACAGGAATATTGGACCCCCATCTTGTACAGATTAGCCATAACCCATGGAAACTCACTTCATTTCTGAGTTCTCATCCTCCTTTCTAAAGAGAAACACTGGAGTAGATTTCTAAAGGGCTTCTCTAAGTCTGAAAGTTCCGTGCTTTTTTTTCTTGATTTTCAGAAATGTAGAATTAGGAATTATTATTATTATAAATCCTGTATTTTGGTTAATAAATATAGATTAAGGATTATATGAAATATTTAAATGGAATGATTGTTAAAACATAGAACAATGAATTCTTAATAAAAGATTCTAAAATCATCTATCTGTTATGCCTTCATGCTTGAAATTAGAAAAGGAGTCCAGGATCATGACTGAAATGGATATCTTATTCAAACACAAAGTTGAAAAACCACTTATATATTTTAACCTTTTTATTCTATACTACAAAACATACACAAAACCCAATCCTTTCCCTATCTATATTCTAAAGTCTTTCTGAAATCAAAATAAGAGAGGTTAATTTAATCATGGGTTAATTTAATCATGAGTCCTCTAATTTACCTTATATCAAGAAGAAAATGTACAGTGTTGGTGAGAACAGCTAAGTCTCTGTTTCCTGGAGTTCTGTAGGATAGAGTGGTACTGAGGATTTAGAAAAAGCATGCTGGGTATCTAAGTGACTCTTCCATTCACTATGAAGCCATGTGTGACAGGTTCTCACACTTTCTACTCTACCTAGTCCTTTTTCTACATTCACATGTGGAGAATTTGTTGGATGTCAGGTCCCACAGAAGACACCGTGACATTGCAAGATTTAGTGCTGTGATGTGGTGAATGGCATTTGTCAGCTTGGGAAGTCTGACACTCTATTTTGCTTTTTGGTCTTAACTCCAGAGTTTTCAAATGGGTATTCATATTTACAAAGGAAATTATCATACATTCCCTCTATTATGAATGTGACTCTATGGAAAAAAAAACCTGATTTTCTTTCTTTAGGTTTGGTTTATCTCTATTTTTAAAATAGAATCTCATATACAGCCCAGGATGGTCTCAGATTTGTAATGCTCTGTCTCAACCCCCAAGTGCTGGGTTATTAGTATGTATAACCATCTTGGTAGTGTTTCGTATAGTCTGTCTTAAATGGGGAAATTTTGGAGCTGGTCCTATGAGGGGATATGTTCTTCAGACTCACCTACTTCATTCCTAACCTCAGCCCTTACCACCTCACATCTGCATCTGCTTTAGCACAATCCAAACTGAGACAACACTTCCGCCAAGACTTGATATCTTATTCTGATGGTACAAGTGTCTCAGTTTAGAAAATACTTGAACTATCTTTATCTCCTTAAGTCATACTTAGTGGCTTAAAACAACAGAGCCTTGGAATGTTTTTGTCCAAAGAAGTGGAACTGGTCTTCACACTCAGTTAGCTTCACGTTACTGAAGTTACAAAACCTTGGAATTAAAGATCATAGAAAGCAAATTGATAAATAGCAAACTTCTTCAGCCAGTGATGTGACTTTGATAACCAACTCCTCAGTCTATTGTTTGCTGAAGTTTCATCTTCAATGTGTCACCAGCTGGGCACCTTGACTGGCTTGGGAAATCACCTCCAACATGGCTCACACATGCTTTGGAAGTTAGTGTTTGGCCTCCCTATTGACCAGTTCTTTGGGCTAAAAGAGCTAGTATCCCCAGAGATAGGAACTAGAAGCATCCAATTTCTTACTGCATAAGCAAAGTCACTTCTACTATACCTTGCTGATCAAACAACCATGGAGCCCAGATTGAAGGGGACTGCAGATTTCAATAGAACGTAATTCAAACATTTAGGGGCTATGTTTCAAAACTGCCACAGTGAACGTTTAATGTAAGAAGAGTCCACGCTAAAGGCTGAACAAAATAAAACATTAATATGGGCAGATGTTCATGAGACTATAGAATAGAAGCAAGGTCTATATTAGTCCAGCCTCAAATGACTTCCAGAACAAAACTGGTGGTTCTTGGGACAGACTCTGCCTTTAAGGGACACAATATCCCAGGGCATGGAAAAGGACAGACTGCTAGCTGCATCCAGAAACACTGGAAAACAGACATTCAGCTTTTGAATCAGAAAACAATACCAAGATAGTATTGCTTCTCATACTCAGAAATCTGGAGAAATAAAGGTTGGAGAAGTCGTCATCTATCTAGTTACTGAGCATCAAATACTTAGTAATGATTGTCCAACTTCAGCATGTATCAAAATCAAAATAGGTACTTGTTAAAAAACAGATTTTTGAGCTGACACAATTTTCTAGATTCAGATGGTTGGGTAAAAGAGTCAAAATTTTGTACTTGTAAAAAAAGCAAGCACCCAGGTGCCATTGTTCCTGACTTGCAACCAGAATCATAAGCAAAAACTAGCATAAGAATTATGGTTTAACAATTTTTTTACATAACTAAATGTTTAAGAATATCAGAGGTCTAGTAAACAAGCTTACTACTCAGACTACTACATAATACATCACTGACAAGACTGTATTTTTATAAATTCAAAATGGGTTGATATTCACTATGTTCAACTCAACTGCTTATACTGCATTTATTATAAAAGTACTAAAATATAACCACTGTGAATGTAAAGTATTCCTAATTTCTTTGGGTGCACATGTGAAGTTCTCTATATCCAAAGCTGAAAAGCATTACAACAATGTTAAGGGTTTGCATGGCACTAAGAGATATGTTTTCTTATTACTATACATTAAACTATCATTTTCTCAAATAGACATTAAAAATAAGGGGGAAAGATGTTATTTGTTGGTTTCCTTTGAAAATAAGGTTTTGATACAAAGTTTTGGTGTTGTTTTAAATATTTCCTTTCTCCTTCACAGAGCAGCTTACTGCCCAAGAACTCCATTTTCTTATATTCATTCCGTATTTCAAATAGAAATTTGGGCATGAGGAAATTTGTATTCCACATTCGTCTGAAAAAAAAAAAAAGGTGCAGATGAGTTTTATGCTGCTTTCTGAATTAGTCTCCATGTGATTAAATAACATGTTTCCTTTGAAGACAACAAGACTCCTGAGCAAGTCTTAGGAAGAGGCAGCCCACAAGTGGACAAGAATCTGGGACAGCTGCTCCAGAACCTCCCTTGGGTGGCTTCGAGCTGTGCAACGATTATTTCACAGGTGCAACAACCTCATTATTCAGGTGTGTCAGAAAAGGCTAAGACAGTTCCCAGCAGAAGTAAACACAGAGTTCAACAACCACAATTCAGCTAGCTGGATGCACCCAATTTCATGTGGTATTTCTAGCTTTAGGCTAGCCCATGGGTGCAGGCTTGATAAATATATTCCTTTCCTAGGCACCAGCAGCCCTCTTCCATTTTTTATTATTTCAGAAGGCAAAGCTGAATTTCTCATGTAAGAGCACCTGACTTTTATTTAATTAAGCAGATATGCATTCGTAGCACAATATTTCAACTAGCTAATCCATAATTCAATCCTGGAGTCAGCATCCATATCTCTAGGCAATAATCAATATTTTTAAGTGGCCACATAAATTAGGACACCAATAAAAGTCTTTTCTAAGAAAAGAGAAATCCTATAGCTACTTCTTGAATAGTGATTGCTAAAGTCAGAACCAGGAAAAGGAGCTCAGGGTATGTTCCTGATATTCCTAGAAAAAACGCCTCAAATGGATCTGTCAATTTTAGTGATGCCAAATTAGCAATGAGCTAAAATGCAGAGGGAGGCTGAGGAGTAAAAAAGGGGGCTGATAAATAGAACCCCCTTTCAGATCTGGGTGAATGAAGGGAATTTGGGAGAGCAGAGGTGTCTCCTTCAGGGTCACACAGGGCCGAGTTCTCTTCCTCTGAACGTAGCTAACTCATGCCTGGCTCATTTGGAAATCAATCATGAGAGTGCTGTAGAATGATTCATTATCAGCACCACAAATTTGGCTTAGCATGCGCCATCTAATGCAGTTCCCTATTTGTAGATGACAATTTACCAAAAATTAACATGTAATTTTATTGCAGGAAAAAGTTCATAAAATAAACAGGTTAAAGTGTATGTCTTTACAGCGACGTACTGCGCTACAATTAAGGTAAAGCTTTCATGCTTGAGTAAGGTTAATTTTTATCCTGGAAATGTATCAAAGGCTCAGATGTGTGGCAGAGGCTACAAGGAATAAAAGAATGAGCTAGAGAGAAGCAGAAAGTGGAAACATGGGGGTAATGGAGGCAGAAACTTCATCCTATAGCCTGATTAACACAGTAAATGAGAAACAGCAGGGTCTACATACTTTCAGTTTTAATCTTTATTCTTTAATTTACTTGTATCTAGGTGCAGAAGAAAATGAGTTTTTGCATTAATGGGCTAATGCTAAGATTTCTGTTTCATGTCAAACCCACTTTTTAAAAAATTCATAGTTTTATTTAAGCAGCAATACTGAAATAATTGAGGCAGGAAAAAAAAAAACATGGGTCAAGCAAAATTACCTGTTACAGTTTTTAGTCATGGCAAGAACTGTTTGTGCAGTAGACTGCCTTTGAGTGTGGTCTTTACTTGCTTTGGGAGCAGTGACTGGTGCAATGAAAAGGCAAAAAATTATATGAACCAAGACCAGGGCTGGGAAAGAGGAATACAGGAAATGTGGGGGCTTCAGCCCATATACCCAAATGATGTAGAAAGCACAAATCACCTGTCCGTTCATCCAAAACACAGTGAGCTGAATATATGGCCCAATAGTAGTGCTTTTGACTAACATGTGTGAGAATGTAGGTTCAATTCCCAATACCACATAAAATTACTAAATGTCCATTAGGTGCATACCTATGCTTTCATATAGCTTAGAATTATTGAGGCAGAAGGGGAGTGGGAACAAAGAGATTGACAAGTACATAGAAAACTAAATGGACAATCCGAGTTCAGAAAATAGCCCATATAAACAGAACAAGGAGATATGTCCTTAAATGGTAGAAAAATTAATAAAGCTGCAATTCAGGAAGGTACATGATAAATAAAAAAAAGTAGAGAGCCTCATAAGGGGATGTAGCACACAATGACCATGTTTAATGGTGTCATGGAATATGGCATGTGAGGGTGACAAATAAAGTTACAGGTACAGACTGGGCTCTAGGCGGGACCAGATGAACTCAGTCATAAGGATGAATAATAAGAAATGGTTGGCCATATACCATCATATCAAGGCTGGACAAAGCAACTCAGTGGGATAAAATAGCTCCTATGAGCAGGCAAAAGAGTCAGAGACACCCCGACTCACACTGTTAGGTGTTGTTTGTTTATCACTGGAAGGTGTGCTCTTTTCAGAAGGGAAACAGAAAAACAGTGGATCTGGGGGAAAGGGAGGTGTGAAGGGTAGGGAAGGGAGGAGATATTGCAGTTGGGATGCACTGTATGAAAGAAGAATAAATATAGACTAGACTAGAATTGGTTGGCCAAATAGCTGTGCTTCAAAACAAATAATGAGGAAGAATTGACTTCATGGTATTTTTTGTTTGTTTGTTTGTTTGTTTGTTTGTTTGAGATAGGATTTCTCTGTGTAGTTTTAGTGCCTGCCCTGGATCTCACTCTGTAGACCAGGCTGGTCTCAAACTCACAGAATTTTGCCTGGCTCTGCCTCCTGAGTGCTGGGATTAAAGATACACGTCACTGCTGCCTGGCTGCATGGTACTTTAAAGGGAGAAACTTGGTAGGCCTTTATCAGAGAAAGCAAGGTAGAAAATAATAAACTATAAATCAGCTGAGGTCTGGGAAAGATGGCGAATAAAAACACCTTTTTGAGACATTAGAAACAGGACTGGAGTGGATAGGAAGCCATAATGATGACCTCACACCCCACAGTTTTAGTTCAGGACAACAGAGTGCTGTAGGAGTATCATGTTCAGGTATATGTAACTAACCAGATGTCCAGAAAAGATCTAACACTGAACACCTACATCCTCAAGGATACGATTGGAGATTTGACTGTGTGTATAACCCAAAAGGAATGGGTGATAGAATGAAGTTTGGTGTTAACAGCTCCTCTTATATTTATGCAAGTAAGCATATGCTTACGTCTCTCGAACCATTTTGATACTGGTAGTTCATCAAACTACCAGTTTGATAAGGGTATGTCCATTTGGATTGGTAGGGTACCCACTCCCATTGATCAGAACCTGTACTAGGCAAGTTATATGTTTAATACCATCATTGGATATAGATATTATTAGTCCTAGTTTATCAAGTAGCAAAATGATGCCTAAATATGTTTGGAAAAGTTAACAATATAAGAGTCAATCAGAGCTAGAGATGAGGGGCTTCACACCTCTTCTTTGCTTGGACTCCTCAACTGCTTGTCTTTCATCAGTCTTTGTTCCTAGATTTGCACTTGATGGACAAGCAATTTTGGTTTAATTAAGGATATACATGTGTGCATGTACAATGTACATACCAGTGTGTGTGTGCAGGTACATGCATACATGTGAAGGGCCAGGGGTTGACACTGGATTTCATCCTCAATTACATCCAACCTTATTTGTTGAGACAGAGTCTCTTCACTGAAACTGTAGCTTACCAATTTGCCTAATCTTGCTGGCCAGCAAGTGTCTCCAGCTCCTCGAAGCCCAGTGTTGGAGTAACACATTTTATCCTGTGCCTGGCCTTTAAGTGGATACTAGGGATCTCAACACAGGTCCTCATGCTTCTGAGGCAAGGACTTTACCCACTGAGCCATCTCCCTATCCAGGAGGCTATACAGTTTTGAAAATGTTTTTCTTTTAACAAGACTAGACCTGTCTTAACACACAAATGTATACTCATATACTCATATACACATACTTTGATTAAGCCCTGTTAACTTTACTTTCCTAATTAAGGTTAGAAATCCTAAAACTATCTCAAGTTTGATAAAAACAAAATCTTCTGTAGCATTTAATCTTTGTTACAATGATTGAACAGAGTAAATTATAATTCCTAGCCCAGTAGATTGCAATGCATAGAAGATCCTAGAATGAAGAACAACTTCCACTTCAGTTTCTGTTTTGAACATCACCTCCCATTGCAATGGACTTTCTCTTTTTCCCTGTCCTGGTCACTATATTATTCCCACCCTCCTCTCTCTCTCTCTCTCTCTCTCTCTCTCTCTCTCTCTCTCTCTCTCTCTCTCTCTCGTGTGAAATATATATAATACATGTTTTTCAGCATATATAATTTATTTTGTATATTTAATATTTAAATAGTAACCTTAAAGAGTAATTCTTCAAGTTTCTTTCCTCTCATTACACAGAATTCGTTACCTATTTCCATTTCTACAACAACCCAACATAATTTTCTAAATATTCAGTGAGTCACATCTTCTTTAGTTTTCATTTCTGGGGGGAATAATTTTTTTCTTTTTTAATTTTTATTAAGAAAGTTTTTATTCATTTTACATACCAATCACAGATCTCCCTCTTCCTTCCTCCCACCCCTCCAGCCTTCTCCCCTCAAACTGACCTCCCAATTTCCTCCTACAAGAAGGTAAGGGCCTCCCATGGGGAGTCAGCAGAGTCTGGTACATTCAGTAGGGGCAGGTCTAAGCCCTTCTCCCTACCTCCAGGCTGTGCAAGGTATCCCACCATAGGCACTGGGCTCTGAAAAGCTAGCTTATGTAGCAGGGATGGATCCTGATTCTACTGCCAGGGGGCCTCTTAAGTAGATCAAGCTACACAACTGTATCACTTACGCAGAGGGCCTAGTCCAGTCTGGTGGATGCTCCACAGCTGTTGGTCTAAATTTCATGAGTTCCCACTAGTTTGGTTTGGTTGCTTCTGTATGTTTCCCCATCATGATTTTGGTGCCCCTTGCTCATAGAATCCCTCTTCTCTCTCTTTTACTGGCCTCCTGGAGCTCAGCCTGGTGTCTGGCCGTGGATCTCTGCATCTGCCTCCTTCAGTTACTGGAGACAGGCTCTATGATGATAGTTAGGGTATTCACCGATCTGAATGAATTCAGACACCCTCTTTACTATTGCTATTAGTCTAAGCTGGGGTCATCCTCGGGGATTCCTGGGAACTTCCCTAGCTCCTGGTTTCTCCTTATCCCCATGATGTCTCCCTCTATCATAGTATCTCTTTCTTGGCTTTCCCACTCCATCCCTGTTCCAGCTCGACCATCCTGTTCCCTTATGTTCTCATAAGTTTTTAAAGTTTTTTTTCATCTGCTGTGTATCTTAGTTTCCTTTCTCCATTATCAAAACCTTTTCTTCTTATTCTTTTATTTTTATTTTCTGAGCTACAATTCACTTTTTGTGGGGACTATTTTTGATTTTATTTTCTGCCTCTGTTTTATTGCCTTTGATCGTTTTCACTTAATTTATTTATTTATTTTGCTTTTATTTTCTGCCTTTATTGACTTTGATCTTTTTCACTTTTTTCTTTTTTTCTAGAATCATGATCATTACTTTCCTGTCAGGTGAAAATTATAATTCTTTATAAAATATTTTATTTAGAAAGTTCTTTTTGTTTACTTCCATTGGTATTCAATAAAGATATTACTAATGTTTTGGATCAAAGTTTGGGTTGTGTAAGGCTGCCCTGTGCATTATTGAGTGCCTTTCAGAACCCTTGTCCTCCACCTACTAGATACCAACAGCACCCAGTCACCCCAACGCCCAAGTCAGGAGATCCCAAACTGCTGGTGGGAGTTGTTGACTGTTCCCTGGAGGCCAGTATCACCCCATTGTCACAAAAGCTGATCATCTAGCTGATTGGAGCTAACTTGTCCAGCACTTAAGAAGGACCACTTAATTTGGTGTTAAGTCTTGACTCGAGTTTATTAACTTAAAACTCTGAACATGAAATTGCATGTTATGGGCCTTCAGTATCTTATCTGTAAAATGGGGGGGTTAGCAAATGCTGTACCTGTCCTAAAGTCTGATCATGTGGATCTAATAAAATGTGGGTGAAATCTCACTATAAATTCTGGAGGACCCAGGTAGCCGCTCTTACTCTGGTTTCCTTTTTCCTTTGGGAAAGATGGACAGAAGCAAGTCTTTAAAATTACATTGGATCTAATAATAAAGGCCCCACTTAAAGAAAAATTTGCCTACTGGGTGGATTAACTTAACTACCCATGTACCCTTCCTTCTCTAATTTCTTAGGCTATGAAGCAAACACTCAAAGAGCTTGATTGAAACTAGAACAGCTCTCTCTGGTTTTCTAGTTCCTCTTGTCCAGTGTATTTAGTATGTCAAAAAGCAGGAGTTATGGTTATGACGGCTCAAAGTCGAAATGTCATCCTTCATGCAGGTGGCAGGGGTGTTTTAATACATATTAAATACCTTAACAATAATTGCATGCTAGCCATGGCATTTTAGGTCTGAAACATTTGTATATAAACATTTTAATGCCCTTGTTTTATCATGTTAACATCAAATACAAGTAAAGGAGGAAGTGTGCACAGCCTAATGATAAAACCTCTCTATATAAGGAAATTATGGTCAGAAATGAGCATCCTCTAGAAGTTCAGGTCTCTCCTGGAGTACTCCGGATTGCAAAAATAAAGATAGGCACTGTGTAGTAAGAAAGAAATACAATTCCCATATGTCACTTCTGTCGTTATGTTATACAGCAATCTAGCCACCACTTTAGCTAAGTGACCCCCTTAAATAATCTCATTTACACCTACACATATTTCCTTAACTCAATCTGGTCTTCTTACCAACATGTGTTGTTTATACACATAAGCGGAGTTTTTCATATAATAGGGATAATTTCAAGGTCCTAATAATACCCCCTGAAATAAATTATTTAATATATTTTTTGGAAAAAGAAGTAAAGTACGTCTTCTGGGTAATTGATGTGAGATAAGCTACGGCATTGGTTGTATATTCATTTTTTCTCCAATGTATGCAATTATCCACTCAGCCTGCACCCATTAATATTATTTTTCTTCCTAAGCTGGAAGTATTTAAAGCCATTAGAAAATAATCCAAAGAATTCTATTTGCTGAATAAATTTTAATTTGCATGGCACCAGGAATTTTTTATTAATGGGAAATAAATTATTGCAATCTTTGGGAAGGAGACAAGTTAATAGCTTTGTGAAAAGCAATGGAGAGAAAATGATCTTGAAAAGGTCAGGTCTCCTGTCACAGTGTCTTTATGCACAATTAAAACAAGTCAAGAAAGTGGCTATATAATCAGGACCATGAATATGCATTATATCCTAATGAGAGTGTGAAGATGGAGCAGGCTTAGTGCTAAAGTCATGGTGGGGTGGTAACATAAAAATGGTAATTTGTGATGTAGTATTTAACTGTGTTTCTCTTTCTTACGGAAAACTTAACTCTTTGTAGGCTAGTGCATCTCCCCTTACTATAGTTAGGCTCTTTCTGCTTTCCAGGGAATAACAACAACAGAAAAATTCAAAAGACCAATTCTGTCCGTTTGTGAGAGCCAAAGCAATAGTCAAACATTACCCCTATTATATATGAGTTAGCCGATGAACTAAAATTTTCATTTTGCCATCAAGTGCTTTGATTTGTCACACACTTGCATGCGTCTGAGCACATGTGCAAATTCATTTTCATTCATCAAGACACAAACGCTTACTGCCCCTACCCTGTGCTATCCATGCTGCCTTTATATCGGTGTCACCTTTCCTCGTTCCATCCCATGTGATATTCTGTGGCTCCCTACAAATGACAGGGGGGGAAATAGCAGTTAGCCTTAATGGGATTTTTTAAATCCCATGCAGTTTTTATCTTGAATACCCCATTACAGGGATATTGTTTGTAAGAGTGTTCTTTCTGTAGGAAAAACCTTTAGAAATGACATCAGGAGAAATAACTGGCAGCATCGAGAAGTTAACTTAAGTTCTTAAGTGGTCAATTACCTCTGGTAATGGCTGCTTCACTGGGTCATGTTGCTGCCGCTCTGTGTGCTATTGAGGCATTTCTAGCTATTCTACATTTTAATTGAAAAGCAGTATGAACCTTCTGATTCAGTGGTCATTTAATAAAAGATAATGATCACTGAACAATGGTTCTGATTAGCTAATGGCAATTTAAAGGTTTATTGAACCTTTCACAGGTCTGCCTGCTTATTCCAGAATATTCATAGGAGACCTTGAACTAATAAGATTTCAGTTCTTATCTTTTGAGAAAGTAAAAAGAGAGAGAGAGGGAGAAAAGTCTAAATTTCTTTTCATGCATTTTGGTAGCACAATGAATAGATGCTATGAACCAGTAACTCTGGGCACAGTGATGATCAGACAGAACATAGAGAGGCCTTTGTCTCTAGCTCTGTGGATAGTGAGCACTGGTCATTTCCTAGCTGGCTTCAAGCTTTCAAAGTTTGTTGCATTGCCATTTAAACATGGGACCATACTTCTCATACAGTGTGAGGCAAATGCCCAGAGTTTCTCTTCCTCAGAAAGCTGTCTCAGGACAAGCCCACCAGCCCCCGAGCCCCTCCTTTACTGTTTCTTATTGATGGAGTTCAGTAACTTAAGATGCACCAATTAGCCATTAGGACATGAGTAGGATAGACTGTTACAAGGTAATTCAGTGAGTGAGAGCTAAAAAGTATTGGAAGGTAAATTTTATGCCCACATTTTCTTCCTAAGTGTCAGCCCTGGAGTATCTACTACTACATACTTTATACTGAATGATTTATTTGGCCTAGGACCTAAACACAGATAGAATGAATTTCCATCGTAAGTGTCAGCCACGCTTTACCTGAATCATTGAGTGCACATCTCGGCCTATAGACTGATGCACACAGGAATCCAGGGACTACAAAACAAGAAGTCTCATCGACACAAGTTTGAAACTGAACTCCTTAGAGACACTACAACAAATGGAGCATAGTTGGGAGGATTCTCTGGGAGACACCATTAGACCAATACACTCTGCAATACGCAGTAGCCAGAGTAAGGATGGCTTGCTGAGCACTTGAGTGTCCAAGCATATGGGAAAAGCATGATTTGGATGACAAGCTCTCCTGAAATGGAAAACATATCCAATCACCCAAATGATCAGATGCCTTCAAAGCTCTGTTTAACGAGAGGCTCCGAGAAGCTCAGAATGTGTTCTGCTAACAGTGAATGTGCAATTGCAAACATCGACTTACCTGGCCTTTGGGGAACTTTCTGTATAAGAAGATATGGGAACATTTAGTACTGAGTTTCAGTCTAGTACTTCATTTTAGGCTAATTGGAGTTCTGTTTTAGTAGGTATTTGGCTTAGGCAAGTTGATTAAATTCTGAGCTTAAATGATCTGTTTACTGATGAGGAAATAACAATAGACATTTCACAGAGCCGTGACAAAAATATGTAAACTCCCTAGCATCTTATCCACTCAACAGTGAAAAACAGAGAAACATAGGTAGTCAGTATCCCCCCCCCCTCTCAGCCAGAGCAGATGGGTGGGAACTCAGGTACCTGGATACACTGCTGGCCACATGTCCTTCAAGTCAGTGCTGACCTTACAGAGGATGGAATTCAAGACTCCTACAGCATCTCCTCCAGTGCTTGGCTTCCTACATAAGAGGAAGGGATGGATATTGCCTGAAAATTGTCCCCATTCCATTCTTCATCCTGAGAGATGAGGCCACAACTGGGATCCTTGAACAAGAGAAACATACAGGAGCTCCCTGGAAGCTGAAGCCATGCTTCTTCCTGCTTCCTACCAGTTCCCTTCATCCCTTCTCTTTTCAAGCAGTGTAAGAATGTGGAAAGGGATGGGGCTATGTCTGGACCAAGCAAATAAAACTGTGATCTTCAGCGGGGATAGCACAGAGTGTCAGATCCTCTCCAGCTTTGTTCTAGAAAAACCCTAAGGACAAAGAGAAAAAGACAAGCAACACCACCTCTGACAGTAAAATGTAAGGAAGCACCTGTGGGGTCTCTGAGATGACTCACAGGATAGAGGCACTTGCAACTAAGCCTAATGACTTGAGTTGAATCCCCAAGACCTACGTGGTCAGGGAAGGGAAGACAGAGAGAACTGACCCTTGAAAATTACCCTCTAATCTCCAAGAACACATGTGTGCAGTGCAGGCAACACACATATGCTTGGGATGTTCTGTATGGCAAATGTGTTGCTCTGATTGGTCAATAAATAAAATACTGATTGACCAGTGGCTAGGCAGGAAGTATAGGTGGGACTAACAGAGAGGAGAAAAGAAAGAACAGGAAAGCAGAAGGAGTCACTGCATGTGAAGATGCCAGTAAGACACAAGCCACGTGGCAAGGTATAGATTTATGGAAATGGATTAATTTAAGCTATAAGAACAGTTAGCAAGAAGCCTGCCACGGCCATACATACATATAGTTTGAAATCAATATAAGTCTCTGTGTTTACTTGGTTGGGTCTGAGCGGCTGTGGGACTGGCAGGTGAGAGAAATTTGTCCTGACTGTGGGCCAGGCAGGAAAACTCTAGCTACACATACATACTTACACACACACACACACACACACACACACACACACACACACACACATACACACACTTTAAAAGTGAAAAACTGAGGGGGGGATCTAAGATAAAGACCGTGGAATTGTAAAAATCTATATTCACACATTAATGAAACTCCACAGGAATATAAACTTAACAAAACCCTCTTCAAAAATGGGTAAAAGTAAAATCTAAAACTTGAAATAATTTCTAAAATATCAACATTATAAGGCTATACATTTTACAAGAAATATGCCCAATATTGCATTGAACAGTCTCTAAGGAAATTACTGAGGGCCTTAATAAGGGTTTATAGATTTTAAACAAACACCCATTTGACTAAATTTTACTGAGTAAGAAACAAATCAACAAATGATTGATATAAATTCTTTCATAAAATGCATGTGAAGAAAGGCTAATGCTTTTTCATGTTTTTCCACACTGTATCTTCTTATGTTTATAATCAAGCACTGAAATAGACATTTCTGAAAGTGTACTTCCCATTTGAGAGATGAAAACCTTGAGGCACTATAATGCTATAAAAACTGGCCAAGGCACATGCACAATTAATCTTAAGGCTAGAGCCTGATGAAATTTCTGTGTTCTTAGACAACACTAATTGATTATAGAGATTGCCTTTGGGGCTGAAAAAAAGTCTAACATGCAAATCACAAATGCTTTGCTTGGCTTTCCAGCTTTTTTGAAGTTATTGAATCAAAATAGGATTTCATTCAGTGTCTGTTTTCTGAGCTGCTGTGATAAGCAGGGTATATTCTGAACTGTGGTTGAGCATAGACAATTCTGAGATCCTGTTTTTCCCTCAAGATAAGGAATGGGCTAACGTGCAGTTTTAGAAGCACCTTCAGCATAGTTGTTGTTTAGTGAATTCTGCTTAACCATAAGTTTTGTTGAATTAAAATCCTCTCAATATTACACTTAAAATATATCATGATACACATGTTCTCATGGTTCCATTCACTTAAGAAACTGATGGACTGGTGAGTCCACTGAGACTCTTCCTCAGTTGGTCCAGGAACCTGAATACTCAACAAGCCTCTAGAGGGACTAGATGACTGTTAGGGGACCCCACCTTGGGAATGATGCTTTTTATCTTCCCTCCTTCTTACTGGCTCATCCTGGGATGCCTTAGCTCTGCTGCAACATAGGAGTTGAGTCTCACCTCCTGTTTCTAGCAGCCACACCAAGACTAAGGAATCACCACAGGCTATGAAAAAAAAAAGGAGTTCACATTAGGAAAGATTTCCTTTAAGATGGGGTTCTGTAGTAAATAATAAATTCAAATGGAGAGAGCTCTAAAATAGAAGGTGGAAAGGGGGAAGACAGCCCAGTAGATGGGAGCAATGCTGTGCAGACGTGAGAGTCAAAGTTGAATCCCCAGCACCCATGTAATAAACAGGGCACTGTGTCACATGTCAGAAACCCTTGTCTGACAGGGCAGAGACCGGTGGATCCCAGGAGCTCGTTCCTCATCCAGCCTAACTGACTTCCACTTCAGTGAGAAGCCCTGCATCAAAGGAACAGGGTGGACAATGACAGAGTAAGGCATCTACTGTCTTCCCCTGGCCATAAACAGACATCCCCTCCCCACTCACACATATATTCTGGAAAATTAAATTTAAAAAATAGATGTAGTGAACTGTCAAGAAGGAATTAGGACATAGAGCTATCCAAAGTACAAGAGCCAGCCTCATTGTTTTTTTGTTGTTGTTGTTGTTTGTTTTTGTTTTTGTTTTTGTTTTTTGTCTATCTGTTTGTTTGTTTGTTTTATATCAGACAATATACCTCTAAGTGAGAGATCAGGATAACCCAGGAAGAAGTCTGTCCACCCCTCAGGTAGTTGGGCCAGTTTAATTTGGACACTCCCATTCTTCTCCAATGTTAGAGTAAAAGAAAGTAAGCACCAGACAATGAATGGTGAAATGCTTTCCTATTGTTTATTGTTGGACTATAACTAACCTAAAGAAGAGATCTCACTGAATAGGACATCAACCCTCAAATGGCAATTGCTTCTAGCTCTTTCTGGAACACATTATGGAAGACTGTGGGTTACTTTGAAGCATAAAGCACATGTAAATTGTGTGATATTTGGCAAGGATGATTGGAGGTGTAGACTATTGGAAGAGTGTCCACCTTAACCTACACTAAGGTCTATCAGTCCTCAGCACTGAAGAACAGGTGGAGGTGAGGCAACTTTTTTCCTTTGTTTCAGTATTTTTGAAGTATAATTAACAAGTTCAAAATTCTGTTTAAGATAGATAATATTTTGATAGATCTATATTAGTGAAATAATTACCACCATCAACCTATAGACATATCTACTACTTCACTGTGGTAGTTTAAATGTAATTGGCCTTCATAATCTTATAACCTCATAGGAAGTGGCACTATGAGGAGGTGTGGCTTTGTTGGAGTGGGGATGGCCTTGTTGGAGGAAGTGTGTCACTGGGTGGGCAGGGTTTGTGAATCCCTATGCTCAGGATACCATCCAATCTGTCAGTTGACTTCCTGATGCCTGCCTATCAAGATGTAAGGATTCTCAGCTCCAGTACCACATCTTCCTGCACACCACCATGCTCCCTGCCATGATGATAAATGGACTGAACCTCTAAACTGTAAGTGTGCCACCCCAATTAAATGTTTTACTTTATAAGAGTTGCCATGGCCATTGTGCCTCTTCACAGCAATAAAAATCCTAACTAGGACATTAACACATTTTCTCCATCATTTATTGGAAATTCCTTAGCAAATTTAAGGTATTGCTAACTATCATCACCATGCTTATTATCAGGATTTGGGGTCACCAAATCATTTTGTTCTTTGATCATTAGCATCCCATCTTCACCACCAGCCTCTGGTAAACACTGTATATTCTGCCTATGGTTTCAGCTTTTGTAGATTCTGTATACTTATAAGATTATGCATATTCGTCTTTCTCTGCTTGACTCATTTTTCCTAGCACAATGTCTTCCAGATTTGCTCATACTATTACAGATGAAAGGATCTCATTTTAAGGCTAAATGCTATTCCTCTATTCCTATGTGTTTAAACAAACCCACACATGCTCTTTGTCCATTTGCCCATTGGTAGGTGCTTAGGTAGATGCTGTATCTTCACTGTTATAAATAATGCTGCAGTGAACATGAGGACTTGAGTCTTTTAACTACTTTATTATGAAAAATAAAGATACCCTATTGTTTGAAGTGCTATGAGTTATTGATTTATGCATGCTTTCTTTATTTTCAAATTCACTCATCCCTTCATTATTTCAAGAAATGTATATTTTGTTACTAACATGATATGGTCTTTAGAAAAAAAACAAAAGTTAAAAGTTATGTCTGCCTAGGCAGTTGGATTATAGAAAGAGAAAGAATTTACAATAAGTGAATCTAAATACCTGATCATGTATTGAAGACCTAGCCAATATGTAGAAGAAAAGCATGTCCTGGTTTACTGCAAATAACTCAGGGGATAGGGAATGTTTAACAGAGCATGATTTAGAGAACTCAGTGTAATGAACCAGGTGGACAAGAGGAAGAAGGTGTGCAGAAAGCATAAATATCTGTGCAAGTTGAGGAAACCTGAGAGAATGTGAAGTGTTCAGAGGGTTGGAGAGCGATGAGCCTGAAGAAGTCAGTAAGCATGGTTGGTGGAAGTTCTTATACATTGGGCAAATACATTTCAGTGACTTCTTTTCTTATGGGAATATAGAAATAAGGAACAAATTTTAAGCAAAAAATGGCATTGTATTGAGAGACTTAAAAGATCATTCTTGCGAGTCTGTAAAGATGAGAAAGAACAAGTGTCGGGCAAAGAGCAACCATGGAAGCCTCAGTACAGCTTTAAGTATTTTCATGGAACCATGGAAAACTCCTCAGAGATTTGAAGAAGAGACTAAACTCATTCAATTTGCATTTTAGAAGAATTATGGAGACTGCAATATAAAAACTAGATCAAGAGCAACAAGACTGAGAATGAGTAAAGAGGCTCAAAATGTTGTCAGCTGTCAAGAAGGACTGAGGGCGGGGAGTGGGAACAGGCAGATATTTGCAAAATAACATTCACAGGAGTCAGCCACAGTATGATTCTGGTGTAACCAAGGGAGAGAAGTGTTGGGTATCTGGATTTTAAAATCTAAGACATCAAGGTGGGGAGATGGCATAGCTATTAAGAACACAAACTGCTCTTGAAGAGGACCTATGTTTGATTTCCAGCATCCATATGGTAGTTCACAACCATCCATTACTTTAGTCCCTGGAGATCTGACACCCTTTCATTGTCTTAACAGGCATCAGAAACAGATGTGATAGAAAAACGTATAGGCAGACAAAAGACTCATATACATAAAATACAGTAATATTTTTTTTTAAAATCTAAGACAGTCTACGTTCCAAACATAAGCTCCAAGTCAGAGAGGAATCTTTATGGGTTATTTTATGTAGAGTTCAATGAGTGTAAAAACATGTGAATGACATTTACTAGACAGAAGCAGATAAAGTTAATGACTTAAGCTTCTATGGTCTTTACTCACACATGTTGTTCCAAGGTCTAACCTAGTATATTTGTGTTTATAGTTTTGTTTTTGTTTATTTGTTTTTAGTAAAAGAGAGCTCTCAAAGTATAAGCTTGGGCTCCAGAAATCTGACTTTCTAGGACAAATTACCATGTATATCTGAATCTCTTAAAGCAAACCAGGGTATAGAACAATATAGAGGGGGACAAAAAAGAAAAAAAGTAGTTAAAAGTATTACATTGATGCTTTTTGAAATAAATGAGCTAGTATGCGCGACTTCACTGTTTTATATAAAGGTATTTGATTTAGTGACTATTTGATACTCAAGAGTGCTACTGAAGTATATATGTATATATCCTATTTTCACAAATTTTTCTGGAATGTTTTAAGAGGATCATTAAGGAGACGAGTAATTGGCTTAAAACTTTAATGATCCTTTGACTTTATCAGTTCCAGTGGTCATGATAGCATGGCAGTTACATCTGATGGCTTGGTCAATCCAAACCAACTATAGTTCCCTAGAAATATAGGCTGTCTCTTCTTGCACTGGTCACTTAACAGATAACCACTCAGCTTTCCTGCCAGGCTGTCCTGACTGTCTCCTAACTTGTACCTGCCACTTTATGCTCCTGTGCTTACTATTGTATGTTTATTACCACACCTTCTATGTTTGGATTTTTACAAAAGGCATGGTTTTCAGCATGAGGCTGTTAGAAAGTGGAACCTTTTAGATGGAGCCTCATGGGAGGGCATCAGGTCAATGTGCATTGACCATGAAGTGAGCCATGAAGTATGAAGCAGCAGGCACAGCACCTATTGCATGTGATAGCTTATTTACCTCAAACAAGCACTGGCATGCTATTGATATTCCCCCTCTTGCTCTTTCTCTGGCATACCACACTCTCCACCAGGGTGAGTTGCCTTATCACACACCCAAAAGCAATGTGCTAGCTGATCATCACTCAAAGCCAACTTTTCTTTCTCTGTATGTCCAGCTTGGTGTTTTCTTTTGGACTTTGAATATTCTCCAAAAGCAGTTTTAAGGCTTGAGTCACCAGCTTTTGCCACTACTGGAAGGCAGTTATATCATTGGGAATGTCTTTGAAAATGATATAGGGACCTTGGCACTTTTCTATCTTACTTTGTTTCCCAGTGGTCATGGGGTGAGCAGCTTTGCCTCACTACAAACCCCCAGATGTGATTCTCTGATTTGCCACTGATCCAAAGAAACAGACCTACATGATTAAGAACTAAAGACTCTAAAATCACAAGCCAAAATAAATCTTCCTTCCTTATAAGTTATTTATTTTGTGTATTTTGTTATAGGCTGGTAAACTTCAATGCCCTTGAAATATATACATATATATAGAGAGAGATAGATACAAGTATATATATAATTCCTTTATATAGAATAACAATCAGCAAATTATATTCTTGAAGCAAAATGAAATCTACTGCCTGTATCTATGAATACCGTTTTTATGTGAAGATAGTAGCATCAATGCATTCATGTGTTTTTTATGACTATTCTCATGTTATACAGAAGGAACTGAATGATTAACAGAAACTTCTATCAAAATTCTAAAGTTCTGGTACTTGGCAGAAGAGTTCACTGACCCCTGATCTATAAACTTCATCAGAAGAAATGAGTATGGCTTCACAAATTGCAGTACTTCACAAACTGGTTTAACTACTTAGCCTTCAAAAATATTTGTTGAATAAAAATGTGAGGCATGCAGTTCCACCTCCACTCTTATCTTTCCCTCCACAATAAAGTTAGGTATTGCTGGATAACCTTTTTAAATGCTTTTATGTATCACTGTGAAATGTTTTATGCATTTTAAAATAATCAGAGATGTTTTCAGAAAGGAAAGTTGAAGTTACTGAATGGTTTTGTTGAGGATTTTGTACACTCAAAGTTAAATGATTGAACTAGGCTTGATAATCTCCAGAAAGCAAGAAGAATGTAAACAAGACAGAGGAGGGGGTCAGTGTGTGTGAAGGAGTAGGACATTCTCATTCCTTCTGCCTGACTCTCTCCCTCCTCCTCTCTCCCTTCACAGTGGAGACAGATGGACACAACACAGCTCTGTGCCTATCTCTCTAACTTAGAGGAATAAAATAATTCTAAATGAAGGTAACGTGTGACAACAATAGAAAAAGTGCTCTAAATGACCAACTAGGAAATTACATAATGGGATTTGTCAGTTTACTTCTTCCCCTTAGAAGTCCTGAAGGGCCATTTAACCTAATAAAGCCTGTTTATCAACAAGTTTTTCTATTTGATGTCCTGATTCTGAAGGAATGCAGACATGGGAATAGGAACTGTGTCAGTATTTTTGGTCTGTTTGCCCTTTTGGAGCACATAAAATAAAAGGAATTAAAATATAAACATCATCTGTGTTTGCTCTATGTAACTCACAATGTAAATGCTCACAAAGTTGACAATGTTGATGTAGTTAGATAATGATTTTAGAAATAAAATATGTAGGCTTCTTTGATGACCCAAAGGCTGTAATTTTGGAAAGAGGGAAAGGTAGATGAGAATGATTCTGTCTAAGCTCCTAAGTCATGAAGGAAAAGGTCTGTAGTTGGAAGTTTTCCTGTGTCCCACCAGTCTGCAGCCGCTCAGACCCAAATAAACATACAGAGGCTTATATTAATTACAAACTGTATGGCCATTAGCTCACACTTATTACTGACTAGCTCTTACGCTTAAATTAACCCATAATTCTATCTATGTTTAGTCACATTGCTTGGTGACTGTTTTTCAGTTCTGCCTTGTCATCTTGCTTCCTCTGTGTCTGGCTGGCAACTCCTGACTCAGTCCTTCCTCTTACCAGAATTCTCCTTGTCTGCTTACCCCACCTATACTTCCTACCTGGCCACTGGCCAAACAGCATTTTATTTATCAACCAATCAGAGCAACACACATTCAGAGCATACAGAACGGCATTCCACAGCAAAGGTCAATTTACCAACTTAAGAAATAGCCCAATCTTAGATGAATTTCATTTACTACCTAGACCCAGCTACACAGTATAATTTTTCTGCTACAAATGAATACAAAGATAACAATCCACATCATCAGACACATGGCCCTATATGGAGGTCCATATTCTTGAAGCACTCATGTTTAAATAATAAAGAGAAAACTATCATGTAAGAAATAAGGTTGTTAATATGCCACTCTTCAACTATTCCTTTTACCAGAGATGGTTTAAGAACTATAGTAGTAGATAATTTGCAAAGGTAACCACAAAATCCTTTATACAGGGGCCTCTTTGTTCTGTGGCCTTGCCGTCTCTGTCATCAAGGGATAGTGACTTTTCTCCTTTCTATGGATTTAAACTGTTACAACTTTTGTTAAAGGGATGTAGAAGAAATAACATTGTAGATTTACAAACACTCCCTCTCTGCAAAACTTTTCATCTTTTGTCTCTCCTGAGACCACCTATGCTGGGACCATTTCATTTTGTGGCAATTCAAGGGACACAAGACCAAGTGGAAGAAGGTATTCCAACAATCTCACCATTTAATCTGACTCCAAGTTGATAGGATCCTCAATGTGTGAACTAAGCATTACAGAAAAACTGGTCTAGTCAGTTTATGTTCATTTGTTGATATTTCATACCACAAAACTTTGGGTTTACTTGTGTAGTAATAGATAACTGATTCCAAAGTCAGTAATATTCTCCCGAATGCATAAAATAATGTACCCACCCCTAATTTCAGAATTATCCACAGGGCAGTGATAGTGAAAACAATGTTCAGTTTCCTTTTCCTGGATTCCAGTTGATTTTAGGTATGAAAATACCATCATTTTTTTCAGTGTTTATCCTGTGAATGAACAGTTTACACTTTGAGCTTCACCTCTGGCATCACAGCTACAGTCAGATCTTGATTCCTAGAAATATCCCTGCATTTAGAAAAGATTCTGAATAACACCTTTAATGAGTTAAAACCCTTATAGATATCTCAGGTTAACTTCTATCTCTCTAGCATGATTGAGATTATTTTATGGTTGTGCATTATTTTTACTTCACCAGAATCAATTTAGACAACCATCGGTCCCAATGCCTCTGGTAGAGGGCAACTTGTTTGGAGAACTAAGGGAGAAGAAAAGAGGAGTCCAAAGAAGATCCATGGCTCATTCCTTATTCACCCCTGGGACGTGAGCATGCATGCTTCTTCCTGAAAAGCTGACTTCCCTTGGAGTTCCCATTGCTTTCCTTTTCCTCCCAGAATCTAATTTTGCTTCTCAATAACTCACACTCTTACCCCAATAATATTCATTGTATCTAAAACATCCTTCCTAAATTTATTACCTGAGTTCAGCCAGCAAGATAAATTCAAGATAAGCATCAAAGATTGAGTCCTGAGTATATCCTCCATTGCAGTAGTAACTGAGAAAGCCACTTTTTTAAATGATAGAGAGACAGAGGTCATATCTGATTGTTTTCCTTGCTATTATTTGACAAATGAATACAAAAATGCAGGCATGTTCATTTTGCTTAAATGCCTCACTGTGAAAGAACTTGATCCTTGTTGCCAAGAAATGAGTTTGGTTTTAATATCAAGGTTTAGCATTTCACAGACCTTTAATTCACCTGCAATTACATCTCCTGGTTCATTTCCCCACCAGCCACAGGAGTCTTTGAGGGATCCATGACCACCATGAGATCTCAATCTCACCTATGGGAAGAACCATTTCCATCACTACCTGGTAGGATATGTAGCAATTCTCTAACTCTGAGAGCACTCTGACCTTTCACCTCATGTCATTTGGTTTCTCTAGCATCTTTCCCTCTGCTTGATCCCAAGTGTCTCCATATGCCTGTATCTTCCACAGTGCAAATAAAGCCCTAACAATAAGCTTCATTTTACTATGTGAAAGACACTGTTATGAGAACCTTACAAGTATTCACTAATGTCATGTTCCTAGTCTTCTCAGTATCACGTGGTTACTGCTTGATTCTTGCAGCAATGTGTTTAGAAATGACCCTTCATAATATGAAACCACTTGTACTCATCTTCCTCCACCTGAGCAAAGCACCTGAAACTCTAAATACTTATTATAATAGTCTAATGGATATTATCTTTCTTCTATACCTCTTACAGGATTGCAGCATTTACTAACATAGTGACTATCCAGATAAGTCTTATAGTAATTATTGTATCTATTTAATCTTATCTTACCCAATATTTTCTACCTTTACTTCCCATGGGAACTTTCTTCTGTAGCAGAATACCTTTTGGAAATAGAAGCACACATGTAAACAAGATATGCAATTATGACAACAGCTCCTACTTTCTTCTTAGAAAGATCTTATTTTTTAAAAAACCCTCCAGCCTGTAAAGTAAAGAGAGACTTTGTGTTCAGGATCTATATGGATTTTTAAGTTTTACTTTTTAATTTCCTAACACTTCTCTAGGCTTTGCTGATGTGTAATGAGAAGCCAGTTTTTCCTATGGAGGTCCTGAGTCTCAGTCTCTGTGTATAATTTATCTGAAGCTTATGTTAAGGATGTAAGCCAGAGGCCCCTTAAAATCTGCCTCTTACTGCCAGGCTTGGTTTGTCCTGTGCTCCCACTCTCTAATTAGAGTGATCTGCTTGTTATCTGCTGTCTGGGTTCTGGGTGATCTGTTTGCTCCCATGATGCAAAAATGATAGTCTTTAAATTTCCTTTTGGCAGGAAGCATGACTTCCTGATACAGATCTAAACAGGAAAATATCTGTCTTTGTCTCTCTCTGTCTGTGTCTCTCTCTGCCTCTCTCTCTGCCTCTCTCTCTCTCTCTCTGTCTCTCTCTCTGTCTCTCTCTGTCTCTCTCTCTCTCTCTCTCTCTCTCTCTCTCTCTCTCTCTCTCTCAGTAGAAACACAGATTGCAGGATAAATCCTTTTCAGTGTTCAGACACAGCAGCTAAGGGAGGTAGAATAGGAATGGATATGGTACCTACTGTCGATGTTGCTAATGATTGCTGTCTCTGTGTAAATATAGAATACCTGAGAAAACTTCCCAAATGTGCTGCTCTCCACCGTCCAATAGCTAGGTTTTACAGACAGTCACTCCTATCTCTAGGAGTACAAATAAGTAACGTGACTGTTTTAAAGTTATTTGCTGGAAATAGTTACAATAATTTTAATTTCACTCTGATTTTTGATAGCCATCAATTAAATATTTTCTTCACATAGCACTAATAATAGTTCTACCTATTTTTGGAGGTCTGAATTACTAGACATTTGATAAAGCAATATGAAATCAAAAAGACAATTTATTATTCTATAATTGTCTACTTGAGATACTTGCTCAAGACTACATAATAATCTGACATGGCCCAAAAGAAGTTTCTGCTACAATGGAAACGTTCTGTAACCAGCTTGTAGAATTCAGAAGCCAACAGTCACATGTTCCTGTTGAACATCTGAAATGTCACTAGTGTAGTTTAGAAGAACTGAATTGTAAATTTCATTTTATTTTAATTACATTTAAATTAAATAACTACACATAGCTAGTGGTCACAATCTTGAGCAAAGCAGTTCCATGCAGTTTGCAGTGGAGTTATCCAATAGAAGTAGCAAATCAAAATGGGGATTGTCTTTGTCTACAAAACTAATAAGTGAAAACTTCATATATCATAGTCGATAGTTTGCCATCTATGTTTGCTCTTTTGTGTGTGTGTGTGTGTGTGTGTGTGTGTGTGTGTGTGTGTTTTGAGACAAGGTTTCCCTGTATAGCTCTGGCTTTCCTGGAACTTATTCTATAGACCAGGCTAGCCTTGAACTCAGAGATCTGCCTGCCTCTTCCTCCCGAGTGCTGGGAATAAAGGTGTGATCCACTACCATTTAGCTTATTTTTGTTCTTAAAATAGTATTTATGTGTGATTTAGCTATGTGCTAGACAGTAACTGCAAGTCATCAAACAACTATTGAATGCCTAATAGGCACCAAGAGAATATCGAGAACAAGACAGAAAAGGCTGTGAATAGTAACTGATAGCATCTGAGGCAAATTGATCACAGAATAAGAAACAAAACAAACAATTCTGTAAATGTTAATTCATGAGCTGAATGAAAACATAAAGTACTCACAAGCCAAGACACTGAAATGAGTTTGCTGTCTTTCATGGACCACAAAATTAACACTGAAAATATAGCTAGTAGGGAATGGTAAAGGTGCATTTGCTTAGCAATGACCTCTGAGCTGTGCTTAAGAGCACTGGTGATCCTGGATCTTAGTAGATTCAGAAGTTTGAATATTCAACAAAAGGAATATCTTCCCGAAGACTCCAAAAGCTTAACTTTAGCTTGGTTTGGCTCTGGTTTAACTTTTTGCCATTTGTTTTCTTGTAACTTTAGCACACTGCAAAACAAAATTGAAATGTCAATAGAAAAATATTGCCAAATACATAAGAACATTAAAAAGGCCACAGGGGAGAATTTGACAAGTAGTGATAAAGTTAAATTTAAAGTGACATAAGTGCATACAATTGGCTGAGGTAAGTATAATTTCCTTGTCAATATAACAGCCCTTAAAAAGATGACAAAATCAGGAGGTTAGAAGACATTACATGAAGGTTGAGTTACAACGTTCTTTCCAAACATTAGCAGAGTAAATTGAATTGGATGAAGCAAAGGAGTGCAGATGGGGTGGGGGCAGGAATGAAGGAAATGCAAAGTGTAATACAGAAGGAATAAAGAGGTTGGGAATATTAGATCGAAATAGCCAGACTCCATTGGGAAATGGATTAGATAATGTAATATGGCCATAATCAGATTTGAGTTTTAAATTCAAAGTGAAAACATGAAACAGCATTGGTATGAGAATGTGTTCTTTTTGAATGTCTGCACCTTGATCTTGAATGATATGAGAAATGGGGGGGGGGGGGTGTCAAAAACTCCCTGTAGATTCTAATTCTATCTACCCCACAGTTAGCGGCCAATCTTTTTCAAACATCTGACATGAAATGAATTCCCAGACACCTGTCTAGTTTATTTCATTGTGAAATATTATTTTCCATTTTCATGTTCTCTATCTTGAAGCATTTGTCTTGTGCTTTAATCTAAACATTATTTGACATTATATTTTTAAATATTCTAGTATACCCATTAATGTGCCTATAAAAATACTCAGAATAATCAGTTAACACTGTTTAGCTCTTGGCTTTTCTAGTGTCCTAACACTTTTCTTTTCCCCCACCTAGATTCTGTTTTCCAATTCTCTCTTTTGTGTGCTACTTACTGATATGTAAGACGGTGTATTGTGAGTTTTGTTCTTGTTTTATCATTTTGTCTTACTCCTGGGACTGCATATGTAAAATAACAAAATGATGGGAGCAATGCCAAAATCTAGCTACTTACTCAAAAAAATGCCTAGGGCTTTATTGGAACTTAGTTTACCTGTAGCCATTATCATGGTGGACCACTGTCCATTACACATTTACTTAAAATCCTACCCATAACACTATGGGCAGATTGCTTGGTCAGTAATCTGGCTTTAGTAAAGCAGGTGTATTACCCACCAAGCTGACCAATGAGAAGACAAAACCTTCATTTTTCAGCTAAGAAAAGAAGGGATGCCCACCCAAGGTGAGCATGAACTGACTTGTGGAGTAAGCAGAGTAACCCAGCAGCTGAAGATGAGCTCCTCTGAGCTTGAAGCCATATGCTTTCAGGCCTCTGCATGGTCTTATTGACCATGACCATGAACATCTCTATGAACCTTGGGTAGCTGATGGCCCGTGCCATTCTGTTGCCTATGTAAAATATAATTGCTTATACAGTACTGAAAAATATCATTTTATTATGCTTTTATAATATGTTATATATTACCTATGGGTATAATTCACATTTTGAGTATCTTTGCCCTTTGTGTTTAGCTTATGTACCCAGGAATCTGTAAAACACAATAATATCAACTTTTTTAATGTATCTATCTTTATCAACTATCATTACCAACTACTTGAAAATATCAAAACTTTGATTGTTTTTATTTTGGCCTTTTCTTAAAGTTCACTCAAATCTAATTTTCTGCCCATGTCAGTCATTAGAAAGTTCAGCATTATTGCTTAATAAGAAATTTCTTCCTCTAAAATGCCCATAAATCTTGAGTTTATTCATTGGATGTAACAGGATAAAGATCAGTAATTATTTTAAACTATAAATATTTTGAAACAGAGACATAAAATTATTCATTTGAATACTTTCATATGTCCCATATGAAAGCTATATTCTTACTCTATTTAAAAAGGAATTGATAATTAAAATATAATTTTTCAGGTCTACCAAGGGCTTATATTTCTGTATGTACCAAAGACCAGGAGGATATATCATGAGAATAGCATATATTTCACACATTATTATAAAAAATCTATTTTTCTCAGGTATCAGCAGAAAACAGCAAATATGAACTCCACACAAATGTAAATTTAAAAATCTAGCAATCCTTTCACCAAAAGAAATATCTGCAGGATATTTTAAATCATAAAGTGTGTGGATACACTCATTAACCCATTGGAATTAGCCATCTGGCACATGATACCCTTACTGGTCTGAAAGAAAAATAGGTCCTTCTCACAGAACATTTCTCCATTCAATATGCAGAACAGTCATTAACAGAATACTCACTGTTGGGTTAAAACACAAGGAAATAAGATCTGGGGCATAGAAGCAAGTCATCCTTAAAAACTTATTAGAGTCCCAGTGACATTGATAAAAGACCAGACAACAACCTTTTGCCTAACCAGAGACTCAACAACAAAGAAAACAGCTGTATATGAAAAAGAGGTCCCATTCACAACTGCCTGCAGCAGTTTACATTCCAGGTCCATCTGTCTATCTGTAGATCATTAATAACATTCTATAGGTTAACAATAGCTCATCCTACCCTCAGATGTAGCACTGGCAAATAAATGATGCTCCATGGAGTAAAGCTGGCATGTACCTGTGCTGACATCTAGTTCAAGATCATCTGGAGCTGTAGTCCATGCAAGCTAGGGCCATACCAGCAACCAATTCTTTCTCTGCTTAAGTAGATGGGATCCATAGTCAGACACCTAGAATGGAAATCTCATGAAAGGTAAAATTATTTACTATAATAATTCCATACTTAGAAACACTGAAGTGTAACTTCCAACAGTATAAAACGTCTGATTACATACAAACCACTAAGAATCATGAAAATCAAACATTTGTTCTCTTACCAAACCATTTCTTTTTTTTTTTTTCTTTTTTAATTTTTTTTTGGGGGGGTTGAGATATGGTTTCTCTGTGTAGTTTTGGTGTCTCTACAATTGTGCGCTCAGTACCATGCTTTTCTTGCTTCCCCAGAGTGACTGGGGTGTAGTATGTGCATCTGACCCTTTTGCTCTGTGTGTGTGTGTGTGTGTGTGTGTTAAATGTATGTGAGAGGGACAAGTTGCCACTTCTGATTAATTAATGTGGACCCAGGGTGGACATTTGATGAACATTATTACAAGTAGAAAACACATAGGCAAAGCTTTAAGCTAGAAATTGAGAGGACCCAAAGATGAGTAAAAGACAATAGAAAACATTTAATTCAATAGAGAAGATCTATTCATGACAACAGTAGATGTCTTGCAGCCAAGAAGAAATACTTCTGGCAGGCACAAAATATATTTATCTTTATATGCTCTATGGTAGGAAGCAATAAGAAGAGCCAGTGCTAAAAAGTGGCAGTTGAGGGAATGAATTAATAAATAAGGGTAAGTTCTCAGCCTTGTGAATTCCTGCCCCTGATGTATTCAGAGACATGCCTTGTATAGCTACTCAGAACAGGAGATACACCTGGTAAAATTGCCTGCCTCTGAGATAATAAAGTTCATGCCTATAAGACGTTTGGACAAGGAAGTAGCCAGCAACTCCAGGGCACCAAGCAGCCAAATGTTCCCAACTCTGCTTTCAAGTTTTGATGTTTTGTTTTCAATACTCCTGTTTCCCTCAGCATGTCCCTAAGATACTGGTGTTATTGTAACTTATTTTCATCCAGTTCAGCACTAATATGCTTTTGCCATCAGGGTAGGATATCGAAGGGTACACCACTAAAGGATAGCATAGAATGTGACACTAAGAAGATAGAAGGGCCTTCTCAATGTCCCCCAGCACTGCTCACCTCATCCTTCCAGACTTTTTGCTGTCATGCTTCTGCCTCACTGAATGCTTGCCGGTAAAGCCAACTTGCACTGTAAAAAAAAAAAAAAAAAAAAAAAGTATTGATTAATGCTTTTATTCATAGGTGTGGTGGTCTTGTTTCATTCAACAGCCTTTCAGAATGAAGGGCTTAGTCCAAGAATCACATCAAAATCAGGGAGAAAAGAATTCAATGTCAGATAGCTTTCTCATATGACCAGACTAGAATGCTCTACTAAAACATCTCACAGCAAATGTAGTTGGTTTTTTTTTTAATATACTCCAAAATGCTGGTAATCAATGCCTCCTTGAAGGTGCCAACTGGAAATACCGCCAAAGAAACCAAGCCCGCTTTTGTCCCCATTGTTTCCCCAGGTCCTCACAAAGAGCTCAGGCTGCAATGAGTGCTCAGTGATCATTCACTGAGTGACAAGATCTCAGGGAAGCCACAAGTCACATCTTTAAAACAACCAAACAATAGCAAAAGCCAAAGATGGTGCAAGTATATCTAAAGAACTGGAAAACAGTCAGAAAGCCCCATAACTACCAATGCGATTATGTTCTCACCCCATCCACAGCTAAAACAACTGAGTGATCTGAGGTTTCAGTTCCTAATTATTCTTTTATCTGACCTTCTCCAGACATCATACACTAAAACATCCCACTTTCTCTCTCAATTCCCTGTTTTCAAGTTCCCTTACTTTCCCTCCAGATAAACGTTTCCTGCCAGGCTCCATGTAAAATTCTGATCTTCAGACCCTTCACCATTGCATTTGTTCATTGGTTGAATGTACACATGAGGGCCCATGAGGGCAAATTATGGAAAAGAAGTGTCCCTCAGCATCGCTTCCCTTACAGTAGATGGAACAATTTCCCTCAGAAACAGAATATAGGTATGGTAGCATCTACACTTTCTTCTTCTGCAGACCATTTATTTATAGAATACCTTACCCAAAACATTGTGCTGAGAGAAAAATGCAATGAAGTAGATAGTCCATGTAAGGGACTTTGGGCCTTATTGGAATGAGTGGTGTTGGAAAGGATATTTTGATGTTCATAACTTGGAAAGTTGCTTTGGATTTTTATTTTCCTTCCTTTTTAGTTCTTGTATAATGATTGTACATATTTATGAGGACCATTTCTCTCCTATTAGATGTTCTCAATTATCCATCCTTAGATCTTTTCCTATATTTAGCAATAGCTTACTGGTATAGTGGAAGATCATCTTCCCACCTAACCATTATAATGCTTGACAACAGAGAAACTCAGATTTACTCAAAAGACAGACACTTACTTGGAACAAAAACAAAAAGTTATATTAAATGATGAAGATCATGGGTTATAGAGCCCATAGTACATCCCTAATACTCACTATTCTGCCAAAAATACAACAACCCTATTCACCAGTAAAGAAAAACAATAAATGAGGGTGCTATTGTCCTGTGATATGCACAGAATTTGAATCTAAGGTTAAAAAAAAAAAAAAAAAAACACTGTACTCAAAAACTAGCCCATCCCCTAACAGCACCCTGATTCCATTCCCTCAGATTACAGACACAGATCAGCATTGCCAGGGTCCTTTCCAAAACTTGACATCTACTTTAATCACAAGTCTGAAATGGGTTTTGGTACAGTTTTCTGTCTCTTTATCCTTTTCAGCAATTAAGATAATCTGGATATAAGGGCTGGCAGGGATAAATTCACCTGAGCCCATCATGTGACTGAGCTCATCAAGTAGATGAACAGAAAGAGCTAAGCCAAAGGTTTTATAGAAATCTCCTGTAGCTCCGCCAGGGCCAAGAACTTTCTCCTGGGGCAGGTTTTTAATTACTTCATCTATTTCTGAAAGTAGAGGGGAATCAAGTAATTCCCCCGTCTTCTGCAAATCACCTAGACAACTTGCAAGGAATGAGAACTGACTGTTTATCTGTTCATGACATTGAACTCCAATTTCTGTAACAGTCTTCGTCCTACTTCTGAAAACACTAAGGAGCCCTGGGCCTGTATTTGCCTTTCTCTCCTTTGTGCATCTCATGCTATTACAGTTGCGAGTTGATTGTCAGAGCTGAGTAACCAGAGTGGCAATCACTGGCTCTCCTCCTCCCACTGGTGCCGCACTGCATCACCAAGTGACAAACATCCTTACTTTGTGGGTTGCAGTGAGCTTGGAGCTGCTGGGATGCAGAAGTTTGCTCATGATTTCTGACAAAGGTGATCTTCTAGGTCCAGAGTCCAGACTTCACTCCTGGACAGGTTTTTAATTCAAACTTTGTCAAGTATCTAGTTATTGAGCAAAAGAAATAAAAATAAAAGAAATGTCAGTTTACAGACAACAATGTTCACAAAATGGTAGTAAAAATAAATAGAAGTAGCCTCTACAAGGCCCTGGATGGCTATGGAGAAACCTCATAGTGAATTTTACAATCAAATCATTTTAAATTTGTTTTGTAGCCTTCAATAGGTTTATGGCAATTCTGGAAACAAACCAAAGTAATCTATTTTACAATCTAATTCAATTCATCCAAAGACCTGGAAAGTCTCAAATCAATGCATATTAAGATTGTATGCATTGGGATAAATTCAGAGGGGTTTCTTGGGTGACTGTTCAAATCTAGGAACTTTGGTGAAGTCTTTTAAATGGACATTTTCTAGATCATAACAGCATCTGAATGTAATCAATACAGAGTGACAGACGGCAGTGGCAGCACTGTTTTTCAATATCCACCAGTCGTCACAATATTTGACATATTCGCTTCTCCAACATTAGCTCTATTTTTTTCTAGTTGTTTAGGTAGGAACTTAATCAACCTGGCAGTGTTGTTGAAACTCTCCTCATCCTGGATTATTTCTGATTAACTCAAACTGAGTTTCTAATCTGTTATAATTCCTATTGATACAAGGCACAACCATGATTTTTTTTCCTAGTAAGCAAGGATAGATAATAACATTTCTGGGCTCTGGGACCCTTTTAGATATAGGAAAGTGCTAATTATTTGTCCTCCTGCATGGAGACAGGAAATTGAAAGCCTGGAGCGTTTTTCCTTCCTAAACTCAGGATTTTGCCCCCTGCAGAGACCTAGAAAATGAAGAGATTGTAGAGTTTTTGTGACAATGCCAGCTTATAGTTCTGGTTACCAAGAAAAGTAGACTTTTCCAGATACATCTTATTTCAAATATTTTTTCTTGTTGTTTGTGTTGACTATTCTTGGTTGTCAAAGTGACTACATTTGGGACGAACTACAATTCAGAAGAGGGGGGCACACCTGTGAGAGATTTTTTTTTTTTTTTTTTTTTCTTTGTTTGAAGTGGATGAATCCATTTCTTGTCTGGACTTTTGAGGTAAGAACATACCTTTGATTTGGATCTTAAAGCAGAAAGACACAAGTCTCTAATTCAGATCTTGAAGCAGGAAGACACACCTTTGATCTGGCCCACAGCTCCTACTGGAAGCCTGTGTAAGGATACGGAAGAAGGAAGCCTTTGCTCTTTGCCTACTTGACCCTGCCTTGCTAGCAAGTCCACTCCTTCCTTGGCATTAGATCCTACCTATTCTGGACTGCAGTTTCTACTGAAGAGCATCTGAGATATCCATCCTTGTGGACTAAGTAACTTCTGGATTCTTGGTCTTTCTGTTCACTGCCATCATGTTGGACTATAACCTGTAAGTGATTTTAATAAATCCCTGATATATATATATATATATATATAGAGAGAGAGAGAGAGAGAGAGAGAGAGAGAGAGGTTCATTTTATAAGTTCTGCTTCTTTAGAGAATCCTGACTAATACATTGTCTGATCATATGTCCTTCATATGGATTCAAAAAACAGAACCTCCCATGGGAACATGTCACTGAAGCACAATTTCCAACAGTCCCTGCACTCTGAGCTTCACACAGACACAAGTGTGTAACCCTTGAAAGCCACCACCTTACTGCCTTGCAGGAACGAAGAAATTTTAAGGCATCTACAACTCAGACCCTCCTTGCTTGCTGTAGAGCAGCCTTGGAGCTAGCGCATCCAGACTCTGCATACTCCATATAAGTTGAATCAAGGAGCAGCTGCAGTTGATAAGAGAACCACCTCACACAAGCCACAAATCTGTTTGAGATATATTTTTGTGGCTCTCACTTTCAAAGGAGCACACTACTTACTGACAGCAGTGATGCCACGAGATTTTGAGCCTGCCCCTCTTGGTCACTGCTTTCCCACTATCCATGGGTCTTTCTGGTGATCTTGACACTCTTGATCTTAAATTCAGGCAGTTTCCATTTCCTGACATGTGAAGATTGCATACACAGCCTGTCCTAATATCTGCTTCATTCAGAAATATCAAAACAAAACAAAATCCCAAGTCCAATAGCTCAAATCTCCATTTTGATAATAAAACAAATGTTTTGAAATTACTTAAAGGGAAAGGAAGTAGTTGTACAGAAGTTCTGCATAAAGAACTCCCTAGATTTTCTTAAAGATACCATCTCTTCCCCTCAGAACTTCAAACTCCAACATCAGATTAAAACCTCCTTTTATCTTGAACTAACACACCAGTCCCTCATTACCTTTAAATTACCTTTCTCCTCAGCCCAACACTTCCTGCTTCTCTCAGGTCATTTCTTTTCAATTCTGCAGTTGTCTCCACCCAACACCTTCTGCAATGGCCCACTATGGGAGCATCTAATTGCTCCTCTGGCCCTCATTTTCTTTTTGATGGTTGAAGCAGAAAGCCATGTAGACTCTGGGAAATATCTTTCTTCTCTCATTCTTAACAGTATTTCTTTCCAAAAAGTTCTGTGGAAAATTATGACACAACATCAACATAATTTTATACGAGGAAACAAAGAGAATTGATTTAACATTTAGGTCATTCTTGGGCAAGTTATTTATCTTCTATTCTATATGCTTCAGTACTCCTAGGACCATTGTGAGAATTAAAGATGATAACGTACTAGGTGTGGGGGCATTCCCTTGTAATGCCAGCACTTGCGAGATAATGGCGCATAAATATCTAATATGTAACTATGCAAAAAAGTATATTTTTGTGTGCTATAAATTCAAGTTTACAAAAGAGAGGACTGGATTTTCAGAGACTAAATCATGTCACAGAATTTTAAATAATGGGCAGCAGGAAGAACCCTTAGCCTATGAGCTGTTTGCTTGGGGCAGAAGGTCTTCAAAAGTGAAATTTTCCCAGGGAAATTTAATTTTGCCAATGGTTGACGCACAGCAACTTCACTAAAATATTTTAATCTTGGTTTAGATCAGCCACCATATGTCTGAGTACCTTATTATTCTGTCCTTGCTTCTGCCCTATTACAAAGGCCCATGTGCTCACATACAATAGGAAAACTAAATTAGATGCTATTTTTCTTGTCACCGCTCTGCTTTCTCTGATAGCCTGAAAGTTATGATTGTCTGGATAATTTTTAAATAATTAAAATGAGCTTTCATTTCAATTGAAAAGAGATCAATCATTTCGTCTGAACTGATGTGGAATTGTAGGCCTCCTGGAGTTTCCTTTATACCTAGAACAAGGTCAAAATATAAAATCTCCTTGTTTGGCTTAACTGCCTTCACATATATTTTGTCTCGCTGTGTGAGCCTCATATCACCTGTATTTGACTGGATGGAGCCTCACATTGCCCAGTGTGCTCTTGTCAGAATCCTGCTGGCAGTTATTTTAGAAGGAATGTTTGTTGCTAAATGCATTGGCTGGTTTCTTTTTAAACAACAAAGCAAGACAACTTTGACCAAGGACAAGTAATTCAGAAGCAACTTAAAATTCATTGACCTCTTCTAAAGAATGGACGATTCCCATGAATACTCTGAGGTTTTAATCTAGAAAATGAAGGTCATCCTTAGGTGAACTTGAAGTGAAGTAGGTTTACAAAGCTTTGGTGCCTTCAGCCCCTTTCCATGGGCAGAATTACAGAGTCCCCAGTCTTCCTACTTTTCCACTTGAGAGCCAACCTCTTGAATTTTGAGCTAAAAGTATTAGAGCAAGTGTTGTCTCTTGTTAGCAAATACTTTGTTTTTGTGCAGGAACAATCACCACAATGTCACAATCCTCTGAGGGATACTGGACTTCTCAAAACCAACAAAAGTCTGTGTTCAATTCCAGCAGTAACTCAAGTCAAGAGCATGAAGATTTTGAACGCATTTCTCTGTAGAACAAACATTCATAAACGTTGTCAAGTTTGTTTCTCTGTGTAAGCATCTATAGATGGTGTAATTTCTTCATTCTCTCGTTCCTTTTTTTCCAAGTGCAGATACTGAAGTCCCAGAGGGAAAATGTATTGAATGAGTAATTACCTCATGGTGGCAAGCTCAAAATCTACATGGTTCTGTGTAGGTAGTTAAACAAACCAGGCAACGTGGTTTGAAGTTGTCTTTTGCCCAACAGGGACAATATTGGCTCAGCAGGTTCTAGACTGCCATAGAAACAAAAGAAACTGACACTGAAACAGTGCTTAACTCTCCTGAAAAACTTGACAGATGAAGATGCTAGAATGAGACCAGGATACAGGTTTGCCTATGAGAGGGCTATGAGGAAAAGAACTACTCCTTCTCTTGTTCTATAGTCCCCAGTCACTGCACTTGACGGTAAAACAAATAACTTCCTTAGAATTTTAAAATTACACTTTATAAAATGGTAGTATAAAATCAAGGCAGAAGGTTTGTATTAGTTAAGGTTTCTGTAGTTGTGATGTAACACCATGACCAAAAAAAAAGCAAGTTGAAGAAGAAAGGGTTAATTTGGCTTACACTTCCATATCACTGCTCATCATCATTAAAGGAAGTCAGGACAGAAACCTGGAGGCAAGAGCTGATGCAGAGGCCATGGAGGGGTACTGCTTACTGACTTGCTCAGCCTGCTTTCTTATAAAACCCAGGACCACCAGCCAAAGATGGCACCACCCACCATGGGCCGGGCCCTCCCAACAATCACTAATTAAGAAAATGTCATAGAGTCGAATCTTCTGGAGGCATTTTCTCAGTTGAGGCTACCTCCTTTCAGATAAATATACCTTGTGTTAAGCTGACATAAAACTATTCAGCACAAGTATATTAAAGTATGAAGAAACACACAAAAACATACAAAATACCCAGCAGCCATTATTGTAAAAAGATAAACACAATAAACACATATTGATGGATAACTTTCTAGGAGATCTTAATTTCTATAATAATATCACATGACTGAAATTGTTTTCTATAGAATTTCTTTTACTTTAGCATCTTTTTTTTTTTTTTACTTATAGACTGTGTTAAATTGGTTGGATGTATAGCTCAAGTTTTTCATGCCTTCCTATATTCATCATCTTTGGTTGCACCATTGTATACAGACTCTGCCCTTGGTCAGTAGAACCATAACAAACTGAAAGCAAGCAGAGGAAAGCATGAAAAAGCAAATTTCTACTTTTTCCCACTTGAACCCCTGGTACACCACTGAAAATATGCCCTGGCTCACCCGTGGAAGGGTAATCAACACATTTTCACCTCATCAAATAGGTACCAGTACCCTGAGTCCAGGGATGAGTCTTATCAAGATCAGAATGACAGAAAATCCTACAGACTCTAAATATTGTCTCTTTGTTGTTTGTCTCAGAACTTGCAATAGGAAACTGAAAACAGAAGCCAACCTATCCATAAACAGGAATTAACATCACAACCTTTAACAGTAGTGTGCGATCCATGTTGAGGGGTTAACCTCACGTGTTTCACATTTGCTGGTAGCATCTTCCACCAGGATTAACCTTCAGCTTGGATGTTAATGTATACTACTCAAACCTAATTGAAACCAATATCAAAATTAAGCAAAGCAACTCGGACTGTTTCAAGTCACTGAAAGTCTCTATAATGGAAGAAGTTACAGATGCTGGCAGCAAGCTCTAGGGAACATAGACGCTGCCTTTTGGAGGGTAAGATGCACAAAGCTATCCATCATCCAGTGTCTATTATCTGTCAGTCAAACAGGAGCAGGCTTGCTAGGAAGAGGAAAATATTTAACTGGAAAATGCTGCTACAAACTCTCACTAGAACAAAAGGTATGATAATATGGGTGTGGAACTGACAAGTGACATTCAGTAACTTCAAGATCAAAAAAACTGGAGTCAGTGCTGGAATCTAGGCTGTCCCTGGCTTCATGCTTCTACCCCTCCCCTCCAAGGGTGCAAAAAAAAAAACTAATTAGAAGCCTTTCTTGATGGTATAAAACTCTTCAGAAAACTGTCACCAAGGTGATCCAAAAATTAATTCAGCATATCGTAGAATGCTCTGAGACCGAGAGCACCTCTCATTCCCTAAAGTAACAGTGAAAGATAGGAAATGATTTGCACCACCAGTTAGCTGACTTCAGGCAGATTCGGTTCTTAGTGATTTTTTTTTTAAAGGCAGAAATAAAAATGAAGTAAAACAACTTCTTTAAAGGACTTTTATAGCCCATCACTCATCACTGGGATTAACTTGTAATGAATTGTTTCATTTGCTCCTTGTATTAGTCAGGGTACCCTAGAGTAACAAAACTTGTAGAAAGAATGAAAGTCTCTCTCTCTCTCTCTCTCTCTCTCTCTCTCTCTCTCTCTCTCTCTCTCTCTCTCTCTCTCTCTCCCTCCCTCCCTCCCTCCTTCCCTCTCTCCCACCCTCTCCCTCCCTCATTCACTCCTTCCCTCCCCCCCCTCTCTCCACACATATGTGTGTATGTGTATGCAGAAAAGGAATTTATTAGAATGACTTTCAGGCTGCAGTCCAGCTAATCCAACAATGACTGGCAATGAACGGCAAGTCCAAGAATCCAGTAGTTGCTCAGTCTATGAGCTGGGCTGGATGTGTCAGCTGGTCTTCCGTATATACTGGAATCCCAAAGAAGTAGGCTCCAAGTCCAACAAAGGAATGAGTTTGGTAGTGGTAGCACAGCAAGAGCAAGCAGTCAAAGAGCAAAAGCTTCCATTGTCAGTGTCCTGAAATAGACTTCCAGCAGAAGGTTTGGCCTGGATTAGAGGTGGAATTAGACATATGATCTGGGTTAAAGGTGCATCTTTTTCCTGTTCAAAAGATTTGTATTAAAGACACATACATCTTTCTACCTCAAAGATACTGATTACAAGTGGATCTTGTTACTTAAAATTAAGCAAAAATTCCTCATGTGGTGTCCTCCATTTGGGGGTTTTAGTTAATCCCAGATGTGGTCAAGTTGACAAGAATAGCCATCACACTCCTCGTCACTCTTAACCACAAAAAACTGACACTAAGAAAGTCAGTCTATCTATTTCTTTTTTCTTTTTTTTTTTTTCTTTTTTTTTTTTTTTTTTATTTTTCGAGACAGGGTTTCCCTGTGTAGCTTTTTGCCTGTCCTGGAAATCACTTGGTAGCCCAGGCTGGCCTCAAACTCACAGAGATCCTCCTGGCTCTGCCTCCCGAGTGCTGGGATTAAAGGCGTGCGCCACCACCGCCCGGCGCTATTTCTTACCTATATCTGTATTTGTATTTTTCTCAATGCTGAAACCAAATACTTGATGAGAAGTAATTTAAGGGAAAGAGTGGAAATATTTTAAGCACCCAAGGAGAAGGAAAACTACTATGAAATAGTGTCTTCTAAACATAGCATTGACATTTGTGAACTCTCAGCAATATAGTTGCTCATATAAGATCTGCACATGACTACATCAATTTATATGGCAACATGGATTGGAAGAAATTTAACAAGGTGCCATTCATGTTTAAACAACTACTGGCAATCAATGGCTGCTGATGGAGGAGAATCAGTTTTCACCTGAGACATGCTCCATGATAAGTTTTCCATCCAATGTGACCAACCCTAAACACATGCAAATACGGGCCACATTAATTGACCCAGTAGAGTGTGTGTGTGTGTGTGTGTGTGTGTGTGTGTGTGTGTGTGTGTGTGTGTAACAATGACAATTTATAGAAGAAGTCATGAGTTTGAGAGTGGGTAGTGGCGGACATAGAGGAGCAGAAGTGAGAGAGGAAAGGATGGAAACGAGATAAATACAGTGTACTCATATATGAAATTCTCTAAATTTTATTTCAAAATGCTGATTCTGAATACTACTGATGTTGTAAGTAATAAACTGTTTTTTGCTCCCAAATCAAGAGTTGACCTGTTTTATAGATAGGTCACTCATAAAATGCACCTGGTATACTGGTCAACATATAAAAAAGAGAGCATTTCATAACCTTTCTTTCTTGACAGTATGTTTTCTTACTGAAGATCCCAATAGCAAATCAGAATAAGAAGAGTGATTGCGGGACCAGATAGTAAATACCTTTAGACTCTTCAGTCCACAACTGCTGCATTGCAATGCACCCTCTGCTTCTCTTGTCAGAACACAAAAGGAGACGTAAACTGTACAGAAATAAATAAGCATGATTGTGTTACTGGGAAACTTTATTATATAGACAATATAATTTTGATTTCATATGATTCATATGCTATAAAACATTTCACAATTTTTAATCTTTCAAAAATTTGCAAAGCACACTTAATCAAAGGCTGTAGAAAAGAAGGTGTCAGATTATGTGGCCCATGAACCAATACCTGAATAAGAAAAGGAAATCTGCTTTAAACCTATTTGTGTTCTTCCCATACTAATAGATATGAAAGAATCTTAGGAAAGTGAAAAATGCCGGGTGGTGGCTCACACCTTTAATCCTAGCACTTGGAAGGCAGAGGCAGGTGGATGTCTGAGTTCGAGTCCAGCCTGTTCTACAGGGTGAGTTCCAGGGCAGCCAAGGCTACACAGAGAAACACTGTCTCAAAAACAAAAACAAACAAAAATAAATAAATAAAAACAAAGAGAGAGAGATTTAGGGTTGTGTGTAGTGGGAGACAAACCTGGAAGAGGAACTTGGGGTGGGAGACACTCTTTCCTTTGCAACACAAGGAGTTATATCTAGGGCCTTGTGCATATTAGGCAAGTTCTGTATTGAATTATATCCCAGAGCTCCCAGGTTTCTGTACGCATAATTTTTTTGTGTGTGATAAACTTTCCCCATCTCTTGGCTCTTCACTTTGCACCCCTACCTGTAGCAATCAATTGGTTGCTGCTCTACTGTCTCAAGTACTTCATGGATGCTGAGCAAATGGCCATTGACAGGGGATTTGCTATTACTAACATTTGGAATCCCTTTGAGAACTGATCTTTCTTAACTATTTTTATGTTTTTTTCTACCCTTTTGTTGGGCCTCCTTTTTCCTTAGAATGAATGTCTTTCTCAGATAGCCAGGATATCTCTGATTTGTTTTTGATCTTCCATAAAGGTTTCTACCCATAAACAGCAGAATGAGAAGACTGAGATGATTTCTTTTGCCATATTATAGTAAATTATAGTAAATCATGGTTTACTTAGCCAAAAATTCTCGGAGCTAGAAAGTGCCTCATAGATAAAATGAGCCCGATAGTTCTCTTTTATATTTTTATCTAAAGTTTGACTCAAGTTCACCTGGACCCAAACCACACAGAATTTTCTACAACTCTCATTATTTACACAAACAAGAAAGGAAAGCATTCATCAATTTGCATAATGCTTAAAGCTGAATTTGGATTGACACATGTGAGGTTTGCTTTGATGGAAAAGGCTAATTCTGTTCATTGTCAAAAGAAGGAATTTAGAAATAATTAGAAAACACTGAGTGAGTTCTTGCATAAGTACAACTGTCACAATGGACCTTACACTTTGCAGCTAGCCCAGATCTTACATTCTAGAGAGCAGATTTCATGCATATAGAAACACTGTTATGTATGCTTTAATACTGCACTTAAACTATGAGGCTGATCTTCCCCCATCCTGAACACACTGTAGAGAACGGCACAGCAGATCAAGAACCCTCAGTTTGACGCTAATCAGCAGTAGCTATCATCCCTGAGTAAACAAGTTACTTAACTTGCTGTGTAAAATAGCCAATGAGAACCACTAAACTCTCAAGTAAGCATGGCTTTGCATTTTCGGCACATACACACCTTCAATGGAGACTGCTTCTCTGATTCAGAGCTTCAGATTTTCTTCGAGTCTGGAGCAAAGCTTCTCCTTGTAAATCAATGTTAGTCTAATAGCATTAGCAATTTGCCAAGAGGAGAGTGATAACCCCATTGTAGCTTGGTTGACAACAAGCACTTTGGTAATTTCTCAGGAAAAGTATTTCCTGTTGATCATTAAAAGCCAAATTTTGAGTCACTTCCCCCTCTGGATTAAATAAATACTATTAGTGTTTTCAACTGTGTACAGTAAATATGGATCTCAAGACTCGTTTGTCTGCATTTCTTAAAACATTTATGAACATTGAACAGATGAATTTGTTTTAAGCATATTTTTTCATTTGAACACTTTTCCCAATGGTTTTTAATATGGATACTGTTCATCACATATTGAATAAAGCAACTTTTACTTTATTTAATGTCTTGACCCAAATCACATTGTCTCCATAAATATTTTACAGTCTGTGTGCAACAAAAGCATGATTACCAAAGTCATGTCTGTACTTGTAGGTAATATACTATAAAAAATGGATTATTTTTCCTTCTTGTTTTTCAGTGAGGGAATTGCTGCTTGCATTTGCCCAAGTGGGTTTTTTACTTTTACTTTTTCTCTTTTTCTTTTTTTTTTAAAACACTAACTAGCTCCTTAGGGGTAAGATGCTGGAAACATGGGTCTGTGCCAAGTTACTATCTCTATAAAATTCACAGAAGAATAAGAAAACATTGCTCACTTTACCTCTTTCCAGCTGTTTTCTCTGAAAGAAGACATTTTGAGACTTCCATTATCCTGATAGATTGTTTGAAGGTGCTCTCTGACTGAATGAAAAAAAAACTTATACTGCTCTTCAAAGGAGCAAAATAAAAGCTGAAATAAAATAAAAATCCAATAATTATTTCTTTTGAAAGCTAGAAAACATTTTGCATTTTTTACCAGTTTTTTCCACACAATAAAATTAGCATATTTCACAGAATTGTTAATAGTTTGGAAATATATCTGAAAAAATTAAAATAAGTCATATGATTTTCAATCCATTATGTTTTGACTTTATAATATTAAATATAAAGATAATATACTAAATTCTTAGTGAGATGCCATTAAAGATTGTGGATTTTGTATTAGTATTTTTCCCTTCCCTGTAGTCAAAAGTTTTCTCTCGTTCTGCCTGGTCTCACAACTGCTTATAAAATAATCATTCAGATGCTTAATATTATTTACAAATTGTATGGCCTATGGAAGGCCTCTTGCTAGCTAGCTCTTATATTTAAATTAACCCATTTCTATTAATCTGTGTTTTGCCACATGTTCCGTGACTTTAGCTATTGCTGGCATGTAGCTCCTTGGGCAGCTAGCTCACCTCTCTCCAGACTCCACCTTTCTCTTTTGTTGGATTTCCTGCCTGGCTATATAACCTGACTCACCATAGGCCAGACCAGCTTCTTTATTAACTAATCATAGCAACACATATTCACAGCGTACAGAAAGACATTCCACACCACTCTCTCTTTACCCAAACTCTAGTAGAATAGTCATTTAGTCCTATTTAATTCTCACTTCTTGAGATAAACCGAATGAAGTTTATCTACAGTAAGTTCCTCAAGTTTTCCAAATGCCTTTCACTAAGGCTCCCCTTTAACAATTAATAGTCAGTACAGATAGAGATAACCTTGACCAGATGGTTTTTAACAGTGATTTGTATTTTTGTATGTTTTTATTTGCTCCAAATAATTTTGATGTATATGTGTTTATATACAAAATTAGATTAAGTATATTTTATGTTTTGTCACAGACCTTAGAAAAGAAATATGAAAAGCATATTTACATTGCATTACAATCATAATTAGAGTTGGGTTCTTGTTAATACTTATGACCTCCTGACCCTTCTTCCCTATTTCTCCTCCCAACAATAAGTGCTATATCTTTTGGACATGGGTTACAGAGACAGACAAGGCAAGGCCTGGACACAGTGAGAGCTTAAGGAATAGGTACCAGTAGAACTCAGCAGGATCAAATGCCTTCCTGAGATTTTTCAAATAGACGCCAACAGAGAAAAGTAATCTTTTCTATGTTCAAGATATCACAAAGATAGATACAGTTTGAGAGTTAACAAATTCTGAATCCCTATGATTGTTTCAACTAGTCTGAGAAATTGAAAGTTTGTTGGCATTTGTGTCCCAGTCCATTGTTTCCCACATACCCAGCTCTACTCTTGACCTTCCAATAATCTGATAATGTAAAGCCACAAATCCTTCATTTTTACTTCTAAATCTTAACTTGAGTTTTTCTGTCTCAGCAAAATAGCATCTTGAGTAACAGGGCTGATGGATGAATGGATGTAATTAGTAGTCTCTGCCAGATGTCAATTTGGAAAGATTGAAGTGCCCTGGACCCAATCTCTCTCCCATCAGTATGCAGTGGTGCCAAAACCTGAGATTTCTGCTCAAGCATAAACACATCCTACAAGAAACAATCATCAAGACCTGCTTTCTGATATTTGGCATCAGAGTGTAAAAGGCCATATTATTTTGTTTTCCCCTGGTAAATTCCCCCAAACAATAACAAGTTATTTTTCTTTAGATACACAAAATAATTTACAGTTAAAAATAACCTGAAATTTATGACTATTATCCTCTGTAATGTTTAGATTATCTGGCATTAGAAATAAAACATGAGCTGTGTCAAAGTATTAGCTATTGTCCCCAAATTTGGCTAGTCAGAAAAACAAGGATGAGTTAGAGGCACAGAATGATACTATGAATCTCAAACAATAAAATGAGATCTTGGTCATCTAGTGCTTCTGGGAACAATTATATTGAATGACTGGATTGCAACTGGCTGTGCACTGGACCCATGATGTTATGAAGAGTTGCGAACAATGACAATAATAATGAGGAAATGTACAATCAAGCACATGTGCTTATGTGCGCGTGCACACACACACACACACACACACACACATACCATTTTGTCTTCTCCACATTAAGCTCTTATAACAGAGATTCAGCAAAATGTAAAGTTACGGGAGCAGAACCTGTGTAAAAATATTATGAATAAAAGGAAAAACAAATGGCAGATATATGGAGGAGTAGGGGGAAATGTTGCTCCTGAGTAGATAAAATCTTAATTTATGTTAGTTTGCTTTGTTTCACTATAACACAATGTCTAAGATAGCTAGTTAGCTTCCCAGCAAGCACAAGGCCTATGCAGGTCTGTACCAGATCCTCTGCGTATATATTATAGCTTTCAGCTTATTATTTTTGTGGGACTCTTGAGTGTGTGAACAAGTGGGTCTCTGATTCTTGTCCCTGCTCTTTGGCTTTTTTCTTTCTCTTGAGTTGGCCTTGTCCAGCCTTGATGTGGTGTTGTTTGCTTTATCTTATTATATTTGATTTTGTCATATTTGGTTGTTATCTCTTGGAGTCCTGTTTTTTTCTAATGAATGATGGGATGGGTAGATCTAGAGGAGAAGAAGAGGGGAGGAACAGGCATGAGTGGAGGGAGGATAAACTGAGGTATTGGTGAAATTATTAAGGCCACTCCATGTAGTTAAAGGAAGATTTATTTAGTGGATAACTTACAAATGAAGAGATAGGTAGGTTGCGGGGTCTGGGGGAGGTGTATCACAGTCCAGCGGTGTTCTCTGGAGCTCTGCTAGGTCAACCTCCACCGTCTAGGGTCCAGAAACAGAGAGCTCGCTGGCCCATCCAGATCTCGGGTCTCTCGGCACCTCCCTTGGCCCCGCCTTGTAGGCGTGACAATTGCGGAAGCCTCAATGGGGGTTGGAACTTCCAGATCAAAGCTGGAATGGCTACCCACTACATCTCTCCCCTTTTGTCTAAATAAGGAGGTTCTAACCTAATACAAGACTATACAAAGGAATGGTTATCAAATATACAATAATCTGCCATAATATCTTATACTTATCCATTCCATTTCTTCTTTTCCCTTTTTTTTTTTTTAGAATACTGAGTCTAATATTTTCTTCCACACCCAACCCTATAACCATCATCCATAACCCTGAGAATTATGAAACCTAAGGGAGAAGGGGCATCATTTTCTTAGAATTGCTTCCTGCTGTTTAGGGGGTGATGTTATCTCTGTTGGGTACTGTGAGAAAGCTCAGATAGTTAAATCTCAGTTAGACTAACTGTAGGTTCTACAGCAAGTCTTAGAGTAATCGGTAAGATTGTCTGAAATTCTGGCAAGAAGTGTAGTATGATGATTGCCATGGCATCATTCAGGATTGGGTACAATTGTTGTTGGGGCCCCATCTTCCTTCTGGAGACTTCAGAGATTGCTATTGGAAAAACTTATTTGTTATCAAAATGGAAAGTTTGGATTTAAAGAGGACATGGCATGTAAGAAAGGATTCTGAGAAATCAAGAGTAAACATGAAGAGAATTAGAATCTTGAAGACAATGGTCCTTTTTTTCTTTTTTTGGTTTCCTTCTGTCCCACACCAGAGGGTTCTTCTGATACGGGACTGAAGAATTTCTCAACCTTTTCTTTTAGCAATATGCTTGGGTTTAGAGAAGGAGTGAGCCAATTTCATCTCCAAAGCCAGCTTGGCTTATAATTGAATTGGAACCACAACTTTTCTAGATTGATAGAGAGATAGATGTTAGACAGTGAGATTTTACCATGTGTAGATGGGTACCAATAGATTCTTTCTTTCTGCTGTAAACATCCGGATATCCAAGGCCTTATGATTTTTAGAAGATGGGTATTTCTGGGTTAGGATATATTATGTGAGAAAATATTTTCAATAAAAAGGAGAAACATTTTTTTAAAAAGCTAGCTTTCAAAGAGAAAAAAGCTATTTTACCTAAACATTTTAGAAGACTCAGTCCATGATTGAGTGACATCTTTGCTTTTGGGCCTGTGGTGAACCAGCACACCATGGAAGAAGTGGTAGAGAAAACCTCTTCCTCTTGGCTCATGAAAGAATGGAGAATAAGGACTGAAAGTGATAGAAAATAAGGACTAAGGACAGGAAGAAATGGATAAGAAGGAAGATACTGATCTCAAATTTCCCTTCAAGAGATACAATGATCTAACTTACGGATCCTTGCCTTTAAAATGCTTGTCACGTCCCCATACCCTCACCATAGGGTTAAAGTAAAGACCAGCTGGACCTTAGGGAATCTTCCATGATTAAACTAGCACATTGACCAAATGTACTGTCATGACTCAGTAGAAATACTTAGGAAAGACAGGGAGGCAGAGGCAGGGAGATCTCTGTGAGTTGAAGGCCAGTCTTGTCTACATAATGAGCTCCAAGACAGCCAAAGTTGCATAATAGAGATACCCTCTCTCAAAAGACCAAAAAAACATGAAGGAAAGAGAAATAGTTATGAAAATACAAGAATGATACATCAACCCAAAAATTCAAGCTAAGATAAAATGTGAAAGGGAAAATGAAAACCTAAAATCACACTGTAGGCAATACAAAGAAAACAAGCATATCTGAGGGTACATCTTGATACATGGAAATTAGGAAAGAAAAAATAATAACAGAGATACAAGAACAAAGTTTTTAGTTATTAAAGAAATAATAACAGATATGAAATATGATAAAGAAAGAAAGAAAGACTTCAATCTGAATAAGAATCAACAATGTTTTAAAGTCTCCAAGAAAATGCAATCCTCACCAAAGGGTAATGACCTTTTTGTTCTGGAGTATTCACCAAAGAAGACTGCTCAGACATGGGATTAGGCCAGTAGAAAGTCTTTATTAGCTTGCTGGAGACTATACCAGATGTTAACTACACTAGTGTTCAGGATCTCAGTGTAGCCCCAAGCCTTTGTTAGAGTGATCTTTTAAACACAAAAACCATGTGCTGGGTTGACATACTTCAGTTAACAAGAACAGTTAGCCAGAAGCAGAACTACAAAAACCCAAAAGTAAGTTTGGTACATTTAGAAGTTTTTCCAGAACTATGGACTTTGATGGATTAGACCTTTGTTTAAGTTTTGGTAGATGGTGCTGTCTTTGTGCTGAGTTTTACAGCCTGCGTGGTACTTCCATCATGGAGTCAGTTGTGCTAAGGTCTCAGGGCCTACTAAGGCCTGGGGTCTGTTTCATTCTGGCCAGTAGAGCCAGAGAACATATGGAGAACACAACCAGAATCTGAAAAGTTAGCAAGATGTCATGTTGTTTAGAGCCACTTCTGAATTGGGGGCCCCCTTCCCATCAAGAACTGCCTATTTCTTCCTCTTTTCAACTAGCACAATTCCTGGGAGAATTACTCCCATCAGCCAAAACCAGAAATGGGCACACATCTGTGCCCTTCTGTAAGGCCAGCTGCAGTGTCCAATGCCAAGACCTTGCATTCTAGGGTATTTGTACCTACAAATATACTACAAATATACTTCTCCTTTCCTTTTTAAAATTTTTATTAATTAAAATTTTCACTTATTCTACATCCTGACTATAGCTCCCCTTCCATCCTTCCCATTTCCTCCATGCCCCCATCCATTCCTCCAGTTCCATTCAGAAAGAATTCTTTCTTGCACCATGAGTTTCCTTTTTCAACTGGTTTTTGAGATCCACATTTGAATATGATAGGTCTTCCATTTGAAATTTTTTCTCACCTCCCCTTTTCTTATCAATCTTTTTTCTGCCCTTTTATTTTAGAAAGCCAACTAAAATCTCCCTATTAAGATCTTTAAAGGTGGGGCTAGACATATGGCTCAGCAGTCATGTACTTGTTTTTGCAGATGGTCTAGGTTTAATTTCTAGCACCCACAGGACAGCTTATAATTGTCCATAACGCCAGTTTCAAGGGATCTGATGCCCTCTTCCCATCTCTGCAGGCACTAGGTACGCATGTAGTACACAGACCACCATTATTAGACCAAATCACTCATACACATAGAATAAAATGAAATCTTTTTAATGATATCTTCAAAGAGATGGGAATTCAGCTTACTTAATACTTGCTTAGCATGCTGAAAGTCTTGGGCTCAGTACCCAATACCACATAAAAGAGATGCAGAGGCACATACCTGTAATCTAAGCACTCAACAGTGTTTCTCAGCCTCCTAATGCTGCGACTCTTTAGTATAGTTCCTCATGTTGTGGTAACCACCAACCATAAAATTATTTCATTGCTGCTCCATAAGTGTAATTTTGCTATTGTTATGAATCATAATGTAGATATCTGATCTGTGGGATATCTGATGTGCAACCTCTGTGAAAAGATCCTTCAACCCTCAAAGGTGTCAAGGCCCACAGGTTGAGCACCACTGTAGAAGATAAAAGTAGAAGGGTCTGAGATCAAGCTTATCCTTCAGTATGTAGCAAATTCAAGGACACACACACACACACACACACACACACACACACACACTACTGAGTGCATTCAAGGTTGCTCATATGTACACATGTTTAGTTCTTTCTTGGGATTTGACAATCTATCAAGGGGCTATCTATGAAGAAACTCCTCAGCAGCATTTCATTGCCTATATATGTCATTATCCAGAAATGGGGTCTTGTAAAATCCCCCTATCTATGTTTTCATACCTACTGATGCCCTCAATTTTTAGGCAGCTATATTGTTGAGACTTCGTGGGTTCCTCTTCCCTGTGATATCTAGAAAGCAAACTCACATCAGATATCCTGGCCCTCTGGCCCTTGCTGTCTGTCTGTCCTCTCTTCTGCCATGTTGCTACAGACACTCTTTAGTAAACACCTGAGCTCCAATGGCCTGAGACGCTTTCAAGACCTTTAGCACTGTGTTTTCTGAACTCGGCTCAGTGTTTTGTATGCGGTAGGTGCTTGGGGCAGGGGGCAGTGAGCAAGTGGAGTGACGAGAAGAAAAATGAAAGTTAACAAACCAATCAATGGACTTTTATAAACAATGTTCCAATGGAGATTATTCTTCTAAGTTTCCAAAATTCTTATTATGACTGTTTCATTGAAAAATTAAGCCGGGCGTTGGTGGCGCACGCCTTTAATCCCAGCACTCGGGAGGCAGAGCCAGGCGGATCTCTGTGAGTTCGAGGCCAGCCTGGGCTACCAAGTGAGCTCCAGGAAAGGCGCAAAGCTACACAGAGAAACCCTCGACAAACCAAAAAAAAAAAAAAAAAAAAAAAAAGAAAAGAAAAATTAAGACTACGATAAGAACATTAGTCCCTGAAGTGGGGGGACTTGGAAAACAGCATGGACAATGCAACAATCTTTATTGCACAGATACAACTCCTTTCCTGTGAGCTAGACTCACTAATTCTCCTTATAAAAGATTTCACTATTTGTTTATTTATTACTGAAAATATGTTCCTTTCTTATACAATACATCCCTACCACAGTTTCCTCTCCCTCTGCTCCTCCTAACTTCTCTGCATGTCCCTTCTCTCCCAGAACCATACCAACTCTGTTTCCTCTTCAGAAATCCTTTGCCTGCTCTTGAGACTCTTCCTCCCATTGGGTTGCCTTGTCCAGCCTCAATATGAGGGCTTTCACCTTGTCTTATTTTATCTTGTTCATTATTATTTTATGTGCTTAAACCACGTATTTTTGAGCTGGAGTATATAAACACCTTGAAAGTTGACATAGGAATATTAGGGAGGTTACAAATCCCTCACTTTCTTCTGAAAACTGCTGTGCTATTAGTGTGGCTTTTTCTTTAGGTATAATACTATCATCCCATCACCATCTTGAAGTAGAGATAACCTTGACCTGGTTGTCATGACAACATGACAAGCAGACCAATGTAGTGATAGCAAAGTCCATGGCAATTGTAATGGAGTTCCTGACACTCCACAGAAGGGGACTTTACATGACCTGCAACCTGACATTTCAGCCATTGCACCCTTCCCTGAATCTTCACAATCTGCAAGTGATCTTGGCAGATGTTCAAGTGTATAAAAAATAGAATAAATGGTGCTGTATTATGCAGCTTTAATGGGGTTTTCATCCATAATGGTGTGGCATTTTCTAGGGATAAACTGTTTAGAAGTTGTACACATTCTTATAGAACCCTTCACTCTTGCTCTGTGAGTAAGTAAGCCTAATCAACTCATGTATTCACCAGCTCAGATTTGGGCAGAATTGGTTCTTTAGTCTGATGTTGCCCTATCTGGGATGATTAGACATTTGGTCATATCTCCCCAGGAAAAGTCAATGGACCATGTATAAATTTACATATGTGTGAATTGTTTCTGGAGTGGGAGCCTGAAACTTTCAACAACCTGACATATACAAATTAAAGCAACCAGGGAGAAAGCACCATTAGTGTACACAAGAGCTTGTTTAAAAATGCTTAGAAATATTAAAAATGTATTTTTCTTATAAGCTATTTTGTCCTTAATTTTTAAAAAGATACACTTAGAGATGAATCACTACTTTGCACAAAACATTGTTATAGCCTAAAGAACTGGGTTATGCAGTGTGTCTTCAGAGAGATGCCACTGACCTTGGAGAGAAGGGACAAGGTGCACATACACTAACCCTGAGCTCATCATCCTCCAGAAGGATGTGGCTGTGGGGCTTGATGAACCAGCAATTATACTGCCCTCTTCCCTCCTCTCCCTTTTGTCTTCAACTCACATCTTTGAAAAATAATAGCCATTTGACATTTCTCTCTCTCTCTCTCTCTCTCTCTCTCTCTCTCTCTCTCTCTCTCTCTCTCTCTTTCTCATTCAGGATTGGGGGAGGGATCACTGTGTTTGGCAGCTGTCAGCTTGTCATTATTGGCTCACTGTCCCATCTGTACTGCTTAGATTGTACAGTCACAGGGGGGTTTACCCAAACAGGCTCTCGGGGGAACAGTAACATACCTCTTGATTTGACTGTGAAGTTATACTTGTGATTATTAATAGACAAGATAAGAGGCTGGTGCTCTATTCATCCCTGTTCCAGCTAATTATTCAGTTTGATCTAAGCTGATTATAGCACTGATAGATAACCACACCACATTTACAACTGCAGTGAGCGGTGGCCAAGAGTCTTGACACAGTGCTGTCATTTGGGTTTATCAGAAAGGAAGCTGGGAGGGGTTGTAAGGGAGATGAAGAAGCTGCTTTGGTTGATTAGCAATGTGCTGCATGGGACCATTTATAATGAAGCATATCATTTAAATTTTCCTTTACAAATGAGTCCAATGTGTGTTGCAGGCTGCAGGCTCCGTTAATTGTCACAAACATTGCTTTTTTTTTTTTTTTTACATTATTAGCTCTTTGGCAGGATCTCCATTGTTGACTAAAAACTTGGCATGATCAGGGCTTGCTGAATAATTTAGGTGGTTGGCAGCTGGAGAGGAGAACACACACATCTAGGCAGACAGACATGCTGCTTGAGCTCTTTATATAATAGGATTGTATACAAAGCAGGGTACAGTCAGCAGTGACTTCTGTGTCTGTTTATAGGTAAACACTGATGTTAGTTTTATAGGAAAACTGGAGGGATACTTCTCACAAATCACATGCAGCATATGAGACAGATGCAGTGGAGGATTGTTGAAACGACTCTGATCATCCCTGGCTCTCACAAAATATGATTGCTGGAGATCCACACACCAGCAAGTGTGCAACTGCCACTGTGGAGAGACTTTGAGGACTTGAGCACAGCCATGGAAGGACTGGCATGAGGTAGTGTCACCTACAATTCTGAAAGCTTGCAAGCAGATCAAAAAGATGTAAAGACTATGAGACATGTATACACTGGGAAACTTCATATAAAGGGCTGTGTTTGGTTGAAGCATGTAGTTATACCTTAACTTGAGAGACATGTAAAAAGGCATATGCTGTAGATGTAACCAATCGTCTTATTAAAATAAGAAACACAGAGCCAATGTAAAAGAGAAAGCCGAGAGGTCAGAGCTCAGAGATAAAATCTTACCTCCTGCAGTGCTCCTAACTTCCCCTCGAGAGAGCTACTTCCTGTTTGTCTGTGTTTAGATAGTCTTTCTGTTCTACCTTCTCATTGGTTGTAAACCCAACCACATGACTGCCTCATCACTGCCTGTAAGTACCGCCCTACAGGTCTTAAAGGCGTATGTCTCCAATACTGGCTGTATCCCTGAACACACAGAAATCTACCTAGCTCTTCTAACCACCACGCTCTTGCTATGGCTCTAATAGCTCTGACCCCAGGGCAACTTTATTAACATAAAATTAAAATTACATTTCAGTACAAATAAAATATCACCATATTTCCCCTTTTCTATTTTAATAAAAAGAAAAAAGGCAAAAGGTTATAACTAACAAAAGAAAAACTATATACAAAAGTACAATAACTATATACAATATATACAAGTAACAAATACCTAAATGATGTCTAGTCCATTTGTATTTGACAAATCAGAGAAAATAATTCCCTTATCTATCCTATTTTAGTAAGTCCAAAAATGTATCTAATTCACTTTTTATCCTAATTAATCTTCAACTATAACTAACTAATCTTCAACTTCCTCAGAGACCCAAGAAGGAAATAATATTAGCTAACAAAAATAAAAACAGGAAGTGCACAAAAGCAACTTCCAAAAATTTTGTGAGTTGACAGAAACAGCCAGCTGCCTGGACAGTCACCTGAGGTTTCTCCGCAGTGTTGGGGCATCATCTTCAGCCTATAGGCTTATCGTATCTGACAAACTCATTTGTGAAGTAGGTTGTACACAAGGTCAACAGTTCAACCTCACATTGGGTGAGAGCAGTACATGTACCAGAAACACCTGAATTCCACTAGTGTCATGTCATGATTCAGGATTTTAAATTCTGAAAATTGTTGACAGTTTTTGAATTCAGCTGTCCATTCTTCTTGGCTGTGTATATATGGCTTCATCTCAGCATCCTGTTCTTCTCCACATCCCTCTATTAAATGCCAGTCTACTATTGAGAGGCGTGAGCTTTCAGTTGCTGTTCCATTGCACAACAGAAGCCATCGGCCCACTGCCTGTTCAGCTGCCTTTGAAGAAAAGGGAACTGTACCTTTTTCAGATTGTGAAGGCCACTTCAGGGATGGTGCCATATTGACCTGGCCTCAGAAGATGCCTTTTGATAAAGCCATAACCACACTTGTTTTGGCAGGAATCAGTAGTCCTTTGTTTCGTGTTCTGTCTGTCCATTTTTTCCTGTTGATTTGAGGATACTTTGTTGTCCAGTGGCTAACTTTTGCCACAATGAAAATTAACTTCATATGCAGTTTCTTCAATGCCCATATTTTCTCTTAAGTAGATTGGTACTGCCAGGAGCCGACATGTCTCAAAAAAGAAAAATTTCTAAGTTATTAAAACATTTTAAATGCCATATTCGGTAGATCTCTGAAGGGTTTGAAGATGACCTGACTAAAATATATCTGCTCAATTTTAAAACATATCTAATATGACTACAATTTCTATTGTAATGTCTAACTACTAACTTTCATTTCTTTATATCCTAATAGTTGGTAATAATATAAAGTATTTAAAACTAGTAATTGTCTTTTTCTTTCCTTTTTTTTCTTTTTTTTTTTTAAACAAGAACCTTAAATCTAATCTCCTTTGCTTAGCCTTTTTCCTAACCCTTGACAACAACTTGTAACCAACCCCCCTAAATAATGAAAATTATCCCAGAACCAAAACCCATTAAAAGAACCAAAAAACCACCCGCCCCTTTGGGTTACATCCTGCTGGTAATGGCGTTTGATTATAGAAGGAACAAGTAGGACATTTCTTTACTATTTCTTTGGCTTGTTGCCAGGTTATGGAAAAATCCTTTTTTAAACCTTTACTATTGACATGATGTTTTTTATGAAATTCTGAGGCCTCCAGCACATTTCCTATCAATAATTTATCAATCTCATCATTGCCTTGTGCTAAAGGGCCTGGCAGACCAGTATGAGATCGGATGTGAGTTATATATAAAGGATGACTCCTTTTCCTGATTGTATCTTGTAATTGAATAAATAGTGAAGTTAATTCTGAAGCATCAGGGATAAATTCTGCAGTCTCAATATGTAATACCACTCTTTCAGCATACTGAGAGTCAGTTACTATGTTGAGAGGTTCTGAAAAATCCATTAATACCAACAGAATAGCATACAATTCTGATTTTTGCACTGAATTATAAGGACTTTGAACCACTTTACTTAAATTTTCTGATTTGTAACCTGCCTTTCCTTGTTTATTGGCATCTGTATAAAATGTACGAACTCCAGATATGGGTTTTTGCCGTACAATTCGAGGCAAGATCCAATCAGCTCTCTTTATAAAATCAATTCTGTTGCTTTTGGGATATTTGCTGTTAATTTCTCCCAAAAAATTACTGCAAGCTCTTTGCCAAGGTTCACTTTCTGTCCATAATTTTTCAGTGTCCTCCTTAGTTAAAGGTATGACAATTTCTGCTGGGTCTATTCCTGCTAATTGACGAAGTCTCAATTTTCCTTTCCAAATCAAGTCAGAGATTTTTTCCCCATAAGTTTTTAATTTTTTATTTGGTTTATTTGGTAAAAATATCCATTCCAATATAATATCTTCCCTCTGCATTAATATTCCAGTAGGGGAATGCCTAGAAGGTAAAATAACCAAAATGCAATCCAGCTTTGGATCAATACGATCCACGTGCCCTTCATGTACTTTCTTTTCTACCAAGGCCAATTCTTTCTCAGCTTCAGGTGATAATTCTCTTGGACTATTTAAGTCCTTGTCACCTTCTAAGGTTTTGAACAAATTAGTCAGTTCATCATTTTTTACCCCAACAATAGTTCGTAGATGAGAAATATCTCCAAATAATCTTTGAAAGTCATTAAGAGTCTGTAGTCTATCTCTCCGAATTTGCACCTTTTGGAGTCTAATTTTTTGTAGTTCTATTTTATATCCTAAATAATTAATAGAATCTCCTCTTTGTATCTTTTCAGGAGCAATTTGTAATCCCCAGCAAGGCAAAATTTTCTTTACTTCTTCAAACATTCTTTCTAAAGTATCTGCATTTGAGTCAGCTAGTAAAATATCATCCATATAATGATAAATTATAGATTTAGGAAATTTTTTACGTATCACTTCCAATGGCTGTTGTACAAAATATTGGCACAGAGTTGGGCTATTTAACATTCCCTGTCGGAGGACCCTCCATTGAAATCTTTTAACCGGTTGAGAATTATTATAAGTAGGCACTGTGAAAGCAAATCTTTCTTTGTCTTTTTCTTGTAAGGGTATTGAAAAGAAACAGTCTTTTAAATCAATAACTATGAGAGGCCATCCTTTTGGTAACAGAGTAGGCAAAGGAATTCCAGATTGTAGAGAGCCCATTGGCTGAATTACTTTGTTAATTGCTCTAAGGTCTGTTACCATTCTCCATTTACCAGATTTCTTTTTAATAACAAATACAGGAGAATTCCAAGGGCTGGTTGACTGTTCAATATGCTGAGCATTTAACTGTTCTTCTACCAGCTCTCCTAAAGCCTGGAGTTTCTCTGTTGTTAAAGGCCATTGCTGAACCCATACAGGCTTGTCTGTTAACCATTTTAAAGGTAGAGCTGTTGGTATTTTTGGAAGATTATCAGTTGTTGTGCCCTGTTCTTGTATAATATGGATGGCTGGTGACCACTCAAAATGCCTTCTAATATTTCTCTCAGAAACATGTGCTAGTTTATGATTTGTTTCTGAGATTGGAGGGATTTTTAATCTGAGTATTCCATTGTTGCAACCGAGGAAATTTGGAAAGCAAAATTCAAATCTTAAATATTTTATTTCTCCTTTGCTATTGAGAACCCTCACATTCCTGTCTACATCTTTCCATTACTTTATTTATTTATTTATTTACTTATTTATTTATTTTTTTATTTATTTATCTATCTATCTATTTATTTATTCTTCCATTCATTTACCTGCTTATTCATTCTATGCATGATTTTTAAGTGATTAACAGATGTCAAGTGCTATGCCAGGAAATGAAAATACAATTCCAGTCTCTATAAGATTACACCTAGTGGGGTCAAACATACCAATCAGAAGATGACTAGCCTGCCCTTTTGGGCGAGCTATAGTAGTCTGCATGACACTCTCACTGAAGGAATAGGAATGACCAGGAACACTCTGCAGGAAGCATTGCCAGCTAAGGTGTGAAGATTTCCTTATATTAACTAATGTGAGGGTGGGCATTTGCTAAGGGCTCTGGGGAGTGGGGCACAGAGAAAGTCAGTGTTGAGATGCCAAGGGGAAATGACTGACGTTGGAAAAGTAAGCAGAGCCAGGTCTCAAGGAATTCATAGTTGCCCTAAGGTGTTTGGATTTTCATCCTGCATAATGACTCTGGAAGCAGAGGACAGTACGTTTGATTTAAACTGTTATATGTAAAAACAGTTACAGATATGATAAAAACATTAAAGACTTAATGTTGAGGTATCAAGAAGGTATAGAAGACAGACAGAATCATGGGGTTAAAGCAGATAAACTCAGGAAGACTTGGATCATTCTTCATTGCCAGTTTCCAGCAGATACTCTACTCCTTTCACTTTCCATCTCCTGTTTCCCCCAGCAAAACTGGATGACATATGATTTGTAGAGTTACCAAGGACTAGAAAATAATATTTAGAAGTATATTAGAAACCCCTGCCAGAGGGCTGTGTGGAGCTCAGTTGGTAAAGTGCATGCTAGCATTTACAAAGCCTGAGGTTATATTTTCAGATGCTTGGCACCACAAAAACAAAAACAAAAAAAAAAAAAAAACCGTAAGCAGTGGCACACATCTGTAATCTCAGTACTTAAGAGGGAGAGGTGAGGGTGGAGGATCACAAGTTCAAGGCTATCATTGGTTACATAACAAGTTTGAGGCCAGCTTTGACTGCAAAACACCTTGTCAAAATAAAAAAAGAACTCACTTATGAAACTTGTGAAATGACACATAGATGCAAAAACTGACACAGAAGAAAACGCTTTTCAAAGGAATCCCACTGTGTAATACAACTGGCAGCATTGTTCAGATGATGTTCCATGGACCTGTGCAATGCACCTATACTTGAGCTCAAGCTGCTAGAATGGTGAACAGGTATTATCAAGGTTTTTTTTTTTTTAATCATCTCTGCAGAACTTCACTCTGGTGTCTAGAGCTACCACTCAAATGTCATGGAAGAATTGTTTTATCAAAACACATGGCGTAAAGTTTGCTCTTCTATATGTTTGACTTCACTATGGTTCTACAGAAGTCAACTACAAGGCAAGCATTTGAAGTTCATTCCAACACTGTTACTACTACCCTTGTGCTTCCAGAAGGAACATCTGATTACTATTAATCTTTATTCTCCTGGAAAAATAATTCTCCTCAATCATGTAAATGTTTTTGAACTATAGCCAAAAAAAAGTTTCAGTAGTTTCTTACAATTCATATTTCATTATGTATTAATGAATCAAACATATCAATGTTCTAATAAACCATTAGCTGACTTTTCATAGATCCATTCATCCTTCTAAACATGCAATAAAATGAATCCAGATCCACATGATGATTACAGATTAAAAGCATCACAACTCGTTACTTCATCCAGCTATCATTTTAAGTAAGTTTCAGTAAATGTACATATCAAAACAATACTGATACGTTCCTAAAATCCCATGTGTATACTACCATCATGTTATTCTCCTCTGATATCCCAACTTTGTAGTATCAAAATGATGACATCAGGTCAATGATAAATTAGCCACACACTTGGAGAACTATGCATAAAGAGCCAAGTGAAAGGGAAATATATTTTCCTAACCTTTAGTTCATAATGGCCTTCTTGTATGTGGAACATTCTGCTAGTAAACTATAGCAAGGGAATGGTGACAAAATAATTGTCGTGAGAGACAGATGTGGTGGCACACACTATAATCCTAGCACTGCTGAACTTGAGACAGAAGGATCATAAGTTAAAGACCATCCAGAGCTACATAGTGAGTTCAAACACAACTTCAGCTATACAATTAGACTTTGACTCAAAATACAGAACATCTTTTACATGGCATCTAGTTCAAATGATCAAGAAAATTTCACTATAGACATCTGAGGCCACCTTTTCCCAGACTTGAAAAATTGATGTGGAAATCACGTTAAATAGGATTTAAATTATAGCATGCATTTGAAATGAGACACAAGTTCTTCAAAAAATCCCTTTGAAAATTCCCACTCTTATTATAAAATTTAAAATGGACCAGACTTGATTGATTGAATATGAAATCTAGTTTTAAGCAAGCAATGTTTGTAAGTGTGGAGTAGGGTCCCTGTTTCTCTGACACACTCATCTGCATGTATGCTATGCTCCAATCACTATAGTCCAACATTCTTGCCTCTTTTCCAGACCTTCTGAAGGCTCTCTCTACCTCTGGTGTAACAGTAGGATGTGCCCTCTTAAGCAGCCTACTTTGGATACCATCTGCAGCTCTTTTAAGGCAGAGACACTGCTAGTCTTATTCATCTAAGAGCAGGACCTAGGACACTGAGCCATGCAGGAAACACTGGAGAAACAAGTAAAGAGGCTTGGTTAGAAATGCAAAAGAAAGGGAACCTAGGGAAAATGTAACTGTCTAACAAATTGATAAACATCCTGTGTCCTTTTTATCTCTCACTGATAAACATCTCTTTCTTCTACTATAGTAATGACAACTCTTAGCTCTCTGAGCTCACAAGGGCCTCTGGAATGCAAGAGCCTTTTAATGAAGTAGCTCCCTTTGTTATAAATCATTCATGGGTAAGAGACTCTTAGAAGACTAACAGTATTATTCACTTTGATAAATCTCAAAAAGATACAGATTTAACACCAGACTTATAAAAGGAATGCTCATGATGAAGTACAAAGGCCCAAAACTACTTGTCTAGATTGCTAGAGGATGTACGTCAGTGAAGGTTGATTAAATCTTCCAGGGATTAGGTCAGGTAGACCCAATGACTCTTCTCCAAAGAGAAGTTGGGTTTCTATATAGACATGAGAGCTTTGGGACAAGGTCATGAGCAGAAAGAGAAGGTCTTACATCAAAACTGTATATTTTATTCCATTTTGTTTTGCTTTCAAGAAAGCCAATGCAGGCCTCTAAGTGTGAATCCTGCAAAAGAAAGGACTATTCACAATGAGAGCTGAACTGAAGCATCTCTGGAATGTTCATCATGTGCCAAGGACCTTGTTAAGACTTTGAGGTAGTATGTCATTTGATTCTCAAAATAACTCTCAGGGACACGTGCTACTATCCATCTCAGAGGCTAACTAACCTACTCAAAGATTTACAATAATAAGTGATAGAAGTGGCTCTGATCCAACCTCACTGACAACGGGACCACGTGCGGTACTTCTCCCTTTTATCCTGTCCTCAGAGGTGTCCAGGGATGCTTTCTACACCTTGTCAACTAGGAAGACAGCCTTTCATGTGAATCCTCTTCTATTAGGAACTTCTCTTGTACTCTTTTCTTATTGGACTATGTATCTATTTAACCACTAGGATTAATTCTTGGAATTAACTTATTGTCTAACATAATCAATAATTATTTATAAAGTTTATGAAAAATAATACTATTACAAATTACTTTCTCAATGTCATATTATAAAAACTTGAAAGTCTAAACAACCCAAGTGGTATGATGTGATTCATTTGATGTGTGTGTGTGTGTGTGTGTGTGTGTGTGTGTGTGTGTGTATGTGTGTGTGTGTATGTGTGTGTATGTACATGTGTTTGAGTGTCTGTGTGTATATGTGTATACACATGTGCCTGTAGAGGACAGAGGACACTTAAGGTATTGTTCATTAAATGTTCCCCTTTTTGTCTTTTGAGACATTTCATTTCATTAAGCTTAGAATTTACTGATGATGCTAAGCTGACTAACCAGCAAGACTCATGGATCATTTTGTATCCACATTCCTAGCACTGGAATTGCAAATCCATACTACCATGCTCAGCTTTTTAGAGATGTGGGCATTGGGTAACTAAGCTCAGGTGAGGTACTAATATTTCCAAGATAAGGACTTTACCAACTGAGCTGTTACCCAAGGCCTTGTGTTCTTTTCTATCGTCTTCACCAGAAACACCAGCCACACCTCTGACCAGCCAGCACCTTTCTTCAAGTACTTAACAAAGGATTCTAAACATCTCATCTGTCATTTCATCTCTAAAATTGTTCTATAATTTTTTGCTGTTCACTGGATGGAGAATCTTGGTGCATATGAGGTTATGTAACTTACTCAAGGTAAAATGGCTATCATGTGGCAGGGAATTCAAATACTTGTCTGTCTTCTGATGTATCAGCTGCCACCAGGGAAATGAGGACTATTTCTATCTCATATGGCAGTTAACCAACTCTTTCATTTTAATTAATTAGTAAATTAAAAACCATATTTGCTCCCATCGTTGGTCCTTCAAACCATTGCTCTTGATTCAAGTAGATAGGAAATACTAAGGTGGATTTTGGATTTCTAAAGAAGAATAAAATAATTTTAAAGAAAAAATGTCAAAGACATTCTCTTTAAAAAGGTACCAATTAAATAGATGCCATTGTGCTTGTATGGAGGAAGATGCTTCTCACGACCAACTGGTTTTAGCTACAGATGCACTGCGTAAAAAAGCCAGTACTTGGGTAAAACATTTTTCATCAGATCACAGCCAAGCATCGTAGTTTTTCATGAAAAAACAGAGTGCAAATTATGTTTGTTTTTGAAATTACGATCTCTACTTTAGAAGTGAAATTCCACACACCAAAGTGTGAGCTCATTTTGATAAAGTCACATTTCAGATTCCACATGTAGCTGGGTAGGAAATCGGGACATGTGGTATGGGGTTTTCATAAAAGTCAAAATCTGGTAATTAGCACCAAAACTGTTCCTTCAAATCTGAACGTATTGGAGATAATAGAAATAAAACCTTGTGGAAATGCCAAGAATTCCTGCTCTTGAATAATCCTATTAAATATCAAAAATCATTGAGGTGATATGCAATTAAAAATCTACTAACCCTGCTTGTTAATGGAAACGGAGATGGGGACGTAATCTGACTTCTGTATGCTGGGGATTAAATCCGGGGCCTCATACATTCTAGAAAAGTACTCTACCACTCACACCTCAGCTTAACAGTATTTAAGTTTGTTGTTACTTTGTGGACAGCTCTTGGAGTATCTGAAGTTTTTTTAACCTTTTTTTAATTGTGCGACTTTGAAGTAGATCATTGCCAACTTGCAAAAGATAGAGCTGAGCCCATATATTGGCCCACGGAAGTAGAAGAACTGTTTGCAAGACTCAAAGACAGTTCCACTACATCTGAATAGATATTTCAATGGCAAGGCACATGAAGTGGTCTAAAAACACAGAATGGGATGCACAAAAAGAAACTGAAATTCAAAGGTCCCTGACCTTCTACAATGGTTGATTTCATTTGTCAATTTGACAGGTTTTAAAACTACCTAGGAGACACACCTCTGGGCACATCTGTGAGGCTCACTTCCAAAAAGAATGAATAGAAAGGGAAGACCTGCTTCTAAGTGCCTGCCTACCTTTGATTCTTCTGCCTGAGTGAGCTCATCTGTTGCTACTGACCCTGCCCATCAGACTCTAGCTACTTTGTTAATCCAATCTCCTCTTACTACCAGCTACTCTCCAGGGAAGTCCAGGCCATCAGTGCTGGACTGGATGTGCTGAAGCAGCCAGCTGCATGGAATGAGCAGTTTCCTGGTTCTCAGTCTCTCCTGTGTGCAAACTGCTATTGTTGGACTGTCCAGCCCCCTATCATGCTATAAGCCAATGTAAAAATAGATAGATGATAGTTAGTTAGATAGATAGATAGATAGATAGATAGATAAAGATACAGAGATACAGATATATGTGTGTGTTTTTCTTCAAAGAATCCTGCTGAATATATTCTCTAACTGGTATATGTTTGTCTTTATTTTTAGAGTTTGAGTGTTTGAGTATATGTTTATATCTTAATTCTGTCAGCTTTAACAGTAGTAAAAAAAAATAAATAAAATCTACCTTGGCAAGTTTCCAGTCCAAATTGGTAACTGGATGCTTGATTCTGCTGATTTCAATAGCTGCATCACCCCTGTTCTCCAGCGCACCTCAAGCCTGCATTATTATTTAGTAGAGGAGTTGTAGGGCTTAATGCTTTAAGAATTGGCAGCAGATTGCACCAGCAGTCCCTAAACAGCAGCGTGCTGTATTTATTTGTATACTGAATTTCTTCAAATGTATGTAATTTTATCTTGAAATTCAACATTTGTTGGAGATTACATAGGGAATGATTTTGTTTAAGTCAAAACAGCAGTCAAAACAGGCACAATGCTATATTATAGCTCAGACGTGAACTAAATAGCTGATACAAATTTTTTTGGAAAACAACCAATGTCTCCTATTTCAAATATTACACCCTATGTTTATAGAAAGTAAATCAAACCCTCAGTTATATAGGAAAACCACTTCAAATGATTTTGTGATGAAATATCTCAAAACAGTTTCTTAGATGATAGCACTGCCTATGAGGTAGAAGAAATGAAATATCGACATTCTAATATGTGTATGAGAAACACATAAATAACATTGTAATTTTTAGATGTTTAACATTTTGTATGTATATGTGTGCACATTCATATATAAATATAGAGAGTCATGGTTTAAGGATAAGAATACAATCAGAGAAATGCATGTTATATAATATATTCGAACCACGTAAAGTATACTTACACAGACATAGATAGAACAGCCTATTATACCTAGGCGATATGGGAGACCACCATGCATGGGGTCCATCATTGAATACACATTGGTATGTGGCTTAGGTGACAAATGTATGTGTTATGTGTATAAGGAGAAGACATCAAATTTTGTCGGGTTGAAGGGTTTTAAATATCAGTCTGGAGAGATGTCTTGGTGAGTAAAGGTGCTTGTCATAAAGCCTGATAACCCAACAGCAACCCCTGGAACCTACATGGTGGATGAAGATAACACACTTCCTCAAGTTATCTCCTGCCATCCACCACATGCATGCTGTATGAACACACACACACACTAATAATAATAATAAAATGAAATAACATAAGATTTTTAAAGACCTTTTAATACCTAAAAGTTTAGATTTTTTTTAAAAAAAAATTACTTAGATTTGAAGGTATAAATACAAAAATGATTTACATTAACCTTTGTATGGCAAGATAGAATTGGATTTCACTAATTCAGTGAACATAGAATATCTATATTATATGTTCCAAATTATGTTTCCCTCCCAAATTACATCATCCTATTTTTTTGATATTGAGCTTGGACAGAATCATTTAGCTGGGCACAGTGCATGGGAAATTATGCTAAGCTGCCATCTGGGACTATGAGAACAGAATGTGGTGAGCCAAGGACCATCAGCCAAATGATGGTCCCACTGCCCAAAACATCTTATAATGCTTCCAAGTGGCCTCATATGCTTAATGTGTTCCTCTGGTTGAGTCATACAACAGAGTGAACAAATGGTCAACGGTAAATAAATAAATGGATAAATAAATAAGTAAGTAAATAAGTGCTGGCCTTTAAGACTTTTCAGCAGGGAAGAAGGTCATTGCCACTGCCTAGCATGGAAACCTGCGCCCATCACTTTACCATCTGGTCCGTCTCATTATCCTTAAAGTAAATAAGTTGTTCTCTAGATGGTCTTCAGCTGAGTTTTGTTCAAGAAATATTCCTTATCACCTATTATATAAGGTCGTAGAAGCACTGAGATGAATGAGCCATCCCCCTATCCTGCCAGAATTTACATCCTAAAGGAGAAAGGATACATAAATAGATCAAGTTGAGATAAAGTGAGGTCAAGACACACACACTTACATGGCTGTACAGAAATCTATCATTTAGCATATGAATCCTGGCTAGCATTTGTTCTCAAAACTCTTTTCTCCTCAATAAAAGGAAAGTGTGTGTACTGACCTCAGGGAGGATGAGGGATGTTAAGATGAGCCTGGAGAAGGACATGGGATGGGATTCATAGTTTCTGCTTCCAAGAGGAAAGGGGGAAAAAGGGAAAGAAAAGCCAAGAAACCTCACATTTAAATGACTTAATTAGCTCTCTGCTGGCTTATGCAATGCTGACGTGATTTATCTGGCCAACTAGCCTCCAAGGAAACACTCTGTCCCCTTCCTAATATATATTCCTTTGCACTCAACAAATGACTGGATAGGTTTGATCTTCATAAAGTGGTCAAAGAACTGAAAAGGTGTGTTTGACCTTATTCCAGTAAAATAATAAATTTATTGATGATTTTGTATTGCATAATAAGCTTCTCATATGCTAATCATGTCATTTGTAAAATCCAAATAACCTTTAAATTAAAATACTAATAACATGGCATATAAATATTCTATACTTTAAAACTGCTGCATTTGACCTATTTGCTTCGTAAAACTCAAAATAACTGCGAAGAGCCACCTGTGTGGCTACACAGACATGTTTTTACTTCTTTGGATTACTCTGAACAGTGATACACACACTGATAATTTATGTTGCCAAGATTTTGAAGGCAAAAATAATACTTTAAATATGAAGACTGGAGGTTTTCCTGAAAATAGGTTGGAGTACAGCTGATGTGATTCCAATCTTCTTGCTCTGCTGTGTGTTAGGTTCAGTGCTTTAAAATGGGAAAATATATGTCTGAGAGTCAAGGGGAAAAAGTCCTTGCCAAGCAGATATTGGCAAATTGCCAGCTGAAACAAAGTTGTGATGTTGGTGACAACAAGATTGGTTTCTAGATGATCTTTAGAAAGCACAGTGCCTGGCTTCACTCTCGTTTCCCTGAGGAAGAGCCTGGATGATGGGCTGCAGTGCATTACCAGCTAGTATCTTGTTTCCAAACATCTGGATTCCTAGTCTCGTCCATTTAAAAATGATTTACTCATTGTACTGTGTTGTTTGTAGAGATCTTGGCCAAGAGAGAACACATCCAGACACTTCCATTTCTGACATCCTTTTCTGAACTTGTTCTGCCACAGACCTTCTAAAGGATTCAAAGAATCCCACCTTTAAATCCCGTTTTATTCTTACAAATAAATTTTGTCTTTAAATTTCTACTAGTTGCTTTTATGGTCTACCCTTATCTAATCAAAGGTAAAAAGAAATTCTGGGCCTGGAGAGAAGGCTCAGAGGTTAAGAGCACTGACTGCTCTTCCAGAGGTCCTGAGTTCAATTCCCAGCACCCACATGGTGGCTCACAACCATCTGTAATGAGATCTGGCACCCTCTTCTGTGTACATAATAAATAAACAAATCTTTAAAAAAAAAAAGAAAGAAAGAAAGAAATTCTGACCAATGTGTCTAAAACAATGTAGGTTTTTGCCTCAGTTACTCAGATAGTCAGAAGCAAAACATTTTTAGGACTTATACTGTACAGAAAATTGATTTACATCTCACATCACTGCATTGGTACAGAAGAGTAGCTCACAACTAGTTTTAAAACAAAATCATTTGGGAAACTTTTCTGAATATATGATCAAGCTCTATTGCAGGGGCAGTAGATGGGACACAGGAAAGGTTATTTTGAAAAGGCCCTTAATCTTAATTATTAAAATTAATTTAAAAAAAACCCTGATCTAGAATTGTTGAAACAAGTGATTTTAATAGCATTACCAGGTACAGTCTTAATATTCAAGATATCATCTTTTTTTATATCCTAGCCATGGAAACTAAAAGTGAGATTTCTTTTTTTTAATTATAATGTAAAAGTACTAGCTATACCATTGAATGAATCAACCCAATTAAAAGTATGAAGGAAACTATAAAACATTACTGAAGCTAATTAGAGACTCATATTTAGAAACTATAACTCAATTCTGGAAAAATACCAGTTTTCTCCAATTTGATAAATATAATCCAAAATATTTCAAAATACATTTTTGTTTGTTTCTGATTTTATAAGCTGTCAAGTTGTTTATAAAATATAAAACATACAAGAGAAGTCAAATCCCTTTCAGGAAGAATTACTCTTCTGTTGTCTTGGTTAAAACTGACTACTATCAGGCTCAGAGAACATTTATTATGACTTCTTGACATGGAAGCAATTCATGTAGTAAAACTTCAGGCCAATAGGCAAGAAAACAACTTCCTCCCATAATGAGATTCTGGAAGTTATATGGCAGCCGCTAGGAATGCATCATTGTCCCGGAGTGTGTGACCCCAACAAGATTGCACAATATAAATTCTCTCTAAGGTATACTGAATTAACAAACAGCTACAGATGAAAATGTCTTTGCTGTGGTTCAGGAGTTTCAGAATACCATCAGAGAAGAAAGAAACAGTATAGATATATTAAATATAAATAAAACAGTTCTTCTGTACCTATGCCATCCTGCCCAGAGGAGCGCAGCTAGGCATCAAAGGAAGCACCTCCACAGGATAAAGAGAAAAACTAGCGAGCTTGACTTCTCTGTCTTTTGGGAACAGTGACCAAGGAGTCTGCCTATGTGAGCCCACCAATATACACGGAAGATCAGCATACCTCAGTAGTTAGAGAAAGCTAGCAACAAAGAAGAGAGATGAAGACTCCCCAAGCCAGTGCTCAGATCTCAATAAAGGAAAACACATTTTTGGTGATTTGTCTTGATGTTCAACTTGACAAGATAGAGAATAGTCTAGAAAACACGCCCAAGAATATCTGTGAGGGTACTCCCAGAGAGAATACCTAAGGAAAGAAGACTCACCCTTAATGTGAGTGGCATTATCCTGTCAGTAGTAGCCTGAGATCAAATACAAATAAGTCAAGTGGAGCACAAAATCTACCTTTCTCTGCTTTTTCACTGACTGCAGATGCAAGGTTCCCAGCTAGCCACCTCATGGCCCACTACCATGCCCTCCCATCATATGTCTTAAAACACAAGCTGGATGAAAATCTTCTTTTTTTAATTTCCTTTTGTCTGGTAGTCAGAGAAATTGGAAACATAGCTAATATAAAAAAAAATTGCTACCAAAGAGGGTCACTGATATGGTAAACCTGACAAGGTGGTTTGTAGAACTTTGGCACTGGTCTTGTGGGGGACATAGTTTGCAGCTATGGACTAGAGAAGCCATAAAGTGCTATAAGCAGAGCTTATAATTATAGTAGAAGTAAATGTGACTAGAATGCTAATGGCAAAGCAAACGGTGAAGAGTGAGGTTTTACTGGGGTGTAAGGACTCATACAAGCTAGAATAGCCCAGGAAGAAGCAACCCAATTGAGGAACTGCCTTTTTTGGATAACCCTGTAAGTGTCTGTGGGGAATTTTCTTGTTTATTGATTGATGCTAGAGGGGTCAGAAGACTATGAGTGCTAACATTTCTAGACAGGCAGTCCTGAGTTGTATACTAAAACAAGCTGAATAAGTCATAAAGAGGAAGCCAGGGAGCAGAAATTCTCTGTGGCCTCTGCTTCAGCTCCTGATTCCAGGTTCTTGCCTTGAAAACTTGCCCCGGCTTTCCTTGATAATGGACTCTAATCTGTAAACTAGTATATATTTTAAAGAGACTTTGAACTTTTCTCTCCAATATTGCTTTTGGTTAATGTTTTGTCACAGCAACAGAAAGCAAAGAAAGAAAGAACTTGGTACTAAGAGTGAATGTTGCTGTGAATGTTGGACCTGATTATGTTGTTTGTTGGTTTTTTTGTTTGTTTTTTTTGTTTGTTTTTTGTTTTTTAGGAAGTTTGTGGAAGAATTTTGGAGTTTTGTACTGGAAAAGGCCATTGAATTTAATGCTCCAAGTTTAATGAGCTGTTGTGGGAAGTTGGAACACAGAAATTTTGAGAGAAATATACACAATGGGGTCCGGATTTGTGAAGTTTCAAAGGGAAGGAATGGCTATGACTCCATCAAGAATAGTTATGTAATATTTGGAATTATGAATCTGTAGGAGTGAAAGCTTTGTTTTACTGAGACAATTGATGCTGGTGGATTGAGGCTGAAGAATCAGTTGTGATTAGTAAGAAACTAGCATCATTTTGGTGAAATTCTCTGGAAAGTATTTACTCAGCATCAGTGTCTAGAATATGTAGTCCAGACAGACAAGGCTGCATCTCAAAATGATAATAAGAGTCCACCACATGGTAATGATTTTGAAAGCACAAAAGCTACAAGATTGAAAGCTCCATGGACAGAAACTGAGACTTGGCACTGTAAGAGACCAGGAGAGGTCATTCATTGAGGTGCAACCTCAGTTGCTGTGAAGACCTCTGGATTTAAAAGGGTCCTGGGAGCAGATAAGGCTTAGCACCATGTGGCAGAGTCAGAGTCCCTGGAGAGATACAAAGTTATGGCAGGTATTTCTAAGTCCATTATATGGAGGTGTTTAGGTGAATCGTAAGTTGCAGTAGAGACTCCATAACATTAAGAATGTCAGGACCATGGGGCATCTGCTAAGCAAAGTTGCAAGCAGGGAGTAGAGCTTGCCCAAGAAAAAGCTACATTACACGTAGCAGAACTCAAGACTTGGGACTACTTAGGTATGTTGGAGTCATAATATTCCTAGAAGGAGCCCCAGATGCTGGACATGAGGTAGGATTTCATATTAGCTGGACATTGCTTCATCTTGCTTTGTTATGATCTCCATCTTCTCTTTTACATTGTTAATATTTATTCTGCACTGATGTCTTGGTTAGGGTTTCTACTGCTGTGAAGAGAAACCATGACCATGGCAACTCTTATAAGGGAAAGCATTTATTTGGGGCTGGCTTACACTTTCAGAGGTTTAGTCCATTATCTTTGTGGTGAGACATGGCAATGTGAAGGCAGACATGGTGCTTGAGAAGGAGCTGAGAGTTCTACATCTTGATCTGCAGGTAGTAGAAGCAACTGTGTGTCACACTGGGTGAAGCTTGAGCAAAGAAGACCTCAAAAGCCACCCCCCAGCGCACCAGTGACAAATTTCCTCCAACAAGGCCATACCTCCTGAAACTTCTACTCTCTATGCAAGCCATTTTCTTTCAAAACACCACAACCATGGTATGACAGATATGTAGCCCAGATATTTTAAAAATTTCACAAAGGCTCACAATTGAAGGATTGCCTTGAGTCTCTTAAGACACTTGAAACTGTGGACATTTCAGCAATATTAGAAAGGTTGATATTTGGAAAACTCTTATCTCTGAACAGAATGCATTTGTACTATGAATCTTCATGAGACTTTGAGGACCAAAGTAGAATATCATGCATCAAAACTAAGACATAGGGGTGTCACATTGACAAGAACTGGACCTATGGGAGTCCATCTTGATTACTAACTTGACAGGATATAGAATCACCCATGAATACAGTGTTGGGAGTTACCTATGAAAGTATTTTCAGAAAGTCTTAGTGGGAAGGAAGACACTCTCTGACTGGCACCATTCCAATGAGCTAGTGCTGCGGGCTGCAGGAATATATCATAAGAACTCAGCTGGTTATGGCAAAGTCACTACCTGGAGGGATCATGGAATTCCTCCAGAGGAAGCCAAATCCCAAGGAGTTTTTGGTGTTACTTGGCTTGTTATATATCAGCTGTATTCTATTATGAAAATCATGTGTGCCTTCATAGTTTTCCCAATTGATTTTTCCCTAAGAAGGGCTAACAATGTGGACTGATCACTCTCTAGACATACACAATCCAGGCATTTGGAGAACAGCCTCAGGAAAGGCTTTCTCTGGAATCAGATATCTCCCCTAGCCACTTTCAAGGACTAAAGGAGACATCACCCAGGTGGTCACCCAATTTCCGAGGATTAACAGTGATAACAACCCACAGGCGAGTCTCCTGACTTAAGGTAAATTCCACAAGGGGACACTGCCTAGGTCAGGTAGACATTAAGTAATAGCTTTACACAATTTAGCTCAGACCCCTCCTTTCTTACAGCCTTACTAACTTTATAGACCTCTAACTACTTACCTAACCACTTCTAGGAATATTTAGATAAACTTCTGTGCTAACAGCTATGCTCAGCCAGAACTCCCAGTTCAAGCTTCCCTGTAATTATCATTATTGGTAGCATCCGGCCAGGTCCATCACCGCATGGAGAAAAGTACCTTATCAGAGATACCTCTGTACTCTCTAAGAACAGACTTAAGCATCCAGGTTACCTGTCTGAGAAGGCCTGGCGGATTTGCCAATTAAGCCTTACTTCCTCTTTTCCCAAACCTTACCACCAGTTCCAGATCTCCCTTTAACTATCACCAGAGGCATCTAGCTGTACACAGGTTGCCTAGCGACTGAGCACGCTTTCCCCCACCCTGCAGAAAAATGGCAGATAGCTTGGACAGACAGGAGCTACAGGAAAAAAGAAGACAGTTTTATTTCTCCCATTGACCTAGCAACTTATAGATTCTTAACACTTTCTACCAACCACATTTAAGATTATAGTTGAGCACATAAGAACCCTCTTCTTAGATATTACCTGAATTTAGCCTTTAGTTAATTCATTTCCCCATTGGTCACTTCCCTTTGGAGTTGCAAGTAATAATTAACGGTTATTGCCTCCCTGTATGATTCTTATCACCCCTCCATTTAACCCTGGAAGCCTGGTTTTACACTGCTAAGGGAATACTGCTTGTAAGTGTATATATACCAGGACTCCCAGGGCACAAGAAGACAGAGAAGAGAAAAGAGAATGGAAGTACTAGATGGGTAAGAACTTGAGAGGAACGAATTGAGATGGGGAAGAACTAGATTGAAGGGCTAAAGAGAGGACTAGAGGAACAAGATGGAAGATGAGGAAGAGCCAGATGAGAGAGAAGGAGACGAGAGAGGAGCTGATAGGGGAAAAAACTAGATAGATGAGAACCTAGAAGGGACAGAACTAGATGAAGGAATTAAGATAGAACCTAGAGGGGACAGTAGATAAATATAGAGAGAAATCAGGCAAGAAAGGAGCTAGACATGAGAACAGAACTGAAGCTGTGTATAAAGGATGTTATGCCAGAGGAATTAAAGCAAGTGGACTATAGAACTCGGTGTGCTGAGATTATATTTCCTGATAATAGTCCTCGCCGTTAGTAGTTCTCTCTCCTGAGTCCCTGGGATGTATAATATTAAGGCTGGTCCTCTAATATTATACAAGAAGCTAGGGTTCTAGACTGAGTCAAAGGAGACAAATGAGAAGAAACAGCATTCATCTCTCCCTACTTCCTGTCAGCATTTGACTAGATAGATGCCTTGCCTCTGCTTTAATGAGCTTCTTGCCATAATGGACTGTATCCATTCTTAAACCCTGCAGCAAAATACAGGCTTCTTCTCCAAGATTATGTTAGTCAGATATTTGCTCAAAATGACCAAAAACAAACAAACAAACAACAACAAAAAAAAAAACCTGAAGTGCTGTGGATATCGCTCTTTATGCTATGAATATGTTGGTCTGATTGGTTAATAAATAAAGTGCTGATTGGCCAGTTGCCAGGCAGGAAGTATAGGTGGGACAAGCTGAGAAGAGAATTCTGGGAAGAGTCAGGAGTCGCCAGACAGACAGAGAGGAAGGAAGATGTGATGGCAGAACTGAGAAAAGGTACCAAGCCACGTGGCTAAACATAGATAAGAATTATGGGTTAATTTAAGTGTAAGAGCTAGTCAATAGCCTGAGCTAATGGCCGAGCAGTTTTAATTAATATGAGCCTCTGTATGTTTATTTGAGTCCAAGCGGTCGCAGGGCCATGGGAGCTGAGCAGGACCAGGAAAACTTCACCTACACTGAAATATCCAATGAATTATGTCATATGCTCCATCAGGATCCCTGCTGCTACAAATGGTTTATATATACATCCTTTCCTCATGACTAGTCTATAAGGTACCCCTAACTCTCTGTACTCTATCTAGAGTAGCTAAATACAGCAGTGCATAAAGGCTCCTGCTGCCAATCCTAATACCCTGAGTTCTGTTCCTCATGACCTGCACAGTAGAAGGAAAGAATTAGATCCCACAAGCTGTCATCTGATCTCTATATATACCATGGTACAAACACTTACATACATATACACACACATGCACACACACTAAATAAATAATGTAACTTAAAAGTTAGTGTGAAAGCTGGGTGGTGGTGGTACACACCTTTAATCCCAACACTCAGGAGGCAGGGGCAGGCAGATCTTTGTGAGTTTGAGGCCAGCCTGGTCTACAGCATGAGATCCAGGAAAGGCACAAAGCTACACAAAGCAAACATGTCTCAAAAACAAACAAACAAACAAGCCAAAAAGTTAGTGTGAAAATATTTATCAAAGATTTGAAGATACATAAAATGGCAAGAAAACAACACCAGAACCAGAACACACTTTCAAAACTGACCCTAATAAATGAAACCAGACCTGACAAAAAAAAAAAAAACAAAAAAAAAAAGACAAAAAAACCATAGCTTTAAAAGATCTCAGCAAGCACAGAGAGACCCTGTCTCGAAAAACCAAAAAAAAAAAAAAAAAAAATCTCAGCAAGCCAGAGGGAGATAGATAAACAACTGAGTGTCAGCAAGAGAATAACAATGGACAGAACAAGATCAATGATAAGCTAGAAACCATCTTTTAAAAAAAACACACTTTAACCAAGTGATATTCTGGAGCTGAAAACATAATGAATAAAATGGAAAAATCAACAGAAAGCTTCACAAACCGCCTGTTGAAGCAGATGGTCGATCTGTGAACTGGGGAAGAGATAATGCAGAAGTAACTACTCAGAAAAGAAGTGAAGAAAGCTTGTGATACGTGGGCATCATCAGGAGAAACAATTCAAAGATTACCGTACTTCCAGAGGGGAAAGTCAAAGAGAAAAATATTAGACGGTGTATTTAAAGAAATAATAGATTAAAAACTTTAAGATGTTGAGAGAGATGTGAAGCTCAAATATATTTGTGGAAAAATGGCCAACAGGTTAAACACAATGTTTCCATAAAGCTGCATGGGGTGGTTTGAAAGGAAATGGCCTCTACTAGGAGGTGTGACCCCTTGTTGGAGGAAGTAGGTCACTGTGGAGCTTTGAGGTCTCCTTTGCTTAGCCTATGCTCAGTGTGACACACAGTTACTTCTACTGCCTGCAGAGCATGATATACAACTCTCAGCTCCTTCTCCAGCACCCTGCCTGCCTGCACACCACCATTGCCACCAGTCATGATGATAATGCACCAATTCTCTGAGCTTTAAGCTAGCCTCCATTAAATGTTTTCCTTTGTGAGAATTGCCATTGTCACTGTGTCTCTTCACAGCAATATTTACAAAGACAGGTATTTTAAGTTTACTCTTTAAAATAATCAGAGATATGAAATTTTTAGTGTAGAGAGGAGTCTCCCTGTTTGCAGGGAACTTCTGCTGAACTATCAGTGGACTTTTAAACAGAAACTTCCCAGGCTAGATGGAAGGAAGACAACCTATTCAAAGTGTCAGAAAAACTAAAAACATGCAAGTCAAAAATATGCTACATACCAAAGTCACCTGTTACAACTGAAGAAGGGATTAAGACATTCTCATTCAAACAGAAGCTGAAGGAATTCCTTACCAGGGATATTTACTTATGAGAAATACTAGAAAGTTCTAAATGGTGAAACCAAAGAACCATCAGATGGTATGGTGGTACATGTATATAATCTCAGTACTAGAGAATCGAAGTGGGGAGATTGCAAGTTTGAAGTCAGACTGGACTGTGTAGTGAGGTATGTAGTGAGGCCAACACAGGTTATACAATGAGACCCAGTCAAAGAAGAAAGTGGAGAAGGAGGAGGTAGAATTAGTATTGTGAATAAAGGAAAGCATAAAACCAATTGGTGGTAAGGAACCATTCATATTGAGCATGCTGTATTATTGAAATTTTAATACATATAGTAATTTTAACTCTAGTTTGAAAGTGCAAACATAGCAATGCTTTAAAAACTGCAAGACTATATTGATGAACAAGCAATTGAAAAGTTATGATATAATTAATAACTATTACAAGTAACAAAAATAAACACTAGAAAAAAAGATAGCCTCTTGAACAATGTTACTGGGGAAAATGGATATCTATAAGTAAAAGAATGGCACTAAACCCATAGCACTCATTCTGCACACACACACAAAAGTATCAATCAAAATAGATCCAAACCCCTGAAGCTGCTAGAGGAAAAGATGAAAAAGCACTTTGTGACAGGGAAATAGGCAGACTTTTAAAAGTGAAATCTTGTAGCAAGAGAAGCAATCCTAAGAGAAAGCTTCTACGCAGAAAGGAAAGTGAAGGGACATCTGTCAGAAGAGGATGGAATCTGCAAGCATAGGGTAGGGGATTAATATTCAGAACTCATAAAGAACTCTAAAATTTAAACAAAAATTCAAATCCCCCAATCTGTAAAAATGGGTAACAAATTAAATATAAATTTCTCAGAGGAACAAAATACAAGCGTCTGACATATATTAGAATAAGTATTAAACATGTCTTTCCCGTTTACAGAAAAGCAAATTACAAGTGCTTTGAGGTTCCATCTCACTTCAGTCAGAATGGCTTCATCAAGAAAACAAAGGTTAATGGATGTGGGAAGGATGTAGGGAAAGAGCAGCCCTTAAGCGCTATGATGGGAATGTAAACTGGTGCTGCCTCTATGGAAGTTAGAGTTGTGTTTACTCAAAACTCTAAAACAGAATCATACTATGACCCAGCTATAACACTCCTGGGTACATACTCAAAGATTCAAGTCAGCATAACTCACGATTGCATAACTATGGTCTACTGCGCACTATTCACAATACCCAAGGTATGGAAGATTCCCACCAGCAGATGAGTGGATAAAGACCATGTGGTACATACACAATGGAATTTTATTCAGTGGGAAAGAAGAGCTTGCAGGAAAATGCATGAAACTAAGATCATTACGCTCATTAAATTAAACCAGACTCATTAAAAGTGCTATATTTTCTTTCGTATGTGGGATCTAGATTTTGATAGATAGTTATACATATATGTGAATCTGTGTGTGTGTGTGTGTGTGTGTGTGTGTGTGTGTGTGTGTGTGTGTACATGAACATAGAAAGAGTACTATGAGAGGGGGAAAGGGGTCTAAAGGGAGGGTGGAGGGAGAAACATAAAAAAAATGACCTATATGGGGCTGGAGAGATGGCTCAGTGGCTAAGACCACTGGCTGCTCTTCCGGACATCCTGAGTTCAATTCCCATTACCCACATGGTGGCTCACAACCATCTATAGTGCAATCTAATGCCCTCTTCTTGCATAAAGGCATTCATGCAGATAGAACACTCAAATACATAAAATAAAGAAGTAAATCTTTCCAAAAAAAATGGCATATGTGCTACACAAGCAGGTGGAATCATTTGGAGACAGGAAGAGAATAACAAGTGGGAGGGGGAATACAATGGGGGATAATGGGAATAAAGTATAATGATATATATGTATGGAAAAGTCATGTTGAATCCCATTACTTTGTGTGCTAACCAAACAAAAATTTAAGAAAAAAATCAGAATGTAAAAGTAAAACAGATAAGAAAAATAGAAAATACTATTGAAAGTTAGAGTTGATTTCTTACTAAGATGAAGTTGGCGAAACTTAATAGAATAAGAAAAATTCAAATATATATATATATATAATAAATACAAAAAAGAAATATTATAACCAATACCACAGAATTACAGATGCTCATAAGGGGCCATTATGAACAACTGCAGCCCTACAAATCAAATATCCCAAAAGAAATGGATGAGGAAATTGACTTGATAGTAGTAAAAAAAGTAGTAATTGATGATGATGATGATGATGACAAACATTGCACTGAGTTGTTTTCTATCAACTTGATACAAGCTAGAATCATCTGGGAAAAAGGAAGCTTAACTGAGAAATTGCATCCATCAAACTGACCTGTGGCCATGACTATGTAGCTCCATCACTGGTCAAGTGAGTTAGCAGACTGAAGAAGCCTTGGAGAGCAAGCCAGGAAGCAGCACTTCTCCATGGCTTCTACTTCAGTTTCTGCTTCCAGATTCCTGCCTTGAGTTCTGGTGCTGAAATCCCCTCATGATGCACACTGTAAGCTGTAAGCTGAAATAAATCTTTTCATCCCCTAACTTGCTTTGGCCATAGTGTTTATCACAGCAATTGAAAGCAGAGTAGGAATTATCTATCCCAAGAAAGACAAGACTATGACCAGGCTCCCTGGTTGTTGGTCAGACCCTGTGAGTTCCCATGAGACAGGTTCATGTGAATTTTCTTGCAATGTCCCTCACCTCCTAACTCCTACACTCTTTCTTTCCTCTCTTCAGCATGATGGCGCCCAACGTGGGGCACGAACCCACAACCCTGGGATTAAGAGCCCATGCAACAAATGGCACCCAAAGACTCTAGTTTCCACCTTAAACCTGACAATGTTTAATAAACAATTCTAAACAGAGCCCAAAACAGGTTCCTGCTTCTTGTCTCATACGGGCAGCTAGACGCCCCAAAACGCAGGTTTGAACACTGGAGGGTTCCTGGCGTGTGCGTTTGACCAGCAGTATGGCGGAAATGAGGCGTCTGCCAGCGGCACATTAAGCTGTGTGGTAGATTTAGTCTTTACTATTATTAAAAAAAAAAAAATTTAAAAAAAAGGGTTTCTGGGCTACACGCTGCTTTGATAAAAGCTTAGACCCACTATTTCTGAGACTTGATGACTCCCAGAGCTGGCAGAAAATGTACCACTGCTATGTTGGGAAGCTGAAATGGGCGGAGCCAGCAGCCACAGCATCGTTTCAGTCTTAGAATGGTGCAGTTTAAAGCAATAGGCTCAAGGTAATATAAAAAATAAGCCACGTAAAGATGGCTACCACACAGAGAATCTGGATTATGTTCTCTTTGATATTCGTAACTGAAGAAAAACATTTGATTGCAAAAGCTGTTGAGTTATGCCAAAATGTATATTTTAAAGGTACCTTGACTTCAAAATTTGGATTTAAGGATATGTTGCTTTGGAAAAGAGGTTCTGCTTTTGTTTCTACAGAAAGCCAGAGGCTATGGATTTGTTCCAGATTAAGATACATCAGGTTTCTCCAGCCAAGACCCCCTGAAAGGTCTCCGATGACAACATGGCCCAGATGATCCAACATCCAGAGAGGTTTCAAGGCAACTGGTTCACACAATACAGCCTCACGGACTACCCCATAGGCCTAAAATTTTCTTTGCGTCCCCATAAGATACAATGCCCCCCTCCAGCAGGAAGTAGTAAGAGATGCTATGCCCAAATTCCCAAATATACCAAGCTGGTTTTAGAGGTGGAATTGGCTGGCTCCCCCTCTAAACCAAGACATATTGCTTAAAAAAAAATGGTTAAGAGATTCTTGTGTCCCAACTCAGAAGAGCCCTCTGGTGTGGGACAGAAAAAAAAACAATATTTTTATTTAAAACAGGTTGATTATAAATGTGATCTCTTTCTAAAAAAGAAAAGGGGATATGATATAGATATATAGGAGGATATAGAGATGATAAGATAAAAGGGTAGATTAATGAAACTACTTTTAAAGAACAACTTGTTTAAAATGTTTTACATTGGTATAGATTTTAGTTTATGTTTAAAATGTTTTACATTGGTATAAATTTTAGTTTATTGATACAAACTTGAAGTTAATTTTGTTATACTGTATATATATATATATATATATATATATATTTCTATTCTTGTTTGAGGTATTATGTTTAACTCATTTAAAATTGTAATGGATAATTAAAAATAGATTAATAATTAGTTATCTATGATAATCATATTTGTAGCCATGTTAGATAAGTCTTCTAGGTATACATAGATATATTTCAGATAGATAGGTAATCTTCAAACACTTCATAGACCTAGAGAATATGGCATTTAAATAACTTAAAATTCTGTTGACGTGAGACACAATTGCTCCTGGCTGCACCAATTGATCCCGAGAGAATGTTGGGCTTCTAAGACATTTCCATTTGGAAGTTTGTCTTTTTGGCACAAAACGGCCTACTGGGCAAAGAACTGCCCTTGCCTTGATGGCCGACAGTACAAATGCAATGCTGTCCTTTCTGGACAAGCGGGACACAAGGAAAGCGACCACTGTACTCTTCCAAGACAGGGTAAGATGGTCTCTCAGAATTCCTGCTTCTAAAAATGGTCTGTCAGATACTCTAGGCCTGTAGCCAATTTGAATGCACCAACAATGCTGAGAAACATTAGGTGACTGTCCAGGCTGCCAGCTGTCTTGGTCTACTCTTGCAAGATTCCCAAAAGTTGCTTGTATCCATCTACCATTTCTCAGGTACCATTATGTTCCTTCTCAGGTCTTTGATGTGGCTGAAAACTAGATAGTTGTAATTTCCTCAGTTATGATAAAAGATAAGTTAGATATACAACCTTAAACTCACAAATATAAGATAGATAGGACATCTTCTTTAACATTGTAACTGTAATTCTTGCTCAATAATTGTTTTGTTATATGTAATTTTACTATGTTAAAATTAAAACCTTCCTTTTTTAAAAAAGAAGAAAAGGGGAAGTACTGTGGATATCACTCTATATAAATAAAACACTGATGTCCAGTGGCCAGGCAGGAAGTATAGGTGGGACAAAGAGAGAGGAAAATTGGGGAAACAGGAAGAAGGGGGAGAGACACTGCAGCCACCACAAGGACAAGCAGCATGTAAAGACGCTGGTAAGCCACCAGCCACATGGCAAGGTATAGATTTATAGAAATTGGTTAATTTAAGATATAAGAACAGTTATCAAGAAGCCTGCCATGGCCATACAGTTTATAAGTGATATAAACGTCTGAGTAATTATTTTATACGTGGATTGTGGGACTGCGGGGCTTGGTGGAACCTGGAGAGAAGCCCTTCAGCAACAGCAGGACTCCAGGAGATCTAGAGCTCAGCCCAATGTTTGACTATGGGTCTCTGAATCTGCCTCCATCAGTCACTGGATAAAGGCTCTCCACTGAAAAAACGGGGTAGTCACCAATCCGATCACAGGGGATGGCCAGTTCAGGCTATGCATCCACTGCTGCCAGGAGTCTTAGCTGGGGCCATCCTTGTAGACTCATGGAAGATACCCTTGCATCAGTCTACCACCCAACTCTGTAAAGACTCCCCCTTTCCAATTATCTTTCTCAGTAGCACTCTCCTAGTCTGCCCATCCCCCAACCTGATCCCTCAAGTTCTCCTGCCCTCCTGCCCCCAGTCTAACCAGAAGATCTCCTCTATTTCCCCTTCCCTGGGAGATACAGGCAGCCCAACCTTGGGCCTTCCTTGTTACCTAGCCCCATGGGTCTATGGATTGTACCATGGTTATCCTTTACATTGGATATTACAGTTAATATCCATTCATGAGTGAGTTCATACCATGTTTGTCTTTCTGGGTCTCAGTTACTTCACTCAGGATGATTTTTTCTGGTTCCATCCATTTGCTTTCAAATTTCCTGATGTTATTGTTTTTAACAGCTGGATAATATTCCAGTGTGAAAATGTACCACATTTTCTGTATCTATTCTTCATTTCAGGGGCATCTAAGTTGTTTCCAGGTTCTGGCTATTACAAATAAAGCGGTTATGAACATAGTTGAGCAAGTGTCATTGTGGTATGGTTGAGCATTCTTTGGGTATGTACATATATATTCCCAGAAGTTGTTTAATTGCATTTTGAGATAGATAGATTCCCCATTGACAACCAGCATGAACTGTCACTTGTGTTTTTGATCTGAGCCACTCTGACAGCTGTAAGATGGGAGGAATCTCAGATTCCTTTTGATTTGCATTTCCCTAATGGCTAAGGATGATTTTAGATGTAACAGTCTTATTAAATAAGAAACATAGAGCCAAATGCAGAGTTAAAAGCCCAAAAGGTCAAAGCAGTAGCTAAGAGCTGATACTAAAAACCCTTTCTTACCCTTCGCTGCCGCTGCCGTCCTTCCCCTGAGAAAGAGACCTACTTCCTATGTATCTGTGTTTATATTGACTTTCTGTTCTGCCTTCTCATTGGTTGTAAACCCAAGCACATGACCTTCTCATCACTGCCTGTCTATACAGACCTCCAGGTCTCTATGATTGGTATTGAGATTAAAGGCATGTATCTCCATGCTGGTTGTATCCTTGAACAAACAGAGATTGGCCTGTCATGTGATCAGGATTAAAGGTGTGTGCCACCACTGCGACCAGCTACTGCTATGGCTTGCTGTTAGCTCTGACCCCCAGGCAACTTTATTAACATACAAATAAAATCACATTTCAGCGCAAATAAAATATCACCATAGATGATGAACATTTCTTTAAGAGTTTCTCTGCCATATGAAATTCTTCTGTTGAGAATTATCTGTTTAAGTCAGTACACCATTTTTTTAATTGAATTATTTGGGTTTCTTTTATGTCTACTTTCTTGAATTCTTTATAAATTTTAGAGATCAGCCCTCTGTCCCATGTGGGGTTGGTGAAGATCTTTTCCCATTCTATAGGCTGCTGTTTTGACCATGTCATTTGCCTTACAGAGGTTTTTCAGTTTCATGAGGGCCCATTTATTAACTGTCAATCTTGTCAATCTTAGTTTCTGTGCTACTGGTGTTCTATTCAGGAAGTTGTCTCCTATGCTAATGCATTCAAGGCTGTTCCCCACATTCTCTTCTATCAGGTTCAGTGTAATTGGATTTATGTTGAGGTCTTTAATCCACGTGAATTTGAGTTTTGTGCAGGGTGAAAGATATGCATTGATTTGCTTTCTTCTACATGCTGATATCCAGTTATGCCAGCACCATTTGTTGAAGATGCTTTGATTTCTTTGTTTAAAAAAAAAGTGTCTATGGGTGTGTGGATTTATGACTGGGTCATCAATTCAATTCCATTGATCATTGTGTCTGTTTTTATGCCAATGCCATACTGTTTTTATTACTATAGCTCTGTAGTAGATCTTGAGATGGGGGGGGTAGTGGTGCCTTTGGCAGATTGCTTTTGGTAAGATTGCCATATTTACTATGTTAATCATACTGATCCATGAGCACTGAGAGATCTTTCTGTCTTCTGATACTTTACACAATTTCTTTTTCAAACACTTGAAGTTCTTGTGATACAAGTCTTTTACTTAGTTGGTTAGAGTTACACCAAGACATTTTGTATTATTTGTGGCTATTGTGATGGTTGTTGTTTCCACAATTTCTTTCTCAGCCTTTTTATTATTTGTATATAAGAGGGCTACTGATTTTCTTTTTCTTTTCTTTTTTTTTTTTTTTAGTTAATCTTATATCCAGTCACTTCGCTAAAAGTGTTTATCGGCTATAGGAGTTCCCTGGTAGAATTTTGGGGGTCACTTATATATACTATCATGTTATTAGCAAATATTGATACTTTGACTTCTTCCTTTTCCAATTTGTATCCCTTCCCTTCAGTTGCCTTATTTCTCTAGCTAGAACTTCTAGTACTATGTTGAATAGATATGGAGAGAGTGGACAGCTTTGTCTTGTTCCTGATTTTAGTATAATTGCTGTGAGTTTCTCTCCATTTAATTTGATGTGGCTGTTGGCTTGCTGTATACTGCTTTTTATTATATTTAGTTATGTTCCTTGTATCCCCAATCTCTCCAGAACTTTTATTATGAAGGAGTGTTGGATTTTGTCAAAGACTTTTTCAACATCTAATGAGATGATCATGGGTGGGGGGGTTCCTTCAGTTTGTTTATATAGTGGATTGTATTGACAGATTTTCATATGTTGAACCATCCCTGCATCTCTGGGGATCAGGGAGGATGGTCTTTTTTATGTGTTCTTGGATTTGGTTTGCCAGTATTTTGTTGAGTATTTTTATATCAATGTTCATGGGGAACATTGGTCTGTAATTCTCTTTCATTGCTGAGTATTTGTGTGGTTTGGGTGTCAGGGTAACTGTGGCCTCAGAAAAAGAAGTTGGCAATGTTCCTTCTGTTTCTATTTTGTAGAATAATTTGAGGAGTACTGGTATTAGCTCTTTGAAAGTCTAGTAGAATTCTTCACTAAAACCATCTAGCTCTGGGCTTTTCTTGGTTGGGAGACTTTTAATGACTGCTTCTATTTCCTTAGGGGTTATAGGTCTGTTCTAATTGTTTTCTGATCTTGGTTTAATTTTTGTATGTGGTACCTATCAAGAAATTTGTCCATTTCTTTTAGATTTTCCAATTTTGTGGAGTACAGGTTTTTGTACTAAAACCTAATGATTGCCTAGATTTCCTCAGTATCTGTTGTTATATTCCTCTTAGTTTCTGATTTTGTTAATTTGGATATTTTCTCTGTGTCTTTTAGTTAGTTTGGATAAGAGTTTATTTGTCCTGTTGATTTCTTCAAAAACAATCTATGTTTCATTGATTCTTTGTACTGTTCTGTTTCTATTTTATTGATTTCAGCCCTCAGTTTGATTATTTCCTGATGTCTACTCCTCTTGGGTATGTTTGCTTCTTTTTGTGCTAGGGTTTTCAGGTGTTCTGTTAAGTCACTAGTATAAAATTTCTCCAAGTTCTTTACAAAGGCACTTACTGCTCTGATCTCTCCTCTTAGCACTGCTTTCATTGTGTCCCATAAGTTTTGGTATGTTGTTCATTTTCACTGAATTCTAAGAAATCTTTAATTTCTTCCTTGACCCAGAGGTAATTCAGTTGAGAGTTGTTCAGTTTCATGAGTTTTCTGTAGTTTGTGTTGTTGTTGGACTCCAAATTTAATCCAGTGATCTGATAAGATACAGGAGGTTACTCCAAATTTTTTGTATCTGTTAAGACTTACTTTGTGACTGAGTGTGTAGTCAGTTTTGGAGAAGGTTCCATGAGGTGTTGAGAAGAAGATACACTATTTGGTGTTAGGATGAAACTTTCTGTAGCTATCTGTGAGGTACATTTGAGTGAGTCATAATATCTACTAGTTCCTTTATTTCTTTGTTTAGTTTCTGTCTGGATGACCTGTCCATTAATGTAAGTGGGGTATTGAAGTCTCCCACAATTAATGTGTGGCATTCAATGTGTGATTTATTTATTTATTTATTTATTTATTTATTTATTTATTTATTTATTTATTTATTTATTTTTGGTTTTTCGAGACAGGGTTTCTCTGTGTAGCATTGCGCCTTTCCTGGGACTCACTTGGTAGCCCAGGCTGGCCTCGAACTTACAGAGATCCGCCTGCCTCTGCCTCCCGAGTGCTGGGATTAAAGGCGTGCGCCACCACCGCCCGGCATAATCAATGTGTGATTTAAGCTTTGGTGATGTTTCTTTTACAAATGTAGGTGCCCTTACATTTGGGGCATAGGTGTTCAGAATTGAAACATCATCCTGGTAGATTTTTCCTGGGATGAGTATGAAATGTCTGTCTCCATTTCTTCTGATTAATTTTTGTTTGGAGTCTATTTTTTTAGACATTAGGATAACTACACTAGCTTTCTTATTAGGTACTTGATTGGAAAATCTTTTTCCAACCCTTTACTATGAGGTAATGTCTGTCTTTGATGTTGAGGTCTTTTCTTGTGTGCAGCGGAAGGATAGATCCTGTTTTCATATCCATTCTGTAAGCCTATTCTTTTATTGGTGAATTGAGTCCATTGATATTGAGAGATATTAATGAACAGTGTTGTTATTGTTGATGGTGGTGGTGGTGGTGGTGGTATGTGTGTGTGTTTCCTTATGGTGTGTGATTATCTACTGCCTGTATTGTTGTGGGTAAGGTAAACTTCTTTGGGTTGTAGTTTTCATTCTAGCACCTTCTGTAGAGCTGGGTTTATGGATAGATATTGATTAAATTTGAATTTGTCATGAAGTATCTTATTTTTTCTGTCTATGATGGTTGCAAGTTTTTCTGGATATAGTAGTATAGGCTGGCATCTGTGGTCTCTTAGTGTCTGCAAGAGGTCTGTCCAAGCTCTTCTGGATTTTAGAGTCTCCACTGAGAAGGCAGGTGTAATTCTGATAGGTCTGCCATTATATATTACTTGGCCTTTTTCCTTTGCAGTTTTTAGTACTCTTTCTTTATTCTGTATGTTTAGTGTTCTGATTATTATGTGGCAAGGGGACTTTTTTTCCTCTGGTCCAGTCTATTTGGTGTTCTGTAAGCTTCTTACTGGGAAAATTTTATTCTATGATTTTGTTGAATATATTTCTAAATCTTTGAGCTGGGATTCTTCTTATTCTTCTATTCTTTTTTTTTTTTTTTATTTTATTTTTCGAGACAGGGTTTCTCTGTGTAGCTTTGTGCCTTTCCTGGAGCTCACTTGGTAGCCCAGGCTGGCCTCGAACTCACAGAGATCCGCCTGGCTCTGCCTCCTGAGTGCTGGGATTAAAGGCGTGCGCCACCAACGCCCGGCTTATTCTTCTATTCTTATTATTCTTAGATTGGTGTTTTCATAGTGTCCAGATTTCCTTGATGTTTTGTTTAAGGAATTTTTACATTTAACATTTACTTTGACTGATGAATCCATTTCCTCTATTGTATCAATGCCTGAGATTCTCTCTTCCATCTCTTGTATTCAGTTGGTGATCTATAGTTCCTGTTCACTTACCCAGGTTTTCAATTTCAAGAATTCCCTCAGTTTGTGTGTGTGTTTTTTAATTATTATTATTTCTTCTATTTCCATTTTCAGGTCTTGAATAGTTTTATTTGTTTCTGTCAACTGACTATTTTCTTTTGGTTTTCTTGACATTCTTTATGAGATTTATTAACTTCCTCCAATTTTTTTGGTTATCTATTCCTCCATTTCTTTAAGGGATTTTCTTCATTTCTTCTTTAAGGACCTCTATGATTTTCATAAAGTTATCTTTAAGGTCATTTTCTTGTTCTCCAGCTGAGTTGGAATGTTCAGGTCTTGTTGCTGCATTCTGGTGGTGACATATTGCCCTTTCTGTTATTGATTGTGTTGGTACACTGCCATTTAGTCATCTGTATTTGGGGTGATTATCAGTCTAGGTGTTAATTCCTGTGTTGTCTTTATTGGATAGGTGTTTTGTTCCTTGGTTTTTGTTTCCTGTCTGGTCTTCTCTCCTAAGTGGCCAAGAGTTTTGGTGGCTAGCGAGTCTTCAGGACCTGTAGGATGTCTCCACTTGGTTTGGGGGAGCCTTGGGTCCCTTAATCTGGTCTCGCCTCCAGTAAAGCTGAAGTTATCTTGGGTCTTTAGATCCGGCCTGGCCTCCAGTAGAGCCTGAGTCTTCTTCTGGGGTATCTCGGACCATCCTGACCCCTGATAAAGCTGCTGGGGCTCTTCTTTTGAATAGTGTGAATGGTACATGAGCCTATGGTGTCTGCTTTTCCAACTGGTGTGGATTGTATCTAGGCCTATGGAGTCTGCTGGAGTTCTGGGGAAGGGATACTTGTTGACTGGTGAGAGAGGTTGTGGCTGGTGTGGTTTGTGCCTCAGCAGTGGAAGTCCACTGGTGTTGAGGGTAGGGCCGAGCAGCAGCAGGGCCAGGGAAAGCTGGAATGGTATTGGTCTAGGGAAGTGTCACAGTGGACAGAATCTAGGTAGGGGTACAGTTCTGCTGCAGGTCACTCATCTATTCTGGCTTGTGTAGCCTGGGCCTGATTGTGGGAAGTCTTTTGAGGCTGTGGGGAGAGTCCAGTCCAGGGCTGGGGGCTAGCTGAGAAGATGTGGGCTTGGAAAATGATCACTTAAAAAATGGTCAGCAGGGGCAGAATCCAGGTGGGAGTGCAGATGCACTGGTAGGCAGGTCACTCACCTACTCTGGCTTGTGTGTTCTGTGCCTCAGTAACAGAAGTCCCTGCTCTTGCTATTGTTAATAACATATGAAAGTTCCAGTCTACCTATGGAATTCTGCCTGTAAGATCTGATACTTTCTCCAAATTGGTGGTGTCAGAAGTGAATTGAGTTAGATCAGCAGTTCTCAACCTGTGGGTCATGACTCCTTTGGAGGTTGCATACTAGATATCCTGCATATCATATATTTACATTACAATTAATAACAGTAGTGAAATTGTAATTATTATGTAGCAACAAAATCATTTTATGTTTGGAGGTCTCCAAGATGTGAGGAATCACATTAAAGGGTCCAAGCATTAGGAAGGTTAAGAATCACTGAGTGAGATAATCAAGAGAATTTCTTGATCTGTAGCGAACCCACCCAGCCTCCCATATCTGGCATCACATGAATGACCATGTAAAAGTAGAGAGAGAAAAGCTCTTTGTTGGATTTTATAGTCATATGCATTCTGATTAGCCAACAGTTGTTTATTAAGCAGTTCTGAAGACAGCCTGCCTGAACCCTAGTCCCAGCTCTGCCCCTTACCCACTAATCCTGAGCACCGTCTTTACACCCTTATTTTTTTTCCTGAGTTAGGGGCCACACTGGTCACACAAGATGAACCAAGTTGGTAAGCCAAGTCCCCACAGCTGCAACTGACACAAAAATGATGCCCATAAAAATGAACTACTGTCACTCACCTTCCATCTGCAGGTGCATATTAAATACTACCTGTTTGGTAGGAGGTGGGAAGACATTAATGAGCAAACAAATGCCAGCATTGCCTTTATGGAGTTTTCAGTGGGGGGAAACCAGGTAAATATACAAACAAAATACAATCCTGAAGAAATGACTATAGTTTGGGGTCTTGTTTTAACTAGAAGCACCTAAACCAACAACCAGAGGGGACTCATGTAAGATGCTATGCATCCCATCTTGAAGTTCTGAAGAAAAAACAACACCTAGAAACAGTGAATAGCTTCCAAGCCTTCTTTGTAGCCTAGGCAAACTCTACACTCTTCCCTGTGCCTGTTTCCTCTTCCATTCCATTTATTTTCTCTCTGCTATCAAGAACAAATACATGCAGGAGAGAAAAATGATGGAAGGTGTTTCTGGGGTAGGTAGAAAAGGAAGAAAACTGGCCATCCAGAATTGACCCAGAATATTTATGGGATGGATTTTTTTTTTAATTCTAAAACTATATAAATCTTTTTTAAAAAATCTGAACTGGATGTACTTTAACCCATATACCTCGTTCTTCTTTTCAAAGGAAAGAAGTTTATTGTCAGATATTTGTACACTGTGTGAAGGTGTATTGCTGTGATTGGTATAATAACAAGCTGAATAAATGATCAGTAGCTAGGCAGGAGTTATAGGTGAAACTTCTGGGCAAAGAGAAATCTGGAAGATGACAGGAGACATGGAAAAGAAACAGGAGGTACAAAATGGAAGAGAGGTAACACCACATGATAGAAAATAGATCAATATAAATGCATTGATTTAAGCTATAAAAGCTAATTAGGAAAAAGCCTAAGCTATAAGCCAAGACTTCATAATGTCTCCGTGCCATTATTTGGGAACCGGCTGGTGGGACAGAGAAGAACTCATTACAGAAGTCAGAATGGAACGTTTCTGCAGATCTGCCCGTGAGGTTGAAATGTTGCTGGTGTTAATACTGCAGCAGAAAAATCAAGAGGTAACAGTGTGGGGAAAAGAAGGAAAGCCAGGAATGGGAGGTGGGATAATTTGGGTCTCCAGTGTTGTTTCGCCAAGTGTGTCAGGGTGAGAAAAGGAGAACTTGCTCACACAGCCATTTATTGTTTATTTCTGTGTTTTAATTCTTTGTGGAAATACCTTACAGTTTCACATTTAGCTGGTTCTACTAACAGCCAAGTTTGTGCTTTAAAGAATGGGAAGGAAAAAATCCACAGGACAAAAAAGAAAATTACCTGCAGACCTGTTGGTCCTGAAGGCATACCTGAGCATTCAGACAGTTTGACATAAGGAAAATAGCATGCCATTTGCTAAAAATGATGCCAGTGACTTTGCTGTGAGATGGATTGAGATAAAGGTAATTGGAGAGTCTTTTGTGTTCCAAATGTCTTATCATTGCTTTTGAGGACCACAGAATTCCTTACACCTCCATGGAAAGAGTTTGGCTCTAAGTAAGGACATAGAATGAAATAAGGACACCAGTCACACATCCACCCAAGGTCATGTGGCTGGGGTGGGTGGAACTCAAAGGATCACAGCCCACGCCCTCGAGAGGACTCCAGCAGCACCTCTGAATGAACCAGGAACCCCACTATTATAATCCCATGATGAGGGAGCATTGTCCTGTCCAGTGCCATGACAGTCTAAGCATTACAAGGAGACCCACATATGGGCCTGGGCCATCTGCCCCTGGCTCTGAGGAGAAAACACTGGCCCACCTGGCATTTTGCTGCATTGGGCAGACAGGAACTACTATGGCGAGCAAATATACAGTGTGGTGTGTGTGTGTGTGTGTGTGTGTGTGTGTGTGTGTGTGTGTGTGTGTGAGAGAGAGAGAGAGAGAGAGAGAGAGAGAGAGAGAGAGAGAGAGAGAGAATGATTCATGTCCTGTGGACAGAGGCATATCTGAAGAAGTGAAAGAGGTGAGGAGCAGGCTGAGGTAGGGGGCTTAATTGCCATCCAGGGCCATGGTGATGTCTGGGCCTGGACAGCTGTCAGGGCCCATGTCTGGGTTCAGGCCCTGATGCGGCCACAGTCCCTATTGATGGTCATGGCTCCTGATTCCACCAAAGGCCAAGAGGACAGGGCTGTGCAGAATTGGTCCCAAACCTCACTGGCTGCAATACTAGGAAGAACTGGTCCTGCTAGTCACTGGCTGAAGTAATCAGGAAAGAGGTTCCTACACCTCCCCTGGGCAGCACAATAGAGCTGGCACCGTTCACAGGGGCATGGGAGAGCCAACTCTGACGGCATGAAAGCAGGAGACCTGGCCCCACCTTGTTCATCACTGCAAGGGGTGAGCTAGCCAGGGCAATGCTGGAGAACTCACCCTGGTGGTGAGGACTGGGGAGAGCAGGTGGGCTGACTAACCCTGTGACTACCCAGGCCCAGATTCAGGGTTATGAGTTGGCCCACCCCAACACCCACCCCATCCATGATCTTCAGGAGCATGTGAAGGGGCCAATCCAGCAGACCCAAAGCTATAGGATCTCCACAACACAAGACAACAAACAACAGGATATCCAAGAGGAGTAACACTGAGGGTCCACCATTGATAGTGTAGCAGAAACCAGAGGCCTTGAACCAGACCAATGACTCTTTTCAATGAACACTTGTGAGTAAAGATATGGACAAAGGAGTTTACTATGTGACTCACTGTGTCACAATATAGCTTCCTTGATGAGATTTTCCCTTTTTCCCATTTTCTTTTTTCCTTTTTTTTCCTTAAATTTTATTTTATTGGGGGAGAGGGCAATTGCAAGGGCAGAGGATGGATATGAAGGGATGGGAAATGAATGGTATCAAGATACATGATGTGAAAAACACAAAGAACAAATAAAAAGGAAGTTAAAAATGAAATAAGAAAGCTAATCAGATGTTATAAGGGTTTGATGGAGTCCATACATTGACAACCATTTGTTTCATTCATTCACAAATGTAGAATGCCAGCATATGTTAAATATTAGGCTGTGAGACAATTTCAGTAGTTCAGTTTGAAAGAACAAAGATATGAAACAGAATAATGACTCTAATTCCTAATTTCCACAACGTTGTCTGTTTAAAGCAGAAAGTGTTTCTGTTTTTAGTATTAAATTCTTCAACTTGTTGACTGGCACATAAAATGTATACATCTGTATGAGTATGTCACATAGTGTTCAAGTCGGGGTTTTTTGCTTTGTTTTGTTTTCAAAGAGTTGCATAAATCTTTGTTCATCTAATTTTGTTTAGTACTCACAAATTTGTCTTTTCAGTTATGCTCAATAACAATCATCATGCACTCAGGTGCTCATTCTTTTTATTCTGAATCAGTGAGATCCCAGGACTCTCCAGGACAAAACATGTTTCAAACACACTTAATGCACTCAGATGTTGCTTCTCCACTGTGTTTCCAGCATTTGAACAGTAGCAGCCCTTCTCACAGCACTCACTTCCATCATGGTACTGTCCAAGCTCCTTAAAACCCATGGAAACTACTCACACAGGATGGGAAGGGGCTTGTTGTTATTCCCATTGTACAGATGTAAACCTCAAGGTTCGGGGAGACTTCAAATAGCTCCCTAACCAATTGACAGTGGATAGGGCCTTGACATGCCTGGCTCCAAGCCCACTTTCTTCAGAGATTTATTTATTATGCCCCTCTTTTCATAAAAAGCTTGACCTTAACAAGTAGCACAATGACAATTACAATTCCTCTAAATTTGTACCCAAACGGGAAGCTGCTCCTGGTTTCGCCTTCTTTTATAGCGGCTCCCCAGAGGGTTTATTTCAGCTGCTCTGACAATACAATGAGCTACAGACAGGCATTGTCTGCTCCCCGCACCACGCACCAGGACCTTGAGTTTCTTCATTGCCTTGCGCATCACACACTTCTCTTTGAAGGGAATCCCATTTCCCCACCTGCATCCATCATTCATCTGTCATCCCATTCAACTGGTGAGGTTTTTAACTAGATGATTTTTTTTTTTTAATCTTTCTTGGCTAACCTTGTCGCTCAAGGTCTTTGCCCTGACTACAGTTTTAAAGCTTGCTCATTTTCTTGTCCCTGGCTCACCCCCTTGAGAGTAGCAATTAACATGGGCACCTGTTTTGTTGAGTTTTGCTTTCTACATATTAAAGGGCAGAGGCAGCCTGCTTTGGGTTGGTCTGAGCTTCCTTTTGATCTGGAAGAAGCCACATAGCAGTGTCTATCTGCACGATGTGCACAGAGTAATTGAAGATTGGCTTTAGGGGGACATTTCCAGGGGCAACTGATGGAGGTCAAAGAGGGACTCATCACAGCCAGTCTGTAACCCTTTCTTGACTGCTCTGCAGAAAGCTCACCTTGCTCTTGTGATGCAGGGGATGAAAGCACCTCTGAAGAGAACAAAGATCAGCGCTATCACGAAGCGTAGCGTGCCCTGTTGCCTTTGAATTGATGATATTGCTCTTCCAGTTTTGCTTAAGATCACACAAAATGTAATTACATGGACAGCATTTACCTGAGAAGCAAATGCTAATGCCGCCGCCTGTGGCAGTGGGAGAGAAGCATCCTGAATGCTGGAGACACTGTCTCTCTGAATCCAGCATCCTGCCTACTTCACTCAGTCGAGCTGTGTGCCTTTTTGTGCAGCTCCAGAATCCCACAGTCGCTCCATATGGGAGCGCATGTGTGTTTATTTTATAGTGTTGGGGTTCATGGACTCACTGTTCTTCTGCCTCCCTTTTTCCTAGTCTGTTAGAAGCCTTGTAAATACCCATGGTTTATCTATAAATATAATTTGATTTGAGGTTAGCTTCCTTTCATTTTAATTTCTTAAAAAATGATTCATAATTTTATATATTTATGAAATACAGCTCAAAGTTTCAGGGCATGTGTACACTGTGTGATATTCAAGCCAGTGTAATTTACATTTGCATCACCTCATATATTTATTATTAGTTTGTAATGAAGGCAGTCAGAAAGCTCCCTTCATCCAGACAGGGTGGTACATTCCAGTCATCTCAGCATCAGAAGGCTGAAATAGACAGGGTCCTTCTGAAGCCAGCCAGAGACATTTGGTGAGTTCAAGGCCAATGTGGCCTACAGAGTGAAACACTGTCTCAAATTCTGAGCAGAAGATGTAGCTCCAGGGTAGAGTACTTACTTAGCATACCCAAGACCCTGTATTTGACTGCTAACACTAAAAAAAGGAAAAGAAAAGATGAAATACCTATCTTACTATTTTGAAACTGCTAATAGATGGCTGGAGGCTGGCTTTATTTTGAAATGGAATTTGAATCAAATAATGTTTCTGGAGTCTAACTAAAGACTCATCATTGTCTGATCTGTGTCCAGAGGCTGGTGCATCATGCCACCACCTTCTTTACAGGTTTCAGACCAGCTAGCCGAGAGGAATGGCGTCTGGGAGGTTTGACTGAAGCAGGAGGTGGAGAAAAGTATGTGTTTAGCCGTCATCACAACAGCCACAGCTGCAGGTGTGTGGTGTAGAGAAGAGTTAGACCGCCGTGTGTCATGCTCATTTAGAAATTAAGCAACAAGCCGGGCAATGGTGGCGCACGCCTTTAATCCCAGCACTCGGGAGGCAGAGGCAGGCGGATCTTTGTGAGTTCGAGGCCAGCCTGGGCTACCAAGCGAGTTCCAGGAAAGGCGCAAAGCTACACAGAGAAACCCTGTCTCGAAAAACCAAAAAAAAAAAAAAAAAAAAAAGAAATTAAGCAACGAAAGGTAAGAAAAAGAGTGGTACTGGAGTATGTGGGAGACTATGTTTAAAATTACTAATTATATACACATGTAAAAATGGATTTACATAACCTGGCTAAAATAATATTTTAAAAAATTTAAAAAGGTAAATTGGCAAGAGAAATCAGGAAAATGGAGAATAAAGAGAAAAAGAATACCAAGCAAAAATAATGATAAATTTGAAGGTTTTTTTTTTAACATAGGAAGTGATATAATTCCCAAAAGAAGGATTTTTCTACAACAAAATGAAATTTAAAATTTCTAATATTAAGAAAAATGGTGCTAGAAGCTAACAAAAAGTAGTTGGACTTGCAAAAAGAAAAAATAATCGTACCATGAAACTCATTTGTAAATAATATTTGCACAGGAATAATAATGAATACTAAACAGTGAAGAATGGCTTACTCAAAATTGCAATATACTCTATTGGGAAGATGGGGGAAACTGTGGTCACTGTATGAAAACAAAGTTCAGAAATTCAGTGCTAAATATATCAAACAAAGATGGCAGCACACAATCCACAAACACGTAAATGCCAAAGAAACAGCTGTAAACGGCAAAGGGGGTCGCCAATTGGAAGGGATCTAACTGGCAATAAAGGGCAATGGGTAGAGATTGCTAGAGTCTGTAATTAGTTCTGAAGTAATAATTCATTTTTAATATCACATGTATATACTATGCAGATTATTTTTTAATTTATTTAAGCTGCCTAACTCTGTCCAGCAAGAATACAATACCTAATATGTAACAAGCCTTTATGAAATAATGACTGAATGTTAAAAATCAAAGGAGGAAGGAAGGAGAGAAAAGCAAAGAAAAGAAGAGAAAAAGCGTGGTCGTAATCATAGAGATGCCTTCAGTGGGATGTGTGCAGCACAAAGAGGAGAACTCCCGGGAGAGTGTCATCTCCTACAACATAGTCAGAGCCACTTCTCCGGCTGTCCCCACTCAACAGCAGGACCGCAATAGGCAGTGACTACTGAGAGGGAAGGAGGAGTGCGTGGTGGTTCCAAGGATATCAAAATTTACCTTACCTGGATCAAACCCTTAGTGGGAGTGGAGCAATGCTGTACTGGGGAGGGGAAAGCCACCCAGAGCTGGGGGATGTCTTTCTGTGCAATGTGAATATATGTTGTTCCCATTGGTTAATAAATAAGCTGCTTTGGCCTATGGCAAGGCAGCTTAGAGGCAGGCAAGAAATCCAAGGAGAGAAACAGGAAAAAGAAAGGCAGAGTGGGAGAGATGCCAGACTGCCATCCTAGGAGCATCGTGTAATGGGATGCAGGTAAAGCCACACAACATGTGGCAATACATAGATTAATAGTTATGGGTTGAGTTCAACTATAAGAGCTAGCTAGCAAGAGGCCTGCCATAGGTCATACAGTTGATAATATTAAGCTTCTGAATGATTACTTTATACACAGCTGAGGGACTGCGGGGCCAGGCAGGACCTGAAAATAACTTATGGCTACAACCCAGAAAGACAGGCTTATGACAAAAAAAAAGTTTCTACTGTTACCTCATATTTGAGAAAGGCATTTCATCTTTCAATGCTTGTTTTCTCAACTTTAGAATAATAGGTCCTTGAGAACTTTGAAACAGTTCTCAAAAAGTAAGAGAAAATGTATTAAAATGCTTTAGTATACAGGAGACATTCATCATAGCTACAATAGAATAAAAGTCTCCAGAGACTGGGATATTTAGCTGTTGTTTGTTTGTTTGTTTGTTTGTTTGTTTGTTTTCAGAAATAGAAACAGCACCTGGCATGTGAAGGGAAATTTACTAACAGTGGATGTTTGGATGACCATAAGAATGATAGACATTTCAAATGAAAAATAAATTACTTAGAGGCCAGCTTCTCCAGAATGCATAGTTCAGCTCTGATATCCTTTAATAAAGCTATGAGATAAACACTGCTTGAGGGAAATTTATTTCCTCAAACAGTAATAGTAGTTAACTACAGAGAAATACCTTGTTTGTGTATAGGATGCCCCACATCAAATGCGCAGCCAACTTTTGGAGAGTCCACAGCTTCTAGCATGATGAGTGTTGGACTGTAATAGAAGACTCAAACACGTTCCAATAAAGCCTGGCATTCTGTTACCATTTTAGTTTTAGTTAATCTCCAAATAAAATGTTTTGAATATTTTTAATTGACATCATTACTTAATATAAAAAGTATCATCAATATTAAGAAATATTTATGCAAACTAGATATTTTATGCAATCCAAGCATGTTTTAATTGTGACCTTGAAATAAATTGTTCTTTCTTTAGGTTACATATATCAATCATGGAAAACTCGTTAACAAAGAGGAAATAGTTCAGAATATCTGAGAGGCTTTTAGCACAAAGCCTTTACTCAGCCACAGTTGCCTTATTACCCTATCCACAAAATCGGATTATAATGATAAAGAAAAGACAGAGAAGCTTAGCGACTATTCTAACTTCTTTACCTTGTCTGTATTTCTTCCTTTTAACATCTCCTTTTTGCCCTCCATCCCATCTGGAGAACATAACCATTTTAGAACTGAGATGCCTGTCACTGAAAATTCCCTAACTGAGTTATGCTGGGGTTAGCTGAGCAAAGTTACACCTATAACCCATTGTAGCCTCAACCCTGCTGCAGAGACTTGGAGATTTTAAGGTTTCCAGGGAGGAGTTTCCCTACTGCAGGAAGTATATGTCTGTTTTCCCAGTTCCTCATTTGCTGGACTTTTCACTGATGTTGAACAACACATGGCTGGCATCTGTCTATGAGCAAGCATTTGTCATTGTGTAAAATATCTATGAAATGTTCTGTATATAGAAATTTCTGCAAACCAACACAGTCTATGTCTTTTTTATGGAATGGTTATTCTGAGCTAAGTAGTGGGAGCAAGTACAATATTAGCATAAAGGAGATGTGTATCTTGGTTACAGCAAAGGTGAACATGTACATTTCAGATAAACTTAAATGCTGACATAATTATCTCCTTTTTTATGGTGTGCACTGCAGCTCACAACAACGATTCTTAAGCAGCATATTGTCACATTCTCAGTCTGACCTTCAGCTTAGAGTGTTATTATCCCATTTTAAGAAGTGGCAGTCCAGAAAGGTTGAAATAAATGTTTCTATAACTAAACTGTTTTAAATCCAAGGCATCATTCTAGTGTTCTTAAAGCTATATGAAACCAGGAATGGTGCTGCATACCTGTAATCCTAGAACTTAGGAGACTGGCACAAAGGATCATGCATTTGATGGCAGCCTAGGCTATCTAGGAAGGTTCTGTCTCAAAAAAAAAAAAAAAAAAAAAAAAAACAGAAAGAAAGAAGGAAGGAAGGAAGGAATGAAGGAAGGAAGGAAAAGAATGAGAGGGGAAAGGAGGGAGGAGGGGATCGAAGGGGGAGGGGGGAGGAAAGAAGGAAGAAAAGAAAAAAGAAAAATGAAAGGAAGGAAAAGAAACGCATGCCCCTAAACAAAATCAAAATTATATTATCCATTTTTCTATTTATCCACTTAACAACTACTCACTATTCCACTCCACGAACGATGTTAATGGAATTGCTTTGAGTAAGGCTTTTTGTAAGTTAAGCCATCAGTGAGTAAATTCTCTTTGTATTTTACATTTGCTCATTCTCAAATATAAAAAGAATTAGTTGCAAATACCCACTTTAATTAAATATATTAGTTGAATTTTCTTATCTTGATTCAAGGAAATGTCTTATTAAGAGAGATACACAATTCAGCAACACACAATAATTTTTTCTTTTACTTCACTCAGTATGTGATGCTAAACACTTTACTACTATCTGGGATGGTGTTAGAGGTCCAGATGAGAAGAATCATCTGGCCCTTCTCTGTGGGGGACATATTGGAATCAAATGTAAACATGAGACATACAAGAACAATAAAAACACATATTCTGAAACCAAAAGACAAAACCATCAGAGGCTGCCAAGGAGGCAACCATCTGCCTGAGCAGTAGGGAAGCCTTCACAGAGGATCAACCCAAAGTGAATCTTATTGAGTGAATAAGAGTTTTACATATATACTAAGAAGGATAGAGGGAAATTACAGAATAGTAGGAATGATATTTAAAGGTGTACAGAGAAGTATGAAATGGGGGACAGAGTGAGATCTCTGGTGGAAGCAAAGGTATGGAGGGCTATGGAATGTGACTCTGGAGAGGTCACCCAAGAGCTGTTTTCTAAAACCTGAAGTTTGCATGGCCCCAGGAAAAACAGAGAGCCCTGTGAAGATGAAAACAGGGGGACATCATCAGAGCAAACAACTGTCAATCATTCAAGAGGAACAGTGAGAGAGTAAAAAGGCTAGAAAGACACACAGAATGGGTACCTAGAGGACTGCGAGAAGAGTAGGTGGCAAGCGAGCAGAAACAGCCGAGACTGAGAACAGAGTGTTAGAGGCCAAGGATAGAGAGCACTTGGAAAAGTGGAATATGCCCAATATTACAGAATAGAAAACAGTCAGAAAATAGAATTGTATGTGTCTATGATTTCATAGACACCTTAGTAAGTAATGACTTAAGCTTTGCAGACTGTGTCAATGGGCTCCTTCCTTAGTGCTGGTTACCAAGGTCATCATAAGATATTATCTATTTTCTAAGAGACTTTCTGAGTCTAGTGGAATTAGACAAAAGTAAAGAGGCATGCAGTTACAGCTTATTGAGCACTGCTGTGTGTCAGACATTACCTAAGCATCAAGGGCAAGTAAAACACACATCAGGTAAAACTGTTGTCTCCATGGAATGCTCATTCTACTGTGCAAGTCATTCAATATGTTACCAAAGAGAAATAGTACAATGTGTGTTCCTTGCTTTACTCCTTGCTGTGGCAAATATCTAATAAAAGTAGCTTAAGGAAGGAGGAGTTTGATGGAAGCAGATGCAGAGATCTATGGCTGGGTGCCAGGTGGGTGCCAGGCCGAGCTCCAGTAGTCCCATCGATGAGAGAGAGGAGGGATTCTATAAGAAAGGGACATTGAGACTATGATGGGAATACGTAGAGACAGCCAGCCAAACTAGTGCAAATGCATGAAATGTGGACCAATAGCTATGGAGCCCCCATGGGACTGGACTAGGCCCTCTGGATAGGTGAGACAGTTGTTTAGCTTGAACTGTTTAGGGGGCCCCCAGGCAGTAGGATTGGGATCTGTCCCTGGTGCATGAGCTGGCTTTTTGGAGCCCAGTGACTGTAGCTGAAGTTTTCCTGTGTCCTGCTGGCCGGCAGTCAGGACAAACCTCTCTCACCTACCAGTCCCGCAGCTGCTCAGACCCAAGTAAACAAAGAGGCTTATATTAATTATAACTGCATGGCCATGGCTCAAGCATTTTGCTAGCTAGCTTTTGTATCTTAAATTAGCCCATAACTATTAATCTATGTATCGCCATATGTTCCATGGCTTTACCTGCGTCCCATTACATGTTGCTCCTTGGGTGGTTGGCTGGTGTTTCTCTCGGCCTTCTTCCTGTCTCTCTTTTTGAATTTCTTGCCTGCCTCTAAGCTGCCTTGCCATAAGCCAAATGGCTTTTTTTTTTTATCAACCAATCAGAGCAACACATATTCATAGCATACAGAAAGACATTCCTCCATCAAGTGCCTATGGTGGAACACCTTTCACAGCCTTGGTGCAGTGGGGAGGGCCTTGGACCTGCTGCAACTGAATGTACCAGGCTCTGTTGACTCCCCATGGGAGACCTTGCCTTGGAGGAAGTGGAAATGAGGGGTAGGTTGGGGGGAAAGACTGCAGCCGGGAGGAGGGAGGAGAGGGGGATCTGTGGTAGGTATATAAAATGAATAGAAAATTTCTTAATAATAATAATAATAATAATAATAATAATAGTAATAACAGAAGTCCATAAAAAAGGAAGAGTTTATTTGACTCACATTGTTGGTATAGTGTATCATGGCCAGGAAAACAAGGCAGCAGAGGCATGAGGACACTTGCTCACATCCTGGCAATCAGGAAACAGACAAGACAAGTACTGAACTATAAGCCTTGATGTGTGTACCCTCCAACACCAGTGTCATTTCCTTCAGGTACACTTACCTCCTAATGGTCCCAGGGCCTCTCAAAATAGTGCCACAAGTTAGGACTAGGTATTCAAACACATTGGGGACATTTTACAACCAATCTGAAATATCCTACCCCCTCACATGAATGATTCATTGCAACGTCATGATTCCAAAATACATTCATCCGCACTCCAAGAGTCCCCATAATCTCATAGTTCAAACACTGTTCAAAAGTCTAGGATCCAAAATCTCTTTTGAAACTTAAGACAAACTTATAGTCAAGAACTCCAATTTGTTTTTTAAAGTTACATAATTATAACACATGTCACAGGGTAGACATCCCCATTCCAAAGGGAAAGAGGAGGGGATGGAAGAAATGATAGGATCAAAGCAGGACTGAAACCCAGCAGGTCAAACAACAAATGTTTGACATCTGACCCCTGATGGCTTGTGTCACCCCATTCAGCTGCTGCATGCACCACTTGTGACCACTTTTGGGGGCTGGCACTACCTAGTGCCTGCAGCTTTCCTAAGGGAACATCCATCCTTCTGGATTTCCAATATCCTCGGGTTTCAACTGATGCTTGGGTTTTACCTTCATAGCTTCATACAAAATCTACTGGAGAACTCCATGCATGGAACCCTGTTGGAGACTTTCTGGAGACTTGGTTCCAGCTTTCATAGCCCCCTGACTCTTCCATTTCATATGATTACAAAACCAGCACCAAGTGCATGTGGAAGATGCCAGATTCTGCTACAAGCTGGAGATGTAGCCTGGTCCCCTTAGACCATGAGTGCAGCTGCGCATGTGTGCTTTTGTGGGTTAACCTGGTTAAATGATTCCTAGGTGACCATTTTCTACCAGGGTACCCTGAAGGCTCTACCTGTTCAGATATCCCCCCCCTTTTTTTTTTTTTTTTTTTTTTTTTTTTTTTTTTTTTTTTTTTTTTTTTTTTTTTTTTTTTTTTTACATTCTGGAGCTCTTGATGATGTCATATTGTGCTCAGTGTGTCTATCCTATTGTCCTAAATAGCATAGACAAATGACTGTTTTCTGTCAATCTGAACTCTATTAATCTGGAAGGAAACCACAGCCTTTCATTTCCTTTGGAAACAAAAGCATAATCTCATCTCTAACACAATGTATCTTTTGACTTCCATTTTGAAGTTAAGACATTAAATATATAGGTTGGTTTAACTTAGCTGTTTCCATAATCCATTGTCTCTCAGCAACTATTGTTTGTTCATCAACAATTAAACAAAAATTCAAAGACAACACAAAAACATACAGGATTCAAACTCCCTGTGTATTTCCCATCTCTACATGACTTATTCTTTTTTATTACTTTACTCTTTATTTAAAGATTTTACTCTATTATTTTAAAACTGCTTATTTTTTATGACTGTCTATATTATTTTTCTTTTTTTTCCATAAGCCTACACACATTGTTAAACACACTGTCACCTGTTTAGAGTTGTTTTTCCATCTTAACCTGCTTTACTGCATATCTGTAACCTTTTCTATCTGCATGAGCAAAATCTTAACCCCATCCTGCAGCTTAGCTCATGGTGTCCTGGCTGCTCAAGCACACAGACAGCTGCCGGGAGCCAGGCCTCTGTACTGAGGCCAGCACGAGAGACATGAGACATGAGGCCACATTTGTTTAAGCTTCCTTGGGTGTTAAGTGAATATATGTGACCAGATGTTGCACTACTTGCAGGTGGATTTTTCTGCACCACCGGCCAGCGCTCAAACAATGACACAGAGACTAATTATTAATTATGAAAGCTCAGCTGATAGCTTAGAATTGTTTCTAACTAGCTCTTGTAACTTAGGTTAACCCATTTCTATTCATTCACTGTCTGCCTCATGGCTTTATTACCTTTACTCTGTACTGTCCATGCTGCTTCCTCTGAGCCCTGGTGTCTCCTCATGACTCTACCTCTCTTCTTCCCAGTGTCCTCAATGCCCTGAAAATCCTGCCTAGCTAATTGTCTTTAACTTTTTATTAAACCAATCTGAGTGGCAAATCTTCACAGTGTACAAAAAGATTATTTCACAACATAGATCTCTCACAGCAAATGCAACAATTTTCATTCTCGGTAACAATTTTCTATATTAGCTACTTCTCTTGTTGCTATGGCAAAGTGTCTGACCAGAGCCACTTAACTTGAGAAGGTAAGAGTTACTTGGGGTCATAGTTTGAAGAGACACTCCATCAGAACAGAGAAGCATAGTGGCAGGAGTGGAGAGCAGGGTGCCATTCTCTCACCTGTTGGTAGACTGAGAAGCAGAGAAGGGAGGGTGCTGATGCTCATTCTATTCAGTACAGGGCCTTGGCCCACAGGGCAGTACCAGCATATTCAGAGCAGCTCTTATTCCTCAATTAATCCTGTCTGGAAAAAGCTTAGCCAAGGCTGTGCCTAAATTAATACTCTCCATAGCTATTTCTTAATCTACTCAAGTTGGCAATAGAAATCAATCATCATAGAATAAGAATGCTGAAAGTGTGAATACCAATTGGTATAAAGGGAAATGTATTGAAAGGAACTTATTTACAATGATTAGGGATAAAATTTGGGAGATATCCAAATGGAATATAGGAATAGGACAAATGCATATCTCAAGAAGCAGTGGCCTGGGCAGAGAGATCTGGGAGGACAACTGCCTTCCCTGCTTAAGTAGTTTTCTTAGTGTATTCCAGAAAGAGCTCAGACATCCCAGTGGCTGGAAGAATCAAACAAAAAGAAAAGAGATAGTAGAGAAAGTCAAATGACCATATCTATAATCATCTAAGTGAATGTCTATGGTTATCTGAAGTAGCACAGGGAAGGAGTGGCAACAGGATTGTGGGGAAGTGAGAAATCATTAATAGCTAGCATGACTAGGAAGGCTTGGGATATCAAATCATACATAAGACAAGATTTAGAAGAGAAAGATAAGCTATGTGCATAGGAGTAGGAGTGAATAATTTGTGTCTGTTACAAGGTAAATGGAGAAAATATCAGGAGGCAAAAAGTGAATATGAAAAATGCTTGTACAGACAGCTGGCTGCATGGAACACTGGTACAAGGGTGACTGAGAGGTGAACCTCAGAGACGGGAGAGTCCCAAATAGGGAGTCATGGAAGGTCAAATTAATTGTAGCCTCGAAGGTTGCTGAATGGTCCTGTGTTAGACAAGGCATTTTGGAAAGTTTCACTTAGAATGAATGGAATCGAGGAAAACCAAAAACAGTGTGATGGTCAACTTGATGAGATTTAGAATCACCATGGAAATAAATATCTGGGAGTGCCTGTGGGGGTGATCTAGATGATGTCACTTGAGTTACAAAGATCTACCCTAAATTAACTGTGCAAAAGGAGAGAGACAGCTGGGCACATTCATATTTCTTTGCTCCTTACTGTGGATGCCATGTGTCCAGCCACCTCCTCAAGCTCCTGTTGTCATAACTTCCCCTACTGTGATGGACAATACCCTGGAAGTGTAAGCCAAAACAAACCCTCCCTTCTTTAAGTTGCTTTTGTCTGATATTTAATCACAGCAAAGAGGAAAGCAACTAATGGCATCAGGAAGACAAGGTAAGAGATGATTGCAACAGAGGAGCTGACGGGCTCACAAAGCCCATAACTGAAGTCCTGGCAGCTGGAGGAGAAAGACAGCCACACACATGATGAAAAGACAGTAGGCAATGTCAAGAGACTTGAGAATGGCAGAAAGAGGGAGGCCCCCGCCAACAGAAGCCATAAAAATTGCAGAGCAAAAGAGGTGTGTGGAGTGAATGAGGAGAGTGGCTGGCAATGTAAGACATCAGATGAAGATGCTCTGTAAACAGCTGAAGACAGAGGAAACAGAGATAGTATGAATTAGAGCACCCTTTGGGATAAAACCCTGCTCCGGTTGCCTTTGAATAACTCCCGTGCCAAGCACAGCAACTGATTTTTTGTGATTGTTTCATAGATGAGAAAATAAGTGTATCTTGAGCTAGTGTGGGCTCTAAGACATTAGAAGACAAATGAAGTATCACACTTTCAAATGTACTGTTATCCAATGGACAAAACAAACAGATAAATAAAGGAACAAGAGTCGGGAAGTTTCACAAATCTATATTAAGTTCATCTTAGAAAAGTACCAAGTGAAAACTCAGGTCTTAGAAATGTAGAGGCTGCAAGTATGCTGGCAGGGAAATCAAGCACTCTGTTCCCAGGGTCTCACAAGCACAGTGTCAGCAAGTCAATGTGGGGAAAGGAAGACCCATAGCTTTGTTGTGTGAAAATGGTTAATTTCTCCTGTAGAGCTTCACTAAACAGCATCAGAATGATGAGTTTTTCGCTGTCTCCTCCATGACCACAGGGAAATTTTTCTATGGCTCTTACACAGCTTTATTTAGGACTGGAGAAGAGCCAACTGTCTATTGTTCAAGTTCACATTTTAACACATGATGGAAATTCACACATTCCGTATGAGGCCATCCCGAGAAGCCATCCTCAGTGTGGGACTTCAGCAAAAAAAAATAAAAATAAATAAATAAATTGATTCCAGGACAAACATGCTTTCCAGAGAGGCAATGATTTTCAAAACAAACAAACCAACCAGCCAGCCAGAAAATGGATCTTTGTTTTAAGTGTTTACCAAAGGAAGAAGATGTCTGTCGGAAAGCTGAAGAGCAGTCATCAAAATCATTACCCACATCGCTTGTTTTGCTGGATTAAGAGAAAAAACCAACCCCATGGTCCTTGGCATTTTCTTGTAATCAGAGTGAAAACCTACCTCTCTGCCTACAACCTATAATTAGTTTAAAAATTCAGAGTCTTTGGGCTGGGGAGATGACTCCATCAGTAAAGTGTTTGCTTCACAGGCGTAAGGACATGAGTTTGGAACCCTAGCACCCACATACAAAACCAGATAAGGTGTAATCCCCATGCTGGGAAGGTGAGAGCAGGATTGATGGGGTTTGCTGGCTAGATCATCTGGCCAAATTGTAAGCTCCAGGTTCAGTGAGAGACCATGGCTCAAAAACTAGGGTGGAGAGCAACTGAGGAAGACACCAGATGTCACTCCGGATTTTCACATGGGCACAAGTGTGTGTACACTCATAGACACAGATGCATACACACAAAATACACATATGTACATGCAAAGGGGAGGTTTTAGTAGAACCCAACATGAATTTAGGAGGAGGAAAGTGAGACCTTCGGCTTACAATGAGCATTATTTAGCTTTGAAATCATTAAGAAGGTTCCACTAACTCTAGGATTGCCACAAAGATTAAGTGAAATGATGCCCTTGTCATTTACAAAAGAAAGCAATTGTTAGCATCCAGTTGAAACTAGACAGCCACTCCACCACACATGCTCATTCAAGTCTTTGCTAGGCACTTATTATTACCTAATATATGTTTACTGCCTGCCCTACCTATTTAATGTCAGTATCACCCAAGCAAGTTCTAACATCCAAGAGAATAAAGACATTGCCTCATGTACCTATCAATCTCTAGAACACATAACAATGACTGGAAGGTAGTGAGTACTCACTAAACACCAATTGAAAAGATAAAATAGGTTACTTACTACATGCCCATTTGATTAGCTCACCTCCAAGCTAAACTCATGAAAATATATCCTCTATATCTAGCCTTTTAGAGAGGTATCCTTATATACCTGGCAGACACACTGGAAATACATGAATTGTTGCTCTTGCAACCAACATTAAATTCACCCTATTACATTTAGGTTTTGTATGGAGTTGCTATAGTGATTTCCTCTCCATTTCTATTTCATGAGGTTATACCTACACCCAGCATGAAGCTGGCCTGGAATGCTGCTAGAACATTAATTTTCTTTTCATCATATGTACTTCTTCATTTGATACTATATTTTGGATTAGAAAAGGGAAGTGTAAGAAGAACACTCAGAGGGATCTCACAAATGTTGATTTCCACAAAAATCAAATGAGAAAACAAAGCCAGAGCACTCTATTTGCCTTTGGGGTTGCTGCCTGATTCCATCAAGCAAGATCTGATTTCTTTTAGTTCCTAGGAAACTACCATCACCATAGCACTTCTTGTGAGCTTTATTTCCTTCTAAGAAAAGTACCACACAGTTCTGCTGCAGATTCTCTAAGTAAATCTGAGATGACAGCTCAAAGAGTACTGAATTCAAAATCCACAAATCTTTCCCTAAACACTGGTTTGTGGGAGGGGTGGGGGTGGGGGGAATGTTTGTGCAGCATTTGTAGACCACCATTCAATTTAAAAAAATCTCAGCACTACATTCTTTAAAGCTATTTTTACTAAAACTCAAATTGGCATTTAAAAATTATTCCTGTTCTAATTTTAATGTAACACACTGAACTATAAGTCAATTTAAGTAGATTCAAAATAGACTCCCTTTTTTTTCTTGAGTAGCTTCTCTTAGTTACATGGAACAAGTTTATACTCCCTTTATCCAATTAACACAAAGGTAGAAAAGATAAATATCAGCAAAATAGTTCAATGCTGCATTCTACTTTCATTTGATGTGGTATTTAGAGTTCAGTTTTGTTCACTTGTGTTTTTAAATGAGACCAAGAAGAACAGTGGATTGAAGGGAACCACTTTCTGCCTGAGAGATGTTACAAAGACGGTTCTATTTAAGTGTCTGGCCCTATCTCAGGCAGTGAGTGAGCCCTGATGAGTGACATGGAGGAGAAGAGCTTCTCACTGGATCCTCCTATAAGTAAATGGAATCAAATTCTCATCTATAAAATGAGTTGATAGTTACAGAGTTTACTGTATTGTCTGTGTAAGTACATATAGAGAGATTTTTAAATATTGGCCTCCACTTGAGTTGCAATTTTATTTGCAATAATTCCTGGTAGCTAGGCCATTTTGTTAATAAGAGATGTTGGCTGAAACTTTCAGAGTGTTAAACAGCTTCAAGTACACAGCCAAAGTACTGAGAGTTTCCTGTAAACAAAATTCATTTTGATCATCATTAAAAAATAGAGACAGGAATCTGAGAACTCACTTAACAATTGACTATTGCCAATAATGTTACATACTAGTTTAGATCTATTTACATCTCCATACACCGAGTTATTTTCCCTCCAATAAAACTGCAAATTTATTTTAATCATGATTTAAAGTCTTGTGGACTGTAAGTTCTTCCAGCTCTGAGTATTCAGAAAGATTCACCTTTTTAAATGGCATACATGATATTGAAAAGAACATATTGGTCATAAACTCATTTGCATATCAATATATTTCTATATTATGGTATACTTGACTGACTGTTTCAAAGTCTGGTGTAAGCAAAAATCTGTCTTCATTGTTTCTCAGTGGAACTAAAAGCATTGTAACTTACTAGTAACTGAAAACTGACGGCATAGATTACCAATAGGTTTCCTTAGGAAGGAGATCACTCAGAGGTTCTGCCTGTGACTCAGTCCCATGCTTCTCACATATGCTCAGAGGACAAAGCCAAATCTGCCTCCTGTTGATTCTATTCTCCTCTGAATGTACAGATTACAAATAAATCTTGGTTCAAATATTGTTTTCAATTAATTATTTTCTGAACATAGTTATTGACCAAAAGTATAATGGAATCATGTAACCGTGTAAAAATACTATGCTGTCTATGAATAAAGGTTCAAGTTGTATGATGAGGAGGCATTGCTACACTTGCTATTAGTGTGCATGAACTGAAATGAAATGCAGGTAATAGGAAAATCATTTTAACAAATAGAAATGTATGCCGGGCGGTGGTGGCGCACGCCTTTAATCCCAGCACTCGGGAGGCAGAGGCAGGCGGATCTCTGTGAGTTCGAGGCCAGCCTGGTCTCCAAAGCGAGTTCCAGGAAAGGCGCAAAGCTACACAGAGAAACCCTGTCTCGAAAAACCAAAAAAAAAAAATGGAAATGTAAATAGTCCTAATTTACAGTTACAACATTATCTACAATGTCCTTGCTTCACAGTTACTATTCAGAAAGAGTCTGATGGTGACTTACTCATGAAATAATTGTACAGTCAGGCTTATCTTCTGGAAGAATTTGTTACATAATCTCTAACTATTAATAAGAAGAATTTTGAGATGTATATAAATAATGAAGTAAGACCCATAAAAGAGCATATACTGCTAAATTTTCTCTTTTTAGAAGATTTGTTGTATTTCTAATTATGTAGTGTGTGTGTAGGTTTGTGCACAAGAATGCAAGTGTTCATGGAGGTCAGGTACATCCTATGTCTTGGAGCTGGAGTTAGAGGCAGTTGGGAAACATCTGACATGGGTGTTGAGGCCTGTACTTGGGGCTTCTAAAATAAGCTCTTAACTACTAAGACATCTCTCCAGCTCCTGTTCTTGTATTATTTATTCAATAGGCTAGCTTTTCAGATTTTAGCATGGCTGTTTCTATGAAGGTATATAATTACCAATGACATCACCAACCTATTACGATCAATCCCGTGAGTCTATTAAATGGGTAACAGAATTTATTAAGATATAAAGTGAGGAAATACACTCACAAAAACAGAACAGAGTAGACAGCTGAAGTCATCCTCTGATCTGACCAGGAGCAAATCCAGCTTGTAGGCAGGAGCAGGGAGAAGCAACTGATGAACTTTGCCAATAGGAAACATGATCCTTCAAATTTCCTGCTCCACCAAAATGTCTGCCAGAGACTCTAGGCCTGTAGGATGAAGATAGATGATCTAACATTGCAGAGGAACTTTGGATGACTGTCCAGGGAGCTAGATGTCTCTGTCATTTCTAGAACTTTGGAAGTTGCTTACAATGCACTTCCTGTTTATTTAGGTAATATTATATCTTTCTGGGGTCTTTGATGTAGTTGAAGACTAGATACTTACAATTTTCCTTGGTTATGATAAAAGATAAATTAGATATGAAACTTTAGACTCACAAATGTAAGCTAGATGATACAATATTTTCTTATTTTGCCAAATATAAATAGATTAGATATGGTAACCATAATTCTTGCTTGCTAACTGTTCTATTATATGTAATTTTACTATGTTAAAATTAAAACCTTTCTTTTTGATTAGATAGAAAAGAGGAAGTGCTATGAGATGTCTTTCTGTATGCTGTTAATATGTATTGCTATATTTGGTTAATAAAGCAACTACTCCGGCCTATGGCAAGTCAGGTTATAGCCAGGCAGGAAATCCAAGGGAGAGACAGGAAGAAAAGAGGTAGAGGTAGAGGAGACTCCAGCCTGCCACCCAAGGAGCAACATGCCAGCTAACGGGTAACACCGTGGCCATGTGGCAATACATAGATTAATAGAAATGGGTTAATTTAAGATGAAACAGGGAGCTAGCAGGAATTCTTAGCCATAGGCCATACAGTCTGTAATTAATATTAAGCCTTTGAATGATTATTTTAGAAGCAGCTGTAGGACTGCAGGTGAGAGATTTGTCCTGACCACAGGAGGGGTGGGACACAGGAAATCATTCGATAACACCAATCATCTCAAGAAGTAAAATGTCAGAACTTTTATTTGGTTATTTATTTTAATGAACCCTCCCATTTTCTATTGATTTTATTTGTGTGTGTGTGTGTGTGTACACTTTTAGTACTGCGAATGGAATATCATTAACGTTTTTAAACCAAAGATTTTTCCTGATAATAAAACTTATAAGTCTACATATAAATTTTGTTAAAACAAGGCAGTGCATAAAGAAGAAAATGAACCATCTATAATCACCCTGTGCAGCACTCAGTATTTCCTAATTACTTCTTGTCTTTTCCTATAGGTTTCTTCGTTTACTACTCCTGTCCACAGACCTTCTGATTACTCTCCTGTCTGTTCATTGCCTAATATGTGTGATCACACTGTATATGTAATTGTGTATGCTACACTGTGTCCAACACTGCTGATTAGTAAAACATTTTTGTCATGAAAACACTCCTCATTGTTAATTTTTACATAAATATTCTATTGTACAGCTACACCATAATTTACTTCCTGTAATTCAGGATACTTAAAGAGATTTTATTTTTCACTGCATAACTTATCCTGTGATAAACATTCTTGCTTTCAATTTTTCTTCTATTTCTAATTATTTCCTAATGATAGATTTCTATAAATAGAATTAATGGTTACAAGGTACAAATGTTTTAAAGCCTTTCAAACAAGCTGTGGTATCTGTCCAATTACATAATTAGATGTAAATGGAAATATTGATTATTATATCTATCATAAAATTTAAAAGGTTAAATATTAGTGGATGTTATTTATTAATCTGATGTTAAAAATCTCAAAATAAGAAACTTATAGGCATTTTCAAATTTTCTCTGGATTATGAACCCCATTAAAAATGGTCTGCGAGTGACGGCTTCCTCCCCAGTACATCTAAGAACTGGAATTTAGACTGGTTCAACACACCACATCCAAAACACAAGTTCCTTGATAAATGAGAGAAAATAGCCTCTTCTTGAGACAATTGTGCTTTTATAAAGGCATCCTTGACATTTTGAAAGAGAGATACAGAACACACATTTAACATCAAGTCCAAGGTTTCAGAGGCTCTTGAAGGAAGTTCTGGCTCAGTGTTTTTCCTCAAGCAGCACTGGGCTGAGTACAAGGACCAAAGGAAAAGACCCCCTGTGTGGATGCACAGCTCAGTCACCAGTGCTGCTGGGAACCTAGAAGAAACTGGGTATTCATCCACATACTAATAGAACTTTGAACAATTGTGTATTTTTATCTATTTAAGAAAATGGAATTTATAAAATTTTGGTCTTCCAGTAAATATCCTTTTAAAATTAAATATGACATTTTTAGCTTTGTTCCTCTTTGTGTGCAACAAAAACTTACCTCCTAATTAGAAGTTTTAACGCTGCTTTCTTCAATAAACATCATTTTGCATATTTCTTCTGTGAGTTCTGAAACTGAACCATCTGAGCTCAAACAACCAATCCACCATTTACTACCTGAGTGGCACACCATAAGTCAGTTTCTTGTTGATGCCTATCCCTTTGGGTTAGTGTGAGATTATGCCAAGTAACACTTGGAAAGGCTTAGGCCATGTGGTTTAACTGACACAGTGTTCCCTCATCCTCAGTGCTGCCAAGAGTCAACAACTGCAGGATCCCAGGAACGTGAGACTTGTACACAGAACCTGAATGTAACAAGATGAAGCTATATTACACAATATAACATGTATTAGGTGTGAAGAGGGTGTAAAGAACATTACAAGACTCCCATGGAAGAAGCAGGTATTGGAGGATCATTGTTATGGCTGGCTTCCTTACAGCAAAAGCGGGGCGTCAGACTCACATTTTAAGACAGAAGGAATGCCCTGCATGATGGCATTGGCTGCAGACCTAGCACTCAGGAGGCAGAAGCAAACTAATCTCTGTGAGTTCAAGGCCAGCCTGATCTACACAGTGAGTTCTAGAACAGTCAGGGCCACATAGAGAGACCCTGTCTCAAATCAAAGACACATATACCAAAAAAAGTAAAAGAAGAGAGAAATTTGTTACAAAATTTGAGAAGCAATTAAAGAATGGGAATGTAGAGAGTTGTTGATAGGGAAAGTGACTAGATCAGTTGGGCCAACAAAAACATTCATCTTTAAAGGAACCAGCTCTTGAAGAGCCTTACGGAAAAAGTCCCCGTGGGAAGCACTGGGTGTTAAAGGAGAAACATACGAGAGTAAACTGGTTAGGAGATTCAAAGTCAAAGGCTCTCTATATATTTCAGGCTATCCTCAAACTTGCCCTTTCTGTCTCAGTCTCCTACGTACTGAGATCACAGGCCTGTGCCACCCATCCAGGTCAGACTGGGAGACACTAAAAATGAGACAAAAATTATGTAAGTTTTGAAGCTATTGAAACATTTTAGAACCAATTCTGAGGCATTCTTTCTAACAATGATCTGGTTAATTCATGTTTTCCTTTCTTGTTGATGCTTTTCTCATGTTCACTTATAACTTTGGGAAAAACACAAAAAAACCAAAAAAAAAAAACTTTGTCCAGACCAGACAATTAAATTTGATTTTAAGTCTTATGTCTTCAAAAAGAAATAGATAATAACATTTATTTATTTATGTATTTATTTATTTATTTATTTGGGAAGGCAGGAGGCACACTTATGGAGGTCAGATGACAATTTGTGGGAGTCAATTCTCCCACTATATGGAGACTAACCTGAGATGGTCAGGCTTCGTGGCAAAAACTCTTCCTTATCTGTTAAGCCCTCTTGCCCACCCAAATCTTACATCTTTCTTGAGAGAACCCTGCAAGTTGGCAAAATTCACTTCAGATTTATTCATCCAAAAAAGAAAAACAATTTAAGGGGATACACACACACACACACACACACACACACACACACACACACACACAGAGAGAGAGAGAGAGAGAGAGAGAGAGAGAGAGAGAGAGAGAGAGAGAGAGAGAGAATATATAATATATATACATATATATATTATATCTATATTTGTGAACATAGGCTTACAAAAATATCACATGCATAGTTAAATGATTTTCAGCATAAACGTTGTGAGTCTAGATGAGTAGTAGTGATTTCTTTCTGATAAACAGAGCTATTTGATTAGCAGATGGCCCACTCTGTTAAGATTGGGGAACTTCATTATATGCTTTCAGACGTCCTTGAGAGTTTTCAGGAAAAGCTTCATTTTAAACCTCAACCCAGAGCCACCTCTAAGAAAGTTTACAGACATTTCTCTATTGAAATCTTGAAATAAATCATAGTCAACTGTCTTTTCCATTATTTTTAGATTTTCAAAATTAGCATATAATGTATGGGATTTCATCATGACACGGTATCTATTACATTTTTACACACATGCTTTGTTTTCGATGATATTCCTCCCCACCTCCTCACTTTCCCTGCTCACCTCCATCTCCCCTTCCCATACACAATGCACAAAGGATTTGGTAGTTGGGTGTGGTCTTCTAAGACAACTCTAAAACTAAGATGAGCCAATAATTTTATCAGAATCAGTACAATTATAAACATAAGAAAATTATATATATTTATATACATGTATATAATATGTTTTCCTTGTTCTAAAGGTTTTTAGTGGAATTTTCTTTTGTGTTATGAAATCTTTTTCCCTTGTAAAGTCTATTACCTTAGAAGTATAATGAGATTCACACAAAGGAAGTAGAGAGACATGTCTATTTTTCAATCCAAAAATAAGCCTTGTGGGTATAATTCACTCTGTAAATGTATCAGAGGGCTATTTTTAAATCCTTCTGTTATTGTGATTGTGTGATATTATGAAGCTTTGCTGTTGAATTGCTGTTGACCCTAGCAAGTCTCTCCAAGTCACTGAACCTCAGTTTCCTGATTTATAGAAGAAGGTTAAAAAAAAAACAGCAGGAGAGTGAGCAGGGTGCATTCTACTAAATGCTCATGAGGCTTTGTGCAAAATATAAAATGTTGATAATCACTTTTCTAGCAAGAGTTCCTTCGTTGCAAAATTACATGGCTTGCTCTGTTCTTTAGAAATGCTCAGGTCAAGAGCTGCATTGTGTGATAGAACAGCTTTCCCAGCTTCAACATGTAGTCTGAACCCCAATGACTGTTCTATTACTGTGGCACTTCCCCTTCAAGGTGAGCCCACACTGATTACAATAATGAAGGTCCCACACGCTGCTACTCTCAGAGAACTGATTTCTGTTTTGGTAACACGGGTGACTCTGGGAGAGTCTACGGATGGTAGGCACTGATTGTGTCAACGGAGCTCTTTTGTTCTTTTTCCACTGTCCGTTCTCCCCATCATTCTTTTTAGCCACTCCCTGATGCTCCCTAGACTTGTACAAACGACCACCATGCCCCAGTATTTCCTCTTGATAAAAATCCGTTAGCCCAACCTTGCTCTACATTTTCAGTCTGCCATTTGCTAACATATTACATGACCAGCTGAGCCACCAAGCTAGAATAAACAGAATGCACTTTAGCATACAGGGATATTTTGCAAGAGATATATTCTCGAGTCTTGGAAACTTAACTGTGTGTTACCATATTGTCTTCCTTATGTTCCTTCTGTTTCTTAATTTCACACATCACTCCTTTCTTTGAAGAAATTTTCTTCCAATGTGTTAAGAAACTGAGTCATGTCCTAAATTCTGTGGAAAAACTCAAAAGACTGGGAAGAAGCAGTCCTCTGCAGAGATATCAGTCAGTTCATGAACTTGGTCACTGCACCTGAGTTAATAGAAGACAAAGGACTGGGCAAATTCTTGTATCGTGTGCAAGTAGATATTATCCAAGGATGCTTGTTCAGCTGTGAGCCACAGTGCAGTCACACACCAATCATTTTGTAGGCACTAGGCTCCTTTCGGGTGAAGCAGTTTCCCAGAAGTTCTAAAGCTAGAGGCATCTCAGCTATGAGAGACCCCCTTATTCTTGGAGGAGCAGTGAGTGAGGACCTCATCTGTGGGGAGATGATTTGTAGGAAATCTCTTCCATTGCAAGAGCTGCAGAGAGATAGCCCTCTAACCAACAGATCACACAACCAACATGGGCTTCTCAGTCAGATCAAATGTTAATGTCTATTTGTTTATCCTAAATCAGTTAGTCTCAGCAAGTTGTGAGCTGTGTTAGCCTTTCAGGCTAATTCTGTCACTAAAACATTTCTCTTCAAGGACTGGAGTATCTCCCTTCTCAGAAATAAAGAACTGAAGTATAACTACAAACTGTTATTGAAGCGGTAATTTTTTTCACCTTCATAATTCTGCTTCTTGGCTGTGTTCTGTGCTGTCCTGACATATGTTAATCAATGCATTTGTTACCACACAGCTTGACTATTGCATTTCTCTGGTGGCTGGCTTATCATCATCTATAATTATTTCGACTCCAATTAATTCTGAACTTCTTTGCAAGGTTATTTACTGGCTTTAAGCAATAAGACAACATGGCACCTCTTTGATTTCTGAGCATCTGGTCAACTTCAAATTGAATCAGTGCCCCCTCCTTTGCCTGGAAATCTATTTCAGTGACCCTCCTCATAACTAGTACTCACTGGCCTGTTTGATGAGAGAGAAAAATGCTTCTATTAAGATAAATATTCTCACAATGACATTCTTTCTGGTTTATTTGGTTTTGTTTTCAATTTTTGTTTTTAGCCAGGTATCATGTAGGCTGGACTGGGCTCAAACTCCCTACTGTAGTGGAGATTGACTGATCTCCCCGTTTCCACAGGCATGTGACACCCATGATGATATTCTTGAAAACTACAGAAGAAACACTGAAAGTAGTGTTTGAACTGACAAGAGGAACAACAGAGTTGGGGGTGTGCTCATCCCTAAGCACAAGGAAATCTGCCACTCTCTGATCTGGACACAGCACAGTGAAAGAGAAGCAACCTATCCAGGTTCTGGGTCCAATGCAAGTGCTCTAATGTCCTCGGGTCCTGTCATCATCATGACAGTTACTGGGGATACAGATGGTTAACTCCCATAACACAGGTAGAAGGAGCCCCAGGGAGGGTAAGTAAGGACTGCTAATGACATCAGAAGAGTCAGAGGCACCAGCCAAACTGGGATTCCATCTTTTGGTTCATACAGCTAGAAAGTAACTTACAGGTTAGTAAATGAAAGTTGATGCATTTTTGGACTGGAGATATAGCTCAGTGGTAGACCATGTGCCTAGGATGCACAAGTTCCCAGGATCCATCTCAGCACCATAAATAATAATAATAATAATAATAATAATAATAATAATAATAATTTTTAAAAGAATTTTTACAAGTTCCCATGTATGTACAAGTGAGAATAATGCAGCTTAAATATGCAAAGAATCAGAATCAAGGACACAAAGCCAAACCATACTTAAAGAAACTGGTTCACAGTCAAGAGTAAGACATGGCAATGAAACCACATATATCTTTCATCCTCTCTTTTGAGATGCAGATACTGCCTGTAGTAAATGCTCAACTCTGTCCTCATAGTGTAAAGGCAGAAAATGTGATGATGGCTGTGCTCTAGGAAAAACTGTCTTGACAAAAACAAGGCAGCCCTGAGCATCCCACATCAATGTTTCCAAATATAAGGTGACCCCATGCCCTAGAGATTGTTTGGAGTTAAAGATGTTTTGTTTAATGTTGGAGCTGTGCTTGTGGGTATGCATACACCTGTGTGCACATGCATATGGTTGCCAGAGGTCAGCCTCAGTGTCATTTCTTTAGATTCTATCCACTCAGGGTTTGGCTTGATTTTGTCTTAGAGGATCTGTTACTTTCCTAGAGCTAGAAGAGTAGAGTAGGCTGGTCACTGAGCCCAAGGATCCCACTATCTCGGCCTCTGCAGTACTGGAATCACAAGCATATGCCATTATACCTGGAATTTTTATAGATGTTCTGAGAATTGAATTCAGGTCATCATGCTTGTGTGACAGGCATTTTACCTGACTTTACTATGGTTATTGTCATCTTCTTAAGATTGAGATGATGATTCTCAATCTTAAGAATCAGGGAGTGGAGGGAAGCCAAGTGCCTGCAAAGATGCAGGGGCAGACTCATCTCTACACAGCTGCACTGAAATTCTGACCTCAAGTGACATCTCCATGAGAAACATATGATTTGGCAAAGGTAACCAGCGTATGTTAAAAACCCAAACACTACCTTCCACACTGACTCATGGGAAATCAACAATAGGACACAGAGAGGATCAAGGCTCTCTAGAAGGAGAGGAGTTGTTGTAGTTCAGACAATAATTGCTGAATATAGTTTACCTACCTCAGTTTGCTGAGCAAGCACCCTGATGTCTCTGGATCTTAGCTTTTATCAATAAATGTGAACATCCTTCTCTAATTTCATTGTTACAATGATTTCAAGAGTTTGTGAAGTGGTTATAGGACATGGATGTGCAGGCCTTGATATCTAATACAAGACCACATGTATAACGTTAAACTGTCTACCTAGAAACGTGTTTTTTAAGGTAAGAAGCCAGCAGAGAGGTTCAGCAGGTAAAGAGACTTGTCATAAATCCTAATGCCTTGAGTTTGATTCCCCATGACCCACATTGGAAAAAGAGAACCAGCTTCTACAAGCTGTCTGTAGAATCTTCATGTGTGTGCTGTGGCTCATCCATGCACACATACACATACACAAAAATAACAAATAAATATTTCTAAAAGTTGAAAAGACATGGAAAATGTTTCATTTAGCCTAGTATACATAAAAACCTATCATGGGACTGAAGTGATGGGTCAGTGGTTAAGAGCAGTTATTGCTATTGCAAAGGACCTAGGTCCTGTTCCTAGAACCCAAGTGGTATCTCACAATGATCCAGCTCCAGAGGATCTAACACCTTCTTCTGGCCTCCATGGGCACCAGGCAATCTCCTGGTACACATACATACAGGCAAAACTATCATGCATACAAAGTAAATCTTAATTTTTTTAATCTATCATTTCAACGTGTAATAAACATTGAGAATAACCAATGAGATGTTCTATGCTCTTTTCTGCTAAGTTTTAAAAATCTGGTATGTATTTTCCTATTCCAGTGGATCTCAATTCAGACCAGTGGCATGTTCAGCACTCAGCAGCCATATGTAGCTGGTGTCAAATTTCCCAGACAAAGAAATAGGTGTAGACCTCAACAAAAACTTGTTCTTCTCAATTCCTTGGGTACCAACAGGTGACAAACCAGTGTGATCTTCCTCCTGTTGTCTGCCGTTCAAACTTTTAGAGCCGTGACACATACAGAACTGGGTTTCCTACGACCTTTCAGTACCCAGTTAGATGGGATTTCCCTGAATACATTACCCAGATTTAACTGAATTCAAAATTAAATTAACTGTACTTTCTTTACACTAAAGCCCAGATATCAAAAAAATGAATACAACAAAAATACGGGCATTTGCTTGTGTCTCTAGCAAGTTCTATATGGGGCATCTTCTAAATAGCTATATGATAAATTCTGATTACCCAGGAGGTCTAGTTATTTTAATGTCTCCCTCCAAATGAGGAAAGACTTTGAAGAAGCCCTAGCAGAGGAGTACATCAGTCACACAATTGGTAGAAAATGATTAAGCTCTGTTGGTGGCCCATTGATGCTTATGATTAGGCTTACTCATTAGCATGCCATAAGAATTCAGATCTAATTCTCTTCCCCCCTCACTGAAACAAAATGAATTCTTTTCTATGTCAGTGTTTTGAATCTTGTCAGTCAGATAAATTTTTAAAAATAACTTACGTGTATGAAATGTCATGATGAAATACATTATTTTGTTCAATTAGTTTCTACTAATAACTATGTTGAATGCTAAATATTTTTAAAGGGTATACAGCTGGGGATAGTAATGCCTGGCATCTGTGATGCTAAATCACAGGAGGCTGAGGCAGGAGGATTGCCAACTTGAGCTACACAGTGAATGTAGGGCCCATGCTGCAAGGTAAGACTGTATGAGGAGCAACCAAGTGCTATCTATGTGTGGCAGTTGTGCCCTGTGCCTTTGGCATAGATAGCAAAAGACAGAAACTTTTAAGGTATGCCACATCTCTTTCTCTAATTATTCTGAGCTGAGTTCATTGAGAATTAATATAAATACATGTCTAGATCTCATGACTGTGAAGACACCTAATGCCTGTGTGACTTCTGGTGAGACCAATACTCTCAGGGTGGCTTCCCTCTGCAGGATCCAATCCCACTGATTAAAGCCAGCACTACTTGGAAACAGGCAGGTCTTTGTGGAGAGCACCAGCAGTGTGGAGAAAATGTAAGCTTGTCTGATTCAGTTTTCCAATCTAGGAAAACACTGCCTTCCCAGAAGAGCTGCTTGTTTTTGTTTTTGTTGTTGTTGTTGTTGTTGTTAGCTGGTTTTTAGGAAAGGGCAGGGTAAGGAAACCTTCTACCCTAAAATATGTATCTAGACAATGGTGATAGTCTGGGTTGATACAATTGAGGCAGGCTCAATGACCCTCCTTAGCCCTCATCCCACAATTCTTTGTTACACACACACACACACACACACACACACACACACACACACAAATATCACATCACATCACATCCACTCAACGTCTATTGGCTAGGACATGGAAAACAAATATTTTTCTGAACAATATACTTTGGGGTAGTACCTAGAAATATTGATCTAGATAAAGGCAAGAGAGGCTAATGAATTTCCATCCATCTGGCCTGCTAATGAGGGTCTTGCAGCGGCTGGACCACCTATTGATTAACCTGTTTAGTATCTTAAAGCCAGCACCTCAACATGGATAACGCCCACCCCACTGCCTACCCCGAAGAATAATGACATTGTTTGTTTTACACATGCCAAGGGGAAATGTCTGCTGAGTCCCTAGATGACGAAGGTGCAGCAAGGGCTCTCCCTCTCCCTCTATGGTAACAAGAAAGCCGGTCCTCCAGATGATAGGGTCTGTCCCCTTCCTGCAGGTACCTGTCAGTCAGGGGGGGCGGGGTGAGGTATGATAATTCCATCAGTGCCCTTCGGACTGTCAGTTGCATTGTTCTGCTCAGTGTGCTATGGATTGTGAAAAACAACCAGGATGGATGATTTTACGTAATTGCTCTGACAGAGACTGATTACTACAGTAACAACAGTCAGTTATAGTTAAGGAGTGGCCTCAGCATATGGTCTACATTTGATGTGGGGAGAAGGGTGGGAGTAGAGCAAAGGAAAAGCTTTATAATTTTACAGATTGCTTTATGTTTTCTGATGACTGAGTTTTCTTTCCCTTCACTTGATTTGGAAAATATCACCAACAGAACCATGAAAAAATCTAAATATTGCTACAGAGAAAAGAATTCCAAGAGCATATTTAACTGCTATTAAGATAAGCCATGAAATGATTAGTGTCTGCAAGACCGATGATTATTCATCGCCACACCATTTATTGTTCTGTGTATTGGGGTTTGTTTTCAAGTCCGTGCATTCAGTGATCACCTTTGTGAAGTGCTGGCTGCAAACTGCTTTCACAAAGCCACTGCATCTGTTATGAGAGGAATCAGAGATATTCAGTGGTTTCCAGGCCAAGTAATGTGATTTTCCACCCAGCAAAAATACCTTAACAAATGATGCAATTTAAACAACTTTTCTAAAATACTGTATGTTTTGTAGTCAATATAATTCACCTTAATGAGAAAACAATAAAAGCATACACAAAAAATTATACACACACATATCTTAAACTTGAAAGGACTCTCACTTTGTGTGTAAAAACACAAAGTAATAGATTTTATTCTAGTTGGGTGTTTCATTTTTATACTATTCTTATTGTTAATTTTTCTTACAATACCTTAAGAAGTAGCCCAGAAGATTATATGTAGGAAAATGAACAAGAAAGCTCCTTCAAGGATAATTGAAATGATAGTGATTTTTAAAAAATAAATGGTAATATTCTGAATAAAATAATTAAATATCAGATAAATAGCAAAGTCTCGGGAATAAAAATTAGAGTAATAATTTAGCACTGTGAAAAGCAAGTATGAAAGAGTACTTCTGAAGGACATTAATCACCTATATGTGTGTGAGCTATTGTGGGGCACATAATGGCTGATCCATTTGCCAGCATGGTCGTGCTGCCCCCACTATTTTTACTCACTACTTTGTAAACTGCTCCCATGATGCTTTGAGAGGAGGGGTGCTATTTTAAACCTACTTCTGTTTGATATCAATTAGGGTTAAGCAGAACAGTTTTCACCAAATTTCTACCTAAGCAAGGGTGGGGGGGAAGTACAGGGCTAACATATTTTCTGCTATGTTTGGTGTTACCAAGAGTCAGAGAATTACCAAGAGGGTTAGATGCATTGCTTTAATTTCCAAACTAAGAAAAGCTGTAAGTGAGCTGCTTAGACCACACAGCTTCGGAAGTTATTTTCACATACTAAGAAATCTGAGGCTCAGGAACTCTTGTGGTATCAAGAGCCCTTTTTCTTAGTGATTTGGGTCATGACCTGCTGATGAAGAAATCCAAGTCTTATTGCTAGCTGACCTTCCCACTGTTGCAAGCCATCCATACTAAGCAAAATTCTCTACTGGGAAAACTGGCAATTATTCAGGAACACTGTGGAAATTGGTTCTAAATAGCACAGTGGCTTCAGATTTCTTAGTTTCTAAAAATTGTTATTTTCAAATATGCTTGCTCATGTATCAAACATGTCTCCACTTCGAATAGCTGTTTACACCTCTAGTTGAATAAGCAAGTTGGTCATAATTAATTCAAATTAAATGTCTTCCCTTCAAACTCTGAATGTTTTTTAGTTGTGCTATAATATTGTTTTTTTAATCTAGTGGAAATCCACTTAATAAAAGATAAATTAAACATATTCATATTATAGTTAATAATTTAGTTAATAATCCAGTTAGGCTGAATTTAAAATTTGACATTTTGTTGTGGTATTGAATCAAGTTGAACAAAAAAAAATTATAGTTTATTTTTAAGTGGAAAAAACTGTTAACATTTTGAGAGTATCTCTAAAATTTTATTACAGTTCATTTTTTTGTTCCCTGAATTCTTACAATTGAACAAAAATCATAATTTTACTACTTGTCCCATCGATTTTAACCTCATCTAAAGACCTTAATTATCCATATAAGTTTACAGAACATAGTTAAGAATTTAAATCATCCTGTAATTCTTCCAATTCTGTTTTGTTTTTTAATTTCTTCATTCCAAAAAATTATTACTTGCATTTTTGTTTTTATATACAATAAGTCATTGTGACATTCAGTAAGTTTCCCCTTATTTTTTTCTAAGAGTTTTTATATTTTCTTTTCTCTTGCATTTAGGACTCATTTTGAACTAATTTTGTATATGGTGCAATGTAAGAGGTAAATTTCATCCTTTCACAACTAAATACACCATTTTCCCAACATAATTTGTTAATAAGACTGTCATTAGCCATATCAAATGATCTTGACCCTTTTGGAACATCACTGAACCAGACACATGAGTCTCAATTCCATTCATAAACACATAAACCCTCAATCCTATTCATTTATATATTTATCTTCATGCTCTCACTACTCTACTAGTTTGAGAATTTCCTAGGTGCATATTATATATTTCGTTCAAATCCACCTGCTCTTCTTGTCCAGTGTTATATATTTTACGTCATAAACCTTGCAGCTTTAATCAATAATATGTAATATTTCTTAAGAGCCTCTTTATTCAGATCTTGAGCAGGATGCCATGGGATTGTCCTTACATTTCTTGTGGTATTGACTCAGTTGACTTCAGTTGCCGCTAAGCTGAGCTGACATGTTTCTAAAAGCTTCAGTCATGGTTCTAGCTTCCAAGTGGGTGCTCTGGGTTTTCTGCATGGGCTCTCTCTCTCTCTCTCTTTCCCTCTCTCTTCCTCTCTCTCACTCCCTGACACACACACACACACACACACACACACACACACACACACATACAAAAAAAAAATTTCTTCATTCCACACTCTTACTAAAATTTCTTTACAGAATGGTGGTTAAATTTCCAAGGAAGACGTTTCCAGTCTCTTTAAAGTTTAAGTCTCAAATTATCTCAGTGCTATATCTCTACTTTCTACTGATTGAATCAACCCTAGTGACAGTCTCTAATTTAAGAGATGAGGGGCTAATGTCAACCTTGATAGGAGGAATGACCTCTGAATAGAGAGAGAGAGGAGACTTGATGGCAGCCATCTTTAAAAATTACCTCATCACCTAAGAAAGTGTTTATTTGCAAAAGGTGATGAATCATTCCAGGTAGAAAAAAAAAAGAAAAAACATTGACTTCTTTCATTTCATAAGTTGCTGTCATAGAGAATGGTAAACTACAAAAATGCCTGTTAAGCATAGATAATTTCATACAATATCCACTAACCATATACACATATGGCCTATATAGACCAGGCTAGCCTCAAACTCACAGAGATCCACTTGCCTGTCTCTTCCATGTGCTAGAAGGCATACAGCACTACATTCATCATAGAAATTATTTCTGATAAATATTTCAGTCTCACCTTTACAATGTATTTATACTTTTTGAAATGTAAATGTTTACCTCAGGAGAATGATGTTTAAAATTTTTCTCCAAAGAGCTAAGACAAGTAACATTGCTTTTAACATTACAAAAGCTGGTTTAGGTTTGGCCTTTTGAAGGAATATTCTGTTTCTAAGAGGCTAAGAACTAGTACAGGCAGTATTTTTCTTTTGGTCCTTCAAGATAAGTATCCAAACAAAGTGTATCGTGTTGTGAAATGCATACAGTTGCTAAGACTGTTCATTACAAACCGTGATAAAAGTAGAGTCCATTGTTTCACAACACAGACGGCTTTCCTCTTCTCTCATTGCTCAAAACTGCAAGCACTAAAAGGTTATGATTCTGGTTCAGGACTTTCCAGTGGTGTCAGAGAACCTTTCTACAAGTAAGGATCAAGTGATTTTTAGATATATTAATGAATAAATTGTTTCAAGGTTAACCTGTGAAACAATTTTTCATGTTTTCCCCAACCAAGGAAGCACTAAGACAGGGTATTTGCCATCAGCCAGACATGAGTTTAAACCCATGTTTCTACTAGTTACATAGTATGCAGCCTTTAACAGTACACTGAACAATAAGTCATCGTCTGTTCATTTCTAGAATAGGAATGAGCTCATCTACCACATAGGGATGTGGGAAGAATGAAATATTAATAGATGCATGAATTTCTAGGCTCAGGCATGTGATGGGACAGAGCACTCAACAAATAGGTAGCTCTCACTTTGAAATTTCTGAGCAGAGTTTTGAGTAAATGGCCTATTTTAATTGATTTGCTTATCAAATATGTAGATGTTAAATGGTGTTTCAGGACTTTTAAGTCTCAATAAGGTAGATTTTATTAATTTTATTTTTTTGGTGAGAAGCAACATGTCCATGGATTATTAATCTTCTAAAACACTCCTTGAAAGGAGACTTAATAGTCAAATATATTTAGGAAATATTATACATTTTTTAATTCCTTTACAAAAATTGTAATATTATTGAGAGCCCTGACATACTATGGAAAAATTTAAAGTATCTTTAATTTATTTAACTTAACATATCTCAGATATTAAGAACACATAAATGCATAATATTGCAAATTAACCATGAAATCATGAACAGACTACTATGTAGTCTACACACATTGAGGGTTTTATTTATTTATTTATTTATTTATTTATTTATTTATTTCATAGAGAAAAAAACATCAATTTTTAAAAATTCATAACAGTTCAAGGTCTTTATTTAGATTACTTGTATCTGGATTGTCCAAATATACCTTAATTTATATTGCAATGATGTTTCCCCTTTAACTAAATGATCCAAACCTTTAATAACTGAGTTTTTGATCTCTGCAGCCTACTCAGCCTCCCTATTCCTACTCTGACTCCCTTCTCAGCGGCTTCCTTGGGCTTTTGTTTTAATCAAGTGAAAAAGACAGTATTTCTAAAAGAATCAATTACCAAACTTAATTTTATTCTCTAAGTGAATTCTGTAAATTCTGCCTAGAAGGTGGTCGTCTGACACTTTAGAACACAATAATGAACAACTAGGTTTATGACAGGCGTTCCCCTTAATTTCATACCCTCCTCTGCACTGCTCATTAGGCTGTAGCTTCCAAAGCAAAAGTGCTTTACAGCATTCCATCACTTTATCATCACTTTATACAGTGATTGCTGGGGAGATCTGAGTGGTCAGAGAGTCTCACTGGAAGGCAGAATGGACAGATGCAAAGAGGAAATGGAGTAGGGAAAGAGAGTAAGCGGGACAAAGGACAGGCTAAGAAAGAGGTGGGAAGGACCAAGCCCTGCTTTCATAGCTATTCGAAAGGAATCCAAGAGCTTATGAGAAATCAGCCAAATGCCGTTTTAACTGAGAACCAAACAAATCCTGTCATTCAGGCTTATGAATAAATGACTAGAAATGAAAATGTCCAAGTAAAGAGGTTATTTGCTCTTCTCTCAAACTCTCCGGTACTGGAGTCAATGTCTTAACACAGTACCTCCTCAAAGGGGTGAGCTTTTAAATGTATCACCTAGGTGAGAGACCCCATTAGCCATGGACTATAAAATGCATGCCTTTATCTAAAATATACCTATGTCCAGTCATCAAAAATAAGCAAAATTACATGCTTTCAGTAAACAAACATATCTTCTGGTACTCGGATGCCCAGGAACAGATTTTATCTTCCTATCCCCACCATCCATGCTTTTCAGGATGGAGTAATGACAGACAATGTAGGGCAAGTCCTCAGCAGTGAGTCCCCCCCCCAAAAAAAAAAAAACTCAACAATTTGCTCCCAGGAGCAAACAAACTTTTCTTTCAGTGTGACAGGAGACATCACTGTTAAGGAAATATTTGGGTGAAACATTTCACCCATTTGGCTATATGAAAATAGCTACCCACAAATGCACACATCAATTTATACTTTGGGAGACATTTATCTGATACAGGTTAAGTCAGAATAAGTAAATGAAGGAGGACATAAATTTAATGACAAATACAGGCTGCACATCTTTTTGTTGAAATTTTATCATAAGAATAGCAATTTTTCAAACACTGTAGTCACCCCTTTCACAGAAAGAAGACATATACTTTGCAAACTTCACATGCCAGTTTTGCAAGTTTCTGTGACATGAAGCAAAATCTACATTGCAGTGTCAATTTAAGAATAAAGGGGGAAAGTAATAGGGAAAGATTATTATCATTCCTACTTCTGTTTTAATTGTCTAGAGCATTGTCCTCCCAAGACAACAAGATAGTTCAAATATTTTAAAATACTATAATTTAACTAAAATTATTATTAGAGAAGCAAAAGGAACACAACTGAGAATTCTGTGACTCAAAAGGTTGGAGAGAGGGACAGAAAAATCATACACAGTGTACTCCTTATGAGTTAAGTCCTCTTAACTGATTTATTTTGCCACTTTTTTGTTCAAGTAACCTATTTTAAAATGCATCCCTACACAGAGCACCCCTATTATTAATAGTGAACGCACAGTTCAACCTGTCAAGTTTTCCCAGCCTCACTTTTGCAAGGTTTTTTTTTTTTGTTTTAAGGAAAAAAATTTAAAAAGCAAAGGCATTTCGTAGGGCACCCGCTGCCAGACACCCAGCATTTATCTTATCTCAGTTGATGACTTTCCTTTTATCCTGAAATGATTTGACAATGACTCTATGATTTCCTGTACAAATTACCCTTTGAAAGTGGCAGTGGCGCTTGGCAGCGATCTTCACTTAATTACTGAGTGGATTATTAGCATACAGCTCACCCCCCCTCTTCATTTCTTTATATCTTCTAGATTGCGTTGACAGTTCCCTTTCATTGCCGGCTTTAACTCACTGAATACTAAACATTATGCAGATTGCAGCTGAGAAGTGCCCAGGCTACTCCAAACCCCTAGTCTCTACCAAGACCTTTTTGATGGAAAGTAATTTACAGGTCAGAAATCAATAGTGTGTCTGGAAAGTGCATCTGTGGGTTTTCTGAATTTAGATTGGAGTTGAGGTAGCTCTGAGCACTAATGTTCAACAGTGAGTATTCCTTTGCAATCTTTCCACTTAAATAAAACAATGAGTTTTGTTCCTTCCTTTAATAGCCTCTGTCTTTAAATAGTCTAAGATGTTGAGCTTCTATTTTCTTTTCAACTCCTTATGCTGCCACCTAAGTTGGGGGAGGGGGCTAGTGAGTCCCTGTTTTCAGAAGCAGTAAGTTTCCCTCTTCAGTCCATCAAGCTAGGGGGCTGGTAAGTTGACCTCGTTGGTATGTGCCGAGTGTGATTGTTTGCTGGGGTAAAACAAATGTGAGTGATAAATTGCAAGGATCTCTCCAGCACGCTCAGAAGGAGCCTTCTTTCTCGTCTGTCTTGGCTCCCATCTTTTGGCAGAAATTTGCACATATGTCAGGCATTCTCTCTCCAGATCTTATGCTCCCCCGCCCCCAACTGCATGCAAAAGCATCCTCCACTTTTCCTAGGCTGTAGTAGGGACATGAACCCCTTCCCATCTCAGCCTTATGGTATAGGGGGTTTTTTCCACCTCTTTGGGAGGAGAATACAATACATGAGTAATTTCAGGGCTCGGTAGAAGTGACACCAGAGCTATGGGAGTCAGCATGGTGGGGGGAACAGCTGGGTGCTGACTATGTCATCTCCATTCCAGAACTATCAACCACCAGCTTTATTCTTCTAGTGTTACATCTGCTATGAAATTTGGGTCTTCCAGGTGGCAGCCCAACATGCTGTCCAGTGCTATCAGGCCATTTAAATGCTTTGAGCTAATGCTGCAGATCCATTTTCTAAACAAGTTAGCAGATACCATATGCAGCAATTAAAGTTTTATTGAGTGGTGCCTGCTTACCATACTGAATTTGGATTGGCTACCATCTGTCGGAAAGCCTGTGGTACCATCCCCATTGCTTGAGAGAGCATTTGTAAGGAGAGAAGATTTTTCTCAACTTCAGAAGAAGCTACTCAGATTTTTTTTAACATGCAAGCCCACAAAAGTGGAATTTGCACAAATGAAAAGAACCAGACCACTAGAAGTTAACACAGAATGTGTGCTGTTAAACATAATGGCCAGGAGCACGGAGTCATGTAATGTCTGCCCTGGTTATTGTTACTATGCAGTTCTCTCCACTGTTCTCAGAGACACTTCCCATGGACAACACAATAAATCCAAATTAGAACTAAGCGAACACATAAGCATTGTTTCTGTGAAAATTAATATAGGATCCTCCTTGTTTCCTAATAATAATAACTTCACCTAAAACTCTGCTGAGTGAGGCTCTAGCTTGACAAACTATGTAATATTGGCTGAACAAAAGGGTTTATGAAAGCATTTCTTACTTAAATGTAAGTAATGACTAAATACTCAAAGTGTGGTATTTACTAGTATGTTGTTAATACATTATGTGTTCTCAGACATGGTCATCTCCTTACCTTTGGCCTTTATGAAGGATCAAAGGGAAAGATACATTATAGCAATGGTTCTCAATCTTCCTAATACTGTGACCATTTAATACAGTTCCTCATGTTGTGGTGACCCCTAACCACAAAATTATTTTCATTGTTGCTTCATAACTGTAATTTTGCTGATGTTATGAACCATAATGTAAACATTTGTGTTTTCTAGTGGTCTTTGGGGATAGCAATCCACAGGTTGAGAACCACTGCATTATAGTGAAATTCAAAGCTTTGTAAGAATTTTAGAATTTCCTGATCAATCATGGGGTTTTGCAGAAGAAGTATAAGAGAAAAATAATCCATTAGTAACAGAGATCTTGGATATGCTGGTATTTTGCGCATTCCTTTCTTAAAGAGATAAAAGGAATGTGATCTTGCTCCTTGTAGTCATAATTTAAGAATGTCCAGGCTAAATCTTTAGATTTTGAAAATAAGACAGCCACTCATAGTTCCTCTACATTGGATCCATAGAACATATGCCAATGGTCACTAGGGCTTCCTTACTCATTAGGTGTTAGAGAACAACGTCAAATTCCCACGAGTAGCAAGTTCATAGCATGCAAGTTCAAGTAAATATAATATGCTGACTGTGAGTCAGAAAACCCATCTCCTGCCTCAGAACTATTCCTTGGTGGCTAGCAAAGATACTATTCTATGTAAATCCTTTTAATGTTCCCTTCCCTATCCACAAAGGGTATGTGTCTGGCTTCATCTTGTACAAGTCTTGTGTATGCAATCACAACCTCTATGAGCTCATAGGCTCATAGGCTGTCATGTACAGAAAACACTGTTTCTCTGTAATCACATACTAAATCTGGCTCCTACAGTCTATCTTCCTCACCTCCTTAAGCCTTGGGAAGAAAAGTGTAATATAAATGTCCCATGCAAAGCTTAACACTCTTCAGTCCCTTATTCTCTGCAATTCATCAATTATAGGCCTCTGTGTTAAACACATTCTACTGCAAAAAGAAGCTTCTCTGATGAGTTTGAGAGATTTACTTCTCAATATGTATAGCAATTAATCATTAGAAGTTGATTTAATACTATGTCTATTTAGGAGAACAATAATAGTAGGGCCTATGACCTACTCTGTCATGAGTTCTTGATCTCATTAACAGTAATGTGCATGAGTTCCACCTTGTGGAGCAGACCTCAAACCAAAAGAGAAAGTGGTAAGTTCACATCACTGATTGCACCAGTGCACAGAGCTTGCCACGCCATTTGCTATTGTAGATCATATGTTCCACAGCTGGATAAGACTGTTGATAACTGTACACCCTCAGCACTATGTATAGCACCTTGTAGTACTATGAAAGCTAGATGGTAGGAATGAAGCTTCTAGATCAGTGCCAATGTGACTCCTCCATATTTTATGACTCAAGTATATGCACACACTAAAATTTAAGATTCATTTCTCCAAAGACTGATTCTGATTCTTGGGAAATAGTGCAATTTCCTAAAGTCTGAAATTGTGAGTTACTTTAAAGGTTACTGATATAACTCCACATTCTTAAAAAAATAAAAGAAAGTAATTTCAAACTAGGATTTATGTAAGTCATGAACTACTTAAGATTAGACATACGAATCCTTCATTTATTTAGCCAGTCATGACTGAGTGCCTACAGGGGAACCAGATACTGTTATAGGCCTAGTGGATTAATTCAGAATAATGGTTGGTACCTAACAATGAAAACTTATTGTGTGATGAGGACATACATGTTTTCTCTCTTCTGTTGGGTGTTCCTTCAGTCCTACCACAGTCATCTTTATAAAGGGACATGGCCTGTGGAGTAACTGATTTTGCATCCTACATTTCCTTCCAGCAAGCAGAACATTAGACATCTTTTGAAGTAATTTTCAACATTGTAGGTTATATCATTACATATGCTATTATTTTCTGTAATAAAACTGACAAAATTCTCACCAATGTCATTGGAATTATAGACACATTAGTTCCAGGAAGTTCTTTCAAAGGAATCAAAATACCTGATGAAGATCTTCAGCTTAATTAAAGAATTTTCCTTTTCCTGACTGAAAGGTCAGTAGAATCAGCTAGGTACAGCAGTTTTAATTATTTATTGATGCCAAGATGTACTTCCTTCATGCACATTCATTCTCTAACTTACTAAACAACCAACACTTGTGGTCATCTTTATAATGCACTGCTAAGAGAATGTTCTTGTTACCGATTTCTGTTTCCACAGTAACTCTTATTTCTTAGAGTATTTTTTTCCAACTTACCACATTACAAACAAATTCTCATCACTGAGTCATTTGTCTATAATGGCCTAAAAGTGTGCTTCTATAATAATAGAAGATTAGACATTTTTGTACAAGGTTTACCATGCACTTCAAAACAGTGACTCTATCAGTTACAGAGTTTGTTGGAGAACCTTGCTCATTGTAGCCTCAACTTTATAATTGAGATTGCATGTTACATTGATAGATAAGTCTATAGAATGGTCAATGATCCACATACATCTGTCCATACACCATTCATATGGAGCAACAAACTGGTCACATGATTAATGCTCTGGTTTCTACATAGCTCAAGTTTATTTTAGCGCCTTCTAGCTCCATTTCTCTGGTCACCTTTATCTCAAGAGGTAGAAACTGCATCAAATAATGGAGTGCTGCTGCTAGAGCAATCCTCCTGGGCTGAAAACAGTGTTCAGAAAATACTTTCTGAGAGTAATATACACTTTCACTTGTTTTATTCTCATTGAGTGCTGAGGCCATTGAGTGCTGTGTGCTCTCTCTCTCTCTGGGGCTTTCCAGAGTTGTAACATAGAAAAGGTATATTTAGCATTTACCATCTACTTACACTGATGCATTTCTGAAATTTTGCAATGAAAATACACATTCTCCTGAAAATTGTCCTCTGAATTTGGACTGGTTCTAAAAAGATTGTGTGACTCAATAACAGGAACATCTTAGGAGCCTCCAGAAGCCATTGTTCTTGGCACCCATTGTAACACAAAGGGAATGTTTGGCACAGTGTCCAGAACCTATGATGTCTTGCAAATGAAAGAGGATGTCTTCAGGTTTGTTGTAACAGGACTCACTCTGGGGACACAACATTGTTTTTCACATGAAAATATGTATCCACAAAAGGGAAAGTGGTACTCTTGCATTCCCGATCTGAAGAGGGCCTGAGGGAAGCATCTGCTGGCAACTAGCAGTTGTTGATGCTGGCATCATCGTCTCCAGGAGTATCAGCAGGCTTGACATTCACTGGAGCCCCTCCAAGGCTGGCTGTTTCACTCCTGGGACCTTTAGTATCCAGATCCAAGCTGGCTTCCTGGAGCTACATCCTATGGTAGTAACTACCACAAAGCTTCTCACACAAGCAGCCACCTGCCTTCATTGCTCTGTGTCACACTGATTCTTCTCTAAGTTGTGTGGACATTACCATGCTACACAACAAGGAGCCCACTCAATGGGTCTAATATGGCATGTGCTGGCCTGGGGAGTTCTATACATATACTGTTCACTCCACATCAACACTCATGGGATATTCATGGCTGGCCTAGGCTATAGAGACCTTGAGAAAACTAAGAAGATGCACAATTGGATGCTGAAAATGCTGTGAAGAAGGAGAAATTTCAGGACAAATGGACGACACCAGATCCTAAGTTCACCTCTCCTCTTTATGGGATAACAAACCAGTCTAACTATATGCAGGGACCTACTAAAAACTGCAGTGCCCAGCTGGCCATGGAAGAATAATGTCCAGCTCCTACTGCGCAGGCCACTGAAAGGAGCAATCACTAAAGTGGCTTAAGCCATTGTTCTGTAGATGTCTACTTAAACCAGAAACAAAATGGAAGAAGAATAAACACCAGTTTTCTAAAAACTAAAACTAGCAATCAAATCTTCTGGAACAGTCTCACCAAAAAAGAGTATTTCAGTGCACATTCCACATTCTTGCATTTAGAGATTCCAGGCAATTTCTTCAAGGAGCCTAGGATACCAGTCTTTAGTGAGCAATATACTCACCCCCCTTGGCCTCTGTTTCCAGGCTTAGTCATTGGCTACACCATGGGCCTTGGCACTATGAATAGCTCTGTTCAGATCTGTTGTGGTCAGTTATGAATCCTACCCTGGTTCTACATTGCTTTACTTTCTTTGGTGAAGTTTTAGTTTACTCTTCATGCATTTTCATAATGTTCCAACAATTGACAATATTCTAAACAGTTGTTTTATGAATAGCAAAACAACTCATGGTCAGAACCCTTCAACCTGTTCATCGACTAAACCCCATCATTAGTGTCCCCCCAGGCCTGGCATTAGAGGTTGTATAAGCTCTGTCAGTCAATTCCCTTTCCAGCTAGGGTTGCAATTTTTCCTACCTCTAACTCTCTCCATCATTCTTTCTGACTCACTCTCTGCAAGTAATGATAAAATAAACATGAGTGGATTCGAGTCTGGCAGGATATGTGAATAGCTCACTCATAACAGGCAGCAAGGCTGAGAAGGACAGTGCCTGTGTCTGTGGATCTGTGAAGAGTGCACACCTTGGGTACTGACTCTGTTCTCACTCCATCTGGGTGGGGCCAGATGACAAACTGGCCTGTCTTCCTGACCATTGACCTCAGTCCTTCTGACTGAAGAGCGACGAGGTGGACCAAAGTACACTTGGTTTCTTGTTCATGTCATGCTCTTTGCAGTTTGACCTTTATTCTTTTACCATATCTTCTAAGAAGCGCCTACATTTCTTTACATAAATAACCTTTAAGAATTCAGATTGTAACTGGTCATAGAAAATCTTCTTTCCCCAGAACATGTAATTCTGTGGCCTGGGTAAGGCACAAATTTCATTTGTAGAAATGCCAAGTATTCTTTAATTCAAATTCCACACTGTGTGCCACTTTCCCTCCCCTGATTTATTCCTCCTAGGCATTATTTGAAAATACTGGAAAGTGCCCACCCTAGGCTTTCCCCACTATTTTCTATGACCAGTGACGGAAGCCAGGGTCTTGTGGTAGTAAGTGTGTGTATGGAACCTGCACTCATCCTCTCTCGGTGTGTCTGTCCACTCTTCCCCAATCGTGGAAAGGTGCTCTTCATTCAGGTTTCCTAATTAGAGACCTCTTTGCCTTCATGAATTTTGTCCCAGTTCTATCAGCTCTGCTTCCCAACACACTCTTGACATGAGTGTGTCACTACTCTGCTCACACAGGACGTAAGATGTGAAAATCTCCCTTACTCCCTCCTAGAACTTGAATGTCTTGCCTCAAATGTTCACTTGTGCCTAACCCCCACCTTAAAAATATGTCCATTATCGCCTAGAAGGTAACCCCTCAGAAACGTTTCTCACAATCACCCTGTAACCAGCCTCAATGTGGGCAACCCACATGCCCAAAGAACTTAAAGCAGCTAGCCCAACATCCTTTCTCCAGACTTCCTCCTCTTTCAGAGACTTCCCTGCTTACCTTCCTGAGACTTCTCAGTCATCATTCTAGGTCAGGTTAAAATAACACTGCTTTTGTCAAATGCCCCCAGTTCAGTTCTGATAATACACTTATTTCCTCCTTTATGTACACTTATTATTCTCTTCATATGGCTCTATGCGTCCATTTAAAAGACAAACAAAGTAAAAAAATAAATAAATAAGGTTGCCAGGCAGTGGCAGTGTTAATCAAAGTACACACAGCGAGAGGCTTGGCAATGGGATAGATATTTTGTGCCCAATAGTTAAGACACACAGCACAGCGAGCTGTCTATTTTGATCAGAATTAAATTTTCTACCGACAGTTATCTGCTAGGGTGCCAAGGTGTGCTTTCTGAGAAGTTAGTTATTTAGTAGTGAGTCAGAAATTTGGGGGTTCTTTAGTATGGGAAAAATTACAAAGCATCATTTGCTGTTGATGACCCACAAATTATGAGCTTTGCATAAAGAACATTAGATTTCTTTCCCCTGCCTTTGTATTTGAGTTTAGGATTCTACTTCTTTGGCTCAGACAGTAATCACCAGTTAACAATGCTAATAAAAATTATCACACTGAAATAATACAGCACCTTTATGTGTACCAGATACTGTATGGGATCTACAATCACCATAGCAACCCTGTCAGACTTGCATTCTTAATTTTAAGATTATAGAACTTAGACTAAATTCATCTACCTAATAAATAACAAAAAGTGAATTACAAATCTGACTAACTACAAAGCCATGTTCTGAACCAACAACAACTAGCAGTAATTTTATTCATCTTTGGTCATAAATATCTCAACACATTTGTCTTTGTGGCAGAGACCCAGTGACATTATGAGAAGTCTGTGTAAATTGTATTATACTACTTGCAATATTGAGCCAAGCACATAACAGACACTAAGATACTTCTTCGTAGTGTGTGTGTGTGAGAGAGAGAGAGACAGATAGAGAGACAGAGACAGAGATGGAGGTGGAGTGAGGGCTATTTGGAGCAGTCTCAATATTTGATCATCTCATTCTTTTGTATCATCTCAGTCAGTGAGAGTTTACAGCCACCTTATCATTTTGAAATGTATTAAATAGGGAAAAAATCCAAAATATAATCTCCATTTTTAATTGATTGGCAACATGAAGAGAATTTAAGGTCTTACCATTTTATTATGAATGATTTCAAATATGCCCAGCAGTACAAAGGACAGCAAGCACCCACGCTTCCATCCCCAGTTAGAACAGCATCATCTGATACTTCCCAAGTACAGTACCACCTCCTCCCTTGAGCAAATTTCAGGTGTATCATTATATTCACAGCTATTTCAGAATCATTATGAACTCTCTTCAAATTCCATCATGTAGTACTAAAATGTAAAAGAAAGTCTTCATAGACATTAGGCATTCAGATGATATTGAAATATATTCAAAGTTTGCCCTCAGAAATATGTGTAGTTTTTACAATTTTGTTCTATTTCCTGGATTTTAGTGAAGGTGTGTTTTTTAACTTAACTTATTTGGACCCCTAAGTCTGTGCACATCTACTTGTCACTTTTTTCTAATTGCTTGATTGATTATTTCTACTTGATTGTTTCTTTTTTTTTTTCCATTCTCTTGCCTGTGCTTGAAAGTGAATGTTTAAGCATCTTTAGTCCTTTATCCTGTAAATCACCTCTCATTTTAGAATTTTCTGAAACCTCAAAGTTTCACATTAAAATATTCCTCTTCTTTATGTTTCCTGTAAACCGCTAACTAAATGTAGGAACTCAGCCCAACTGTTGGACATTTTTCCATCCTTCCTCCGACTGGCGTAAACCGTGCACGCCGTGTCACGCCGCCCTGGTTGGCTCCGGCAGCTTCTTTATTCTGGGGGACAAGACACTTCAGGCTCATCTCACAACTGTCAGTACTCCCAGTCAGATGCCTGCTCCAAAGGGTATTTGGAAGGGTAGAGTCATATCTGGAGGCCAACTCGAAGGACAAGGAGTGCTAATGATTCCTGGGCTGGCTGGACATCATTTCAAGGTGTTTTTAGCCAAGAAATCGTAGACAAAAATCTTGATTATAAATTTTAATTTCTCAATTGATTCATTTTTCATATATAACATATGCACGATATTATATATAATATTTTCAGAATAATAACAGCAATATTAGCAAAAAGCACTTCCTTTTTTTGCCTTGGGATAACCTTGGTCTACATCCTAATGGGAACCAGGACATGGAAGCGTGTTACTGAACTTTACAGTGTCTTGAAAATGTTTCTTAATTCTTGGCTAAACTATCAGCTCAACATAAAATTTATTTTACTAATTAAATATTTATTTTACTTTTAAATTTATTTTTCTAAAAGAGGAAGGGCAATGTCTTACTGGATACTCTAGGCTAGCTTCAAATCCATAATTCACTCAGCCTCTTGAGTGGTGGAATATAGGCATATATAATGCTTGGCCATTCATTTAATCCTTATTTTAAATTTTAGATGTTTCTTTTTATCATTTTAATATATTCATATAAAACATTGTTATAGAGCCAGTCAGCAAAATGGAATATCTTCTGAGAAGTCTAAGTGTGATTCCTCAACTCTTCCCTTACACTACCTGCTTCCCCTGAGAGATGGCTGTTCGGGCAATTTTATGGTTTGTCTTTATAAATATACATATAAAAAATACATTTAATTATAGATTTTTCTGAGATTAAATAACTGAATAATATACATCTTACCTTTATTTAATGTACCTTGAAAATCACTAACAATTTATACAGTGTTTATTTTTAATATAGTATTTTTATTGAGCTTTTGGAATTTCATACATGTATATAGTATTTTTTGACTATATTCATCTTATTTCTCCCCCAACTCCTTCCAAGTCCATCCTCATTCCCGTCAATCCATTCCTAACTTCAGGTTGACTTTTATTCCATGTTCTACAACTCACCAACTCTAATTTGTGCTACCCATAAATTCATGGGGCCAAGTCCACCTCACTCTCAGACTACAGAAAAGCCTTCATGTTTCATTTAAAACTTATATCAACCAATTGTTTGCATATGTATCTAGTAAGAAAGACAGAATTTTGAATAATACATGATATAAGAAGTAGATGCAATCTTGTTTTCTTATATGATCGCCTAGCCATTTGATATCGTAAGACTTTTCATTTTATCCTGACTTGGCTGAGATAGTGCTTTATTATGTGCTGACTTTCCACATGTAATTTTAGAACTACTTCTGAATTTTACAACATACTACATTAATTTATTCACATCTATGGATGAGATGGCACGTATTGCTTTAATTATAGAGGCTCTAAAATGTACTTTAATCTGTTAGAGTTGGTTCCCCCTCATGCACCTGTTTTCTTAGGATTCTCTTGAATGTTCTTGCCTTCTATGCTCTATCAAATACATCTCATAATGAATTTGTCTGGGTTCATAATAAAACACAGCAGCATTTCCACAAAGACTTCATTGAACTAATAAATTAACTTGGATAGAACTGACAATTTTATTGATGATATGTCATGAAATCAAAAACCATGAATATACTTTTCCAATTATTTCAAATCTACTTTTGTGTATAATATTATAATATTTTCCTTACATATGTTTTAGACATTGCTTGTTTTTTATCTTGTTCTATTGTTGTGTGAGAGAAAGGATGGAACAATAGAGAGAGAAAAGAGGAGAAGAAAAGGAGAGACTGTGTGTTAAGGAAGTGAATCCCATTTTTGTTTGTGGTGTATGCATTTTGCAGCATCCCCACTTACCAGCTGTATCACTGAATGCTCAGGCAGTATATTAACCAGCCACAACAGCTGACTTTACTAGAAGTAAACTGCTCTACAGTGCAGTGACAAAGTTCTTAAAAGACAATACTTTCTTTGGTTTCTCCAAGATGTGGTGTCGAGGTGCACATTGTCATACAATGAGATTTTATAAATTACATGTAACTTATGTTCTTCTCCCCCATGTTTTTCTTGCAGAACTTGTCATCCATTATATTTTCAAAATCATAAAATTTATATAATTAATGTTTCTTTTTAAAAACCTTGAAATTTTATTAGCCTCAAGATAGCATATATTTGCAACCCTGACCAAATTAACCATGACTTAATTTTCATTTTACCAAATAAACAAAATTTTCATTTGAAGAACTTGGTGATTTCTTTTTGATGGCTCTTTTTCCAGATTACATTCTCATGTCTCCCATCTGAATTTTAGTAGCTGAAAATAACTTAGAGAGGGGCTTCCTGGAATCAGTCCAGTACAAACAACCTAGAGAGCTATAGTTCTTTATGTAAAATGGGCTATTGAAATTTAATTATCCATTGGCTGATCCTCCAGGCTCCAAACTCATTCATCAGTTCCCAGAGATACACTACAGTGTAGTAAAGTATCTCTGGCTCTTGAAGATTTATCTCCAAAACTACATCTTGATATAAGATATTGCTTTATGGTAAATTTTATTGCTGTCCCCAGTTTTTTAATAGTCTACCATCTACATTTTTTGCCATGGCTTTCTTATAAGTAAAGTGAACTTTCTCTTCCCTTGACCTTGTACTTGACCATATGACCCCCTGAAGTTGGTGGCATGAAGAAGAAAACAGAAATTTTCATTTCTAAAGCTAGAAATTGTAAAGGCTCACATTATTCCCTTTTCATTCTTACAATGTTGAAGGTTATGATCACTGCGTATCAAGGAGAATAAGAGACAAAGGAAGGTTGTTGTTTTGTATCGGTATCCTCAGTATCCTCCAAGATGAAACATTCCAACCTGCGGAAAAGCTCCTTAAGACAAAAGGTAAACAATTCAAAGCAGCTCCAGGAAGTCCCTGAAACTGAACAGCCTCACTACCCACCAACTCCCTCAAGATTAAAAAAAATAAATAAATATTGATAAGAGTTACTCTCAGACAAGCCAAGGTACAAAGAAGACTCTGATACTAGACCAGCTAGCTGCTTGAAAGAAGCAGAAGCCAGCTGAGCTGCCTGGAAAAGCCTGACTGAGGCATCTCAAATGGACATTCTCCAACTTAGTGCTCTGCCTACAAACTGGGCAATGTGCTCCAGATTCCTAGTCTTTGTGGGCTGTCACCCAAGTTGACTGGGCTTTGATGATGTCATTTCTGGTCCTGAAAGTACCCCTTCATCTGTATGCCTACAAGTAAACTCAATAGAAATAATTGTTTCCCCAGCTGGGACTTCGGTGGTATTTGTAGTTTGGTAATGCGAGAAATCTATGGAGTCTGCTTAAAGGGCAAAGAATCTATTAGGGGAGGAAAAACTCACTGTACAGAACAGAATTGTCACATGTTCTGGAATGCTAGGGCACAGTCTCACGTGGTCTCAGCCATCTGAGGCAGTCCCACATCCAAGCCCAGGAGGGAGAGAAGAGAGCTGTGTACATGCATCTCAGGTCTTAAGGATAGCCAAGAGGCCACGCCCCAGGGATGTGTACTTCAAGGTCATAGGCAGGTAGAGCAGTTACCTGCTACATCTCTAGGGCTGTGCTTTAGGGTCATAGAACAGATATCCACTATATCTCCCCCCTTTGTCTAAATAAGGAAGTTCTAACCTAATATAAAACTATATACAATAGGAATGATTATCAAGTACTGTCCAGGAGAGGGGAAAGTAATAACCTAAACAAAAGTAGAAATACAACCAACAAGAACAACATCAAACAAGAGATACATACTAAAATCCAGAAATGTCCAGAACATAGTTAAATGGTGTGTTACAGAGATTACTCCCATTGCTGTCCTATGCTAAAAATCTAATTTTAGTATCTGAAATGTTCTTAGCTAAGATGTGAAAGGATTATAACTGTAACTATCTAGTCTTCAACACCATCAAAGACCTGAGAAGGAACACAATAATACCTGAGAAAACAAAAGGTGCAAGCAAGCAATTTCTGAAAAATTGCACAAACAGACAGAGACAGCTCGTAGCTTGGACAGTCACTTAAAGTTTCTCAGCACTGTTCTGGCATCCATTTTGGCTACAGACCTAGAATATCTGACAGACCATTTTCAGAAGCAGTAATTTTGAGAGACCATCTTACCCTGTCTTGGCAAGGTTCAGTAGTCACTTTTCCTTGTGTCCTGTTTGTCCAGAAAGGACAGTATGTATACTGTCAGCAGTTGAGACAAGGGCAGTTCTCTGCCCAGCAGACTATTTTGTGCCAAGAAGAAGACAAACTTCCAAATGGAAATGTCTTAGAAGCTCAACAGTCTGTCAGTAGTAGATTGGTCCTGCCAGGAAAAATCATGTCTCATGTCAACAGAATTCTAAGTTATCAAAACATTTAAATGCCATTTTCTCTAGGTCTATGAAGTATTTGAAGATTACCTGTCCATCTGACATATGTTCCTGTAAATCTGGAAAACCTAACTAACATAACTATAGATATGACAAGCATTGGTAACTATTAATCTGTAAGTATTATCCACCTAAATAACCTAAGGACTAAGGCTTCACATTAACAAGGTAAACCGTCTATAAACAGATGTACAGTATAAGGACAATGACCTCAAAATTGTGACAATATACAAAATATCTTAAACGAGGTAGAAATGTGTAGTGTAATATAATAACAATATCCTAAATATGTATTAATATACAAAATATCCTACACAGAGGTAGAACATACATACAGTATGATGAATATAATTTTACATTTGTATCAATATACAAAATATTTCAAATAGGAATAGGAACATGTATACAATATGACAATTATAGTTTTGAATTTTTATCAATATATACATTATCTTAAATAGGAAAATATAAAAATAGTTTACATTTGTATAGATATACAAGAATCCATATCAGTGAAAATTATCTAAGGTTGAGAGTTTGCTAAATTAGTTTACTAATAGATACAATAATCTACCTTAATTTTATTGTTCTACCCCCAACCCTATAACAACTTATCCATAACCCTGAGAAAATGTAAACTTTTTGGAAAGAGGGCATTCTTTTCTTAAAATTGCTTGCTGCTGTTTAGGGCACAATGGTATCTCTGTGAGATCCTGTAAGAAAGCTAAATGGTTAAGTCTCAATAGGGCTAGCTGTAATGTTTGTAGCTAGTCTTAGACTAATGGGTAAAGTTATCTAAGGTTCTGGCTACAAGTGTAATATGATGGACCATTTCATTTTGGAACTGCCCTGAAGAGTTTGCAGTCCAAAGTTGATTTTTGAGTAATGTTCTTAAGTACAACAGCACCATTCTGGACCAGATAGAGTCGTTGTTGTGGGGTTCCATCTTCTTTCTGGAAACTTCAGAGATTGCTATTGGAAAGACTTATTTTTCACTGTGGAAAACTTGAACATTATTAATATCAAAATGGAAAGTTTGGATTTAGGATGATTCAGGGAAGGATTCCCAAATATCAAGGACAAGCTTAGAAAGAAATAAAATCTTGACAACAATGGTCCCTAGATTATTTATTTTCTTCTGTCTCACACCAGTTGGCTCTTCTGATATGAGACAGAATCTCCTAATTTTTCTTTTAGCAATTTGCTTGAGTTTAGAGAAGGAGAGAGTCACATTCCAACTCCAAAGTCAGCTTGATTTATAATTGAATTAGGACCACAACTATTCTAGAGTTAAAGAGATATTGATGTTAGGCAGTGAGGTATTACCCTGCAGAATATATTGGTACCAATAGGTCCTTTCTTTCTGCTGTAGACATCTAGATGTCCAAGTCCTTATGATTTCTTCAAAATGGGTATTTCTATTATCCTGTAAAAACAGAACCCTGCCCCAACCCTTGTTTGTTGAGTTTTTCTTACAACTTGTAGAATTGTTACATCAGTGGATGAGCTATTACTTCTCATCAAGGGGATTCTCCTGTTTGAACTGAATTTTTTATTAATTTTGTTGGTATCTATAGCTTTTCTTCTCCTGCAGAAACAAAAGCAAAACCCCTTCCCCAACATAGGACGTATCCCGGTTTTCATCCCGAGGCCAACGCGTCTGTTGTGGGCTTCCTGTCTGGGCTGAGTAGATATGGGTGTTGCATTTCTCAAAGAAAAGTCTTGTCACACAAGTTGCTCAGCTCTGTAGTTGGTTTTTGTTTTGCTTTTTAGTCTTTGAGGGCACAACATTCAGCTCCAACATAAATGCCTGGGGACTTCTTATTTATGCATGCCCAGCATTAACTTGACATTCCAGCCAGGTTTTCTAACTTAAATTAAATTAAATTATCCTGTTTCTCTTTAACTACGTTTTACCTCTGGGCTTTTTACCTTTCTTAATTCTGTATGTCTTTCTTTCCTTCTTACTCTGTGACTAGCTGTGTGGCTGAATATCAGGCCCCCAGGGGTCCTTCTCTCCTCCTTTTCTTGGTCTTTACCACTCACTCTCTTCCCTAGATTTCTCCTATTTATTCTCTCTGCATGCCAGCCCTACCTATTCTTTCTCCTGCCCAGTATTGGCCATTTAGCTCTTTATTAGACCAATTGGGTATTTTAGGAAAACAAAGTGGCACAGCTTTACAGAGTTAAACAAATGCAACATATAAGAATGCAATACATCTTTGTATCATTAAACAAATATTCCACATCATAAATGAATGTAATACATCTTAAACTAATATCCCACAACACAGCTCCTCCATGGATCTGTAGTGTTGGGATGAACTTCCTTACCTGCTCCAGACTGAACTGGAGTCACATATAAAAGCCCAAAAGATACTCTTTGTGAAGATCTTCCCTACCTGTGGATTTTATTAAGACTTGTATATTTGTTTGTTGAAACACAGTCTTGCTATATAACTATGGTTGGCCTGGAACCATGTAGACCAGGCTGGCCTTGATCTCAGAGATTGGCCTACTTCCATGTCCAACAGGACCTGAATGTCTTTACATCAATAACATTGGACTTACTTACTTGTATCCCCTGCTGCTGTCTTTATTCCTTAAGAACAGGAACATTATCTTCCCAGTCAGACCTAGCATTGCCTGTAGTACTTGGGAAGCCAGGGAATGGACTGGAAAGAAAAAAGTTCAAGGAGACATTTGAAAGTCCACGTCTTCTTGCTAAATACAGAAGAGGACTTCGGCATGTTTTTCTTTAAAAAATCCTTTTCACTTAAAAATCAGAGGCTTGATGAAGCTCCAGGCTTACTAATATGGAGTATTACAATTTGTAAAATTAAGTGAGTTTTCAAGATGAACTTTATGCATGCTAATTAATATCATTTAAGGAATGCCTGATTTAATGAGGAACTATTGCACATACAGAAGTGTCAGAACACAGTAGAGTGAATTGATACCCTAAAATATGAATGTAATTATCATGATCATGCTTATCCAAAAGACATGAGTATTCAATTATTTATTTATATAACATACCTAATTAAGAAAGCTACTTTCAACTTTTGGATTTAACATAATCACCTTAAAAAAAGCAGACATTGTTTTTATATAATAATAAAAGTTGTTAAAAGTAAATAGATATATATCTTAGTAGGTTAAGTACAATATAAAATCAGCTTACTAATGAATGGAATAAAGCTATACATGCTATTTTTATCAGAAGTATTGCTAAAGATTAGAAACAGGAAAAAAAAATAGCCTTCCTTGCTCAAATACCAACAAAGTTTGTGTTTCTGGAAAACATCCTCGTCATCCTTCAGCAAGACTCATGTTCTATGTCACTTTCAAGCTTGACAGAATGACCCTTAGCCCATGGAGTAGAGGCCTGGCTTTTTATCTCAACTGACAGATTTTAAGATACTATGTCTTCCTGTAGATAGAGTGTTGATTAAACTCGTGGTGCTGGATAATGATGAGAACCCCTGAGAACTTGGGAATCCAGATGATAAGACAGATGCAGCAAACCTTAATCATAATCACTCCTGAGAAGGTGAGGACACAGGAAGCCACAACTAGTCACCTCTGCTCACTTCTGTTTTTCTCAATTGTTCATGACTCCTCCTTTGCTTATGAAGGTGAAATTTTCTACATAAAAGTCTCCACTGATTTTCAAATTAGTATATAGAGATTGGCATGTATGTAGCTGTAGCAGGTTTACCAAGCCTGCTCATTGCCCTGGCTTCCATCCCCAGCACCAAAGTAAACTAATGTTGGGTAATGTAAAGATTCCTATTATCTATTCTTTAATCCAAACACTTTATTTTTATAGGGTTGTAATAAATATATACACTTAGTTCCTGCCCATTTCGTGTATAAATACATAAAGACCCAAGTCCTTTCTAATGTGTGGTTTTTCATTCAATGCTTTCAGTTACCTACAGTCAGCTACTGTCCAACAATGTTAAAGGAAAAATGCCAGGAAATTAAAAATGTGTGCATTGTTCAATCCTGTGCTGTCTTGAATGGCATGATGAAATCTTATGCTATCCCCTCCACCTTGCCTAGGGAGTGAAGCATCCCAGGGTCCAACATTTTCCTGCTGCATGAGCTTGCCACGAGTGTTCCTGTTCTGGCGTCTCAGTTGCCAGCCAGCTCTGCAGGCTCACTGAGCTGTGTTCAAGTAACTAACAGTACTGAATAATGCCTCAAAGTACAAAAAGAGGATACTAGCAAGACAGATAAGCCAAAAAAGGCTCCAAAGTACTCCCTTTAAGTAAAAGTCCTCATCTTAAGTATTAAAGCTTTATGAGTGAATGTGTAGTGATGGATTATCAAATCCTAAGACGTAGGTTTTCTTAGAAGTAGATTTTCTTGGTAGCAATATAGATTTCAAGTCTTTTATTTAACTTGAGGCCTTGTTATATTGTCATTTACTCTAATAATTTTGTATCTTTAAGTCCATAATTTGTTTTTTCAGATAAATTTATTTTGTTTGGGGTAGGTTTGATTTTTGTTATTATTGTTGTTGTTATTGTTGTTTTAAAACAGGTTCTCACTGTGCAGCCTTAGCTGGCCTGGAACTCACTGTGTAGACCAGCTTGGCCTCGAACTCATAGAGATTCACCTAACATTGCCTTCTGAATTTTGTATAGAAGGTGTATGTCACCGTGCCTTGTGAAATTTGTTTGGTATTATGTTTCGTGATTAAATGTATATTAAAAGAATAAAAAACAATAGCATGTTATGGTTGCTAAAGGCCTTAGCTAGGCTAAACAAGAGGGGAAAAGATTATTTGTAACATTTGGTCCTAATTATAGATGCACACACCCACTGAAGGTCTTAGAATGTTTATAAGGGATCCCATTATAAATTATCATACTAATGTGGGGAATTTCCCTTCCCCAACTTATGAATTTGTTAGAGTATGTCATCATGGAATATTTTCATTTACTATATATAATCTCAAAATGTTGGAAGAGATTCACAATATAAAATTCTTTAACAAAGTTGGGTTGTTGTTTATATTTGCTTTTAATGTATGCCTAAGAAACAGTTTTAGTGTATCTTACATATGATTGTTGCTGCCTTCCTGTCTTGATGTGTCTCTGGACTTCCTTGATTCAGGGAATTGAGTGTCCATTCTGCTCTACTAGAGTCCTTTTGTCACAGTGGAGCTGGAAGTAAGACATACTGTGACAATACTGCTACCTTGAAAGATCGCATCACCAGTACTAAGTAAATAAATGTTCATTTTCAAATGCACAAGAGACTTTTTCCTGAAGGTGCTGAGAAAAGCATGATGTTGGCAGATACAGAGTTCTGTCAGACACAAGCAAACATGAAAACTGGCCCTCTTAGCATTTTCCTGCCTGATATCACTATCTGCTACAGAGTAAGGTAGAATTAATGGCCATCAAACCATATCTGACAAGAAAAACACTAGGTATTCAGAACTGTTGACAGAACTATTTAGAATATGCCATAAATTCATACCACTAATGAGGAGCTACACTAAATGTATATTGCACACTCAGACACCATGTATCTTTTTTCTACTCACTGTGGGGTTTTTTCTAATTTATAAATTACATGCCTTAAAATGTACATAATTATATATAAATAAGTGGTCATAACTGCATAAGCAGTGTACATCAATATTTGTTTATTGTTTGGGATGTATGCTTTAAACTTTAATAGATAAGATAAATAACCATTTTGATGCCTCGAGTCTAAAGAACATAACAAAAACTTTGTTTTAATGTTCCTCAAAGATCTGTTACAGGGGCTGGGAGATGCCTCCATAGATAAAGTGCTTGCTTTGAAAGTATGAGGACCTAAGTTCAAATCTCCAGGCCCCACATAAGCCAGGCAGAGCAGCAATACATGTAGCCCCAGTGGGGAGGCAGAGACAGGTGGATCTTCAGCACCCACTGGCCAATTAGTCTAGTTAAATGGCAAGCTCCAAGTCCAGTTGGAAACCTTCCTTGAGAGGAAACAGAAGATCTTGGCAGCCAAGCTAGGTCATCTAAGACCTGGACAATAACAAATATGGTTTTCTCCTTAAGTAATATCTATAGTACTCACTCTACTGGAAAGAATAAGAATTCACTGCCCTGGGGCCATATAGCTGATTGAGTGTAGAACTCTGAATAGACATCTTCAAACTTGACCCTTACTCAGTCTCTTGTGATCTTGCCTTGAATCCTGTTTCTTTACCTTTTTACTTAGTTGTTCTGTGAAGTTGAGTAAATCCTTTAACAAATCCAACTCTCATACATTGGACCTTATGAAGGGCCAGTCACTATAATAATCATCAAACATTAGTATAATCTTGGCTTTCCTGCACTAATATTGTGCTGCAAGCCACAGAAGTATGAAGTAGGAATTCAGCTGACAATGGCAAAAGTTTATATGTGAAAGAGCAGAGCTCTACCAGAGGGTAAAGCCAAAACTCAAGGAGTATTGGTGATACTGGCTTTTGAATATATTAGCTGTATCCTGCAATGAGTTGTTTGTGTTCTATTGTAGCTTTCCCATTTGATTCTTTTCCCAGAACTTCTAACAGTGTGGTTGATCATTCATTGTGCACAATTTCCCATATAGAACAGGGGTATTTGGATAACATCCCCAAGTTTTTGTTCCCCCTTTTTAGCATTAGACTCAGAAATCTGCCTTTCTGTAATTATCTTGATTAGCAAACATCTGGCCAGGGCCATCTCTGGACAAAGCATTTTATCTGAGATACTTCTCAAACATCCAAGGACAGACTTCAAATAGATAAGCATTCAGACCACCTGCTAGTTTCCTGAAATAAGGTCAATATCCATACTGAGACAACTGCCAAGGCCAGAAGGGTATTAGGTACAAAGCTTTGTTTCTCATGCAAATTAAGCTTAAGCCCTCCTTTCTCCCATAGCCCAAGTGGTATTCCTAGTTCTAAAAGACCCCTCCTTTAACATTTAACTCAGAACAAAAGGGCTTTTGCATACCAGGTACATCAAGCTATGACACAGGCAACCTAGCTACCAAGTACTCTTCCCCCCACCTTGCCAGAAAATGGCACAGCTGAGAAAAGCTGAAACAGATACAGCTCTAAAGGGAGGGGGCAGCTTTATTTTACTCATGACTTATAGTGACATAAACTCCTAACATTTTAACTAACCACTTATAAAAATATAGTTTGAGCACATAAATTCCCTTTTTTGATCTCTTAACCAATTTTAGCCCTTAGTTGATGCCACCTCCTTTAATCATTCTCCTTTTGGGTTGTAAATGAAGGTGACGATCACTGCTCTTTGTATGGATCTTATCACCTCTCTATGATCCTGAAAGCCTTGCATTCCATTGTCAAAGTATTGCTACTTGTAAGTTTATATATACCGGTACCCCCACAGCACCAAGAGGATTTAGACTGAGAAGAATAAAGTATGGGCTAAAAGAGCTCGGTGTACTTAGATTCATTTGACATCCCACATATTAAATTCTTCACCACTGGTAGCATCTCTTCTGTATCTCTGGGAAAAGGCTATAAGGAACTGGACCTCTACAGTCTTTGTTAATATTGAAGTGTTTATTAGCAAGAATGCATAAGTAAAGCCAGACAGGGTAACATAACCAAGTGTCTATTAACAGAGAGATAGCTAAAGCTGTGTATAGTGGCACACAACTACAATCTCAACATGGACACAGGTGAGGCAGGAAGTCCAAAGTCACCCTCAACTACATAGTGACATCAATATGTGCTGCATGAGACATTGTCTCAAGAAGAATTTTAAAGCATTATCTTATATCTTAAGGAAATGATTAAGGGGCTAAGGAGTTTGCTCAGCAGTTAAGAGCACCTACTTCTCTTATGTAATACTTGGGTTTAGTTCCCAGCACTCACATGGGGGTCATAATGCCCATAACTCCAGTTATAGGGTATCTGATGCCCGCTGGCCTCTGCAGACACCTGAATGCATGTGGTACACATCAATTTATGTAGGCACATATACATACACATACACACAAGTTTAAAAATTAAATTAAAGAAAATGTTTAAAGTAAGAACTTAAAACTTAGGAGAAGGATTAAATTTTGTGGCCACACTGCAAATAGTTGTTTCCAATAATAACAAGAAAGAAATGATAGAGATATTTAACCCCCTTTTATTTCACATGAAATTATAAAAACTTGAGAGGTATAAGGTAGATTTTGTCATTACTTGAAACAAGTCCAAGGAGTTTCTTGATTAAGTCTTTAAATCTGGGAAAGACAATGATATAAGGAAAGTTATAATGGAGTAAAAAATATTTAGTATAGAATATGAATGGAAAAATTGGACTACTCAATATAGAATTTTGCCAACAAAATGAATGTTTTATTTCAAAGGCAATTTATGAAGACCACATAATTCTATTTATATAAGCACAAATTCTAATGCTTATTTTCTTCAGTGAAGGAAGTATTTGTCCAATAACTAAAAGAACATGATAAAATTTCAACACAATCCAAATTTTTGCACTTTTGGACACTGTTTAGATGGCTCAATCTTTCAAGGCCCACCCAAAATTTATTCCATTATGATTATAAATCATTTCCATTAGAACATAAGCATTTTTTACATTCTTAATCATAGCCACTTTCTCTAGTGGGAAGCTTTTTGGAATTTGTCCATGAGTGTTTTCATTCTGAATTACGTATGTATGTAGTGTAGGGTATGAAGTACAGTTAGGACACAGAAAAAAAAAAAATGCTGTTCTCCTATTCTACATCCACAACCTTTCCTTGGAACACTGGCACTTAGTACCAAAGATGACATGAGTTTTAAGTTCAGGCCTCTAAGGGAAAATTAAGTATACAAGAAACCGCATTATTGAAGTTAAAAAGAACAGTTAACTGTTTTTTACTTAAAAGTGGAGAATTCTTTTCTAAGTATGGGAACAAGAGGATACAGGAAATAGAGGAACAAGAGGAAAATGATCCCCCCAGCACTGAATAAGAAACACGTTCTCAGACCTGAATCCCAGGCAGGAGACATGGCTCCAGCCTTGACTGTGGAGAATTCCGTGTAAGAATGAGAAAATCTTCCTCCTCAAGACAACATTCCCCTGGCTGCCTCTTGATGGTCTTATCAAGATTACTCACAACCAGGGACTGGAGAGAACTTAGAGGTTAAGTGCACCTATTGTTCTTGCAGAGAACCTGAGTTCAAATCCCAGCACTTACATAGAGGCTCACAATGTTCTGTAGCTCCAGGCCTATTGGGGCTGCTTCACTCTACTGGCCTCTCTCAGCACCAGGCATGCATATTCCACACAGACACAAATGCAGACAAAACATGTATAGGTAAAATAAATAAATCAATTTTTCTAAAGATCCAGAACCTTTAGGCCACACTTTTTTTGTTCTTTTAGTAATGTGAAGAATACAGCCCCTATTTCCCATCACCTTTCTTTATTTTTCTACACAACACTTAATATTGTCTCATTGGATATATATTATACTCGGTTTTCTTTGCTCCTTGTTCAAAGTATATCTTCCTGAGTAAAATCTAAGCTTCAGGAGGATTTAGCTTTTTGCCTTTAGAGTCACTGTTGTGTGCCATGCTTCCAGGACAGAATGCTGCACCGAACAGTTGCTGGATGTGTATTTGTCAAGGACAAATGAGTCTTAGAGCTCAACTCTCTACCTATAAGGCTACACTAACACCACAAGGCAACCAAAACACTTTCGCCAAAATTATAGCTTCCAATATTTAGCCGATAGGTAATAGTTTACTTTCCCCGTCTATGTTGAGGAGAGAGACATGGGAATAGAAGGTTACAAATAAACATAGAATTCTACATGATATTGTTTATCCTTATTCTAGGGTTCAGTCTTAGTCTGTGTTCTGACAAAGTAGCTGAGTACAGGGGAAGTAATGAACCTTCGTAAATGCTTAGAAGTCTGAGCATTTATTAGATGAATTTATGAGAGATTTTGGGAAGATTTATGGGAGAATATTATCTTCCATCTCTTCCAATGCCAACAAATATTATTGTTGTCCAGTCCAGGAGTGTGGAATTACGTTAGCCGTTAGGCAGCTGACTCCAGGCAGAAAACAAGATAAACTCATCTACTACTGTTGCTCATTGCTCTAAAGAGTGAGAAGACCACAAACAAAGTCAGTAGATACAGAATTAGGTGAGGCCCCTTTTCTTTTCTTCCAGATTCTCCCTTCCATTAGCTTCATTTATAAAAGGGAAGAAAAACATAAGCTCATTCAAGCCTCACTTACAAGAAGGTTCCACTCTCCTGATCTAATTGTCTCCTAAGTTCCCTCTTTCAATATTATCACTTGCAGTTGGGTTTCACCCTGTAAATGTGGGGTGGGAATGAACAAACATCTAGACAAGCAGTTCTCAACCCATGGGTCATGACTCCCTTGGAGTTGAAGAACCTCTTTACTGGGGTCACATATCAAATATCCTGCATATTAGTTATTTACATTATGACTCACAACAGTAGCAAAATTAGAGTTATGAAGTAGTACCCAAAATAATCTTAAGGGTGGGGGTCACCACAGCATGAGGAACTGAGGGTGCAGGGTTAGGAAGGTTGAGAACCACTGATCTAGACACAGCACTAAAGGCCATGGCTGCCCTTGAAGGATGGCACCTCACGTCATGGTTCTTAGCCATCTACAAGCTGCCACCACTACCTACCAAAATTACTGAGACTGAAACAAAATGTCTGGTGAACCTCATCTGCTATCACCTCACTGCAGCTAGGCTGGCTGCCTCGAAAATTAAAAACAATGGAGTTTCTACTACACTCAGTTAAACAGAGGCAGCCTCTTACACATCTCTCTGGCACAATGTGTCATTTCACTAATTACATTGAACAGATACATTTTTGCAAGTGAAACAACATCTCATTTATATTTAAAATCTAATTGCATCCCTGACCAATAGCATCAGTTAACAAACATGAAGAGGTATGTGGTCCTCCTCTGAATCTGAGTAGCTCAGCTAAGTAAGACAGTCAACATCCTTGGCTTGCCGGGTGCTAATCCCTGTTTTGCATGTATTACCTCATTTAATTTCTACAATTCCTTCAAGTAGAATGGCATTACTAAGTTCAGTCAGGGATACAAATGTTTAGGGAGGTTCGTTCCTGTTAGAAACTCAACCTCACCTTATCTCCCATGGTTCCTCCCCTCTGCTTCCATGTTTTAGTCCCCACTACAGAGAGTTGCCAGGTACTGAGGTCTGTCATTGTTTCTGTTTTGTGGATGGAAACTGAGCCCCGTGACACTCCAGTGACTTGCCTAAGACAGCCCAGTGGGAAATGAGGGGAAAAAGAGACTCAGAACCTATCCCCTGAGCTACTTCTCTGTGCTGCTTCACCCCCCTAAGACCGAGGCTCTCAAAAAAGAACGTAAGACACGTTGGCGTGGCACCGCAAAATTTACAAAGCCTTCGCTCACACATTATCCCGTCCCTTTTGCTCCTTCAGCTCTCTTTATGCCTGACGAGACTAAAGGGCCTGTGACGTGATTAGGGGAGAAGCATATGGCGGAGCAGAGTCTACAGAAAGCACAAATGAAGAAGCCTGCCCTTCCAGTGCAGACTAGCAGAGCCAGGGGTGGGGGTGGGAATGGGGGTGGGTGGTGGTGGTACTAGGAGAACAGCTAGAAACTTCTTCAACACCGCTTTCTTGGCTCTCCTTCCCAGCAGTTTCACTGCTGTTTTTGACCAATTAATCTCCTGACTTCTAAATGAAATGCAATTTAACTAGGAAATTCCCATTTACCTGTTAAGTCTCCATGTTATTATACTGCTTTAGATCTAGTATATAGCAGCGACCAACATTTTAAAAAGTCACCTTTGTCTTCAGACTTTTAAACTGTTGTTTTTCTTAAGCCCTGATGCCTAGTATTTTGGTTAGAGAAAGGTTTAGGAAATATTTTTTTTTTTTTGTCAGAGAAAATGGAGGGTTGAGAGTCCAGTTTTATATTATAAAACCTAGGATGACCTCCTTGAGAGGCGCCTCTAGGAAAAGTTTGTGTCTCCTTAAACGTTAATTTGGAGCTGGAGGGATGGCTCACTACAGAAATATTGCAACACGAACAAGGATGCACAGCACATCTAGGCCTCCCTGGCCAGTAACCAGGCTTGTGGAATGTGCCAATGACTCTGAACTGAGCTGGAAGAGGGCATTTTATATCAAAAGAGAAATCCCATGTGGCAGACTGTCAGGTGAGGACATCAGCAGACAGATAGAGGGGAAAGGGCAGAGACAGCTGAGTGGGTGGCATGTTGAGGTTGAGGCCTGAGTTCAGATCCCCAGCATGGAAGTAAAAAGCTGTGTAACACAGCCCACCTGTGATCCCATTGCTCAGAGGCAGACACAGACGAACCCTAGGCGCTCACTGGCGAACCAGCTTAGCCAATCAGTGAGCAATCAATGGGAGATCCTGGGGAGTGGGGGTAGAGGACAGAAGAGAGGCCAAAAGGCTGTAAGAGCTGGGGTGGTTGATAGCATCAAGGAAACAGTGTTTTCCAAACACAGCAGAGACATGCACATATGAAGGCACAGTGATTGTGACAAGGTGCCCATGGCCACGTAAGGTCTATCTAGACAAAACCCCAGCACAGAGGCATGGAAGGTAGACATGTAATCCCACCACTGGCTGGGAAGCTATTGTTATTTCATAAATGATGAGAGAGTCACTTTCATTAAGGATGCAATCCCTAGTAGGCTGACTGCACTCAAGGGCAGGCCTCAGTCCCAAGACTAGTTGAGTAACACAAACTGGACCTGATGGGAAAAGAAGGGGAAAAAATGCTGATCTCAAAGTTGGGTGAGAGGAGATGGGAGAGTGAAGAGAGCGGTGGGCAGAGGAGTCACGATAGTGAGTGTGTTCAGGATACACCGCATGAAATTCTCAAACACCTGTGGAGCCTCCATGGGACTGGACTAGGCCCTCTGCATAAGTGAGACAGTTGTGTAGCTTGATCTGCTTAAGGGGCCCCTGGCAGTGGGATCAGGATCCATCCCTGGTGCATGAGCTGGCTTTTTGGAGCCCACTACCTATGGTGGGACACCTCACACAGTCTTGAGGCAAGGGGAGGGGCTTGGACCTGCCTCAACTGAATGTGCCAGGCTCTGCTGACTCCCCATGGGAGGCCTTACCTTGTTATAGGAGGGAATGAGGAGTGGGTTGTTGGGGGGGAGCTGGAGGGATGGGAGGAGGGAAGAGGGGCATCTGTGATTGGTATGTAAAATGAATAAAAAATTTGTTAATGATAAAAAAATGAAAAAAATTAATAAAAATTTTTCAAAAGAGAATATAAATTAAATAAATAGACACACAGTAGAGAACAATAGCAGAAGAGATCTATTGTCAACCTCTGGACTCCACAGGCACACATAGGTATGCACACAGACTTATACCACACAAACACATAGACACATACAAATTTAAAAAACAAGCTTTCATTTAGGCATAGAGGCTGAGATAGAAGGGTTGAAAGTTGGAGGCCAGCCTGGGCTACATCAAGAGTAGGAAGTTGTTTATTTTCTGATCTCCTATTTACTTACATTATGTGTTCATGTCATTCTTTTACATTTCAGTAGGTTTGAGAGATTGTGTCAGTTTTACAGTCCAGACTTAATACAAGAACACAGTAACTTGACAAATAAAACAAAAGAGAAATATGTAATAGATCATATTATATATAATTATTTCATGGAGCCAAATACTTTTGCTAATGCAAATAGTAGGATAAATCAAATAATGAGGTCTTTGTGGTAGAGGCAGAGCTTTAAGCATCTTTTGAAATCTAAATTGAGAGCAGCAGATTTGAGACCTCCCTGTGGCTGGCAATCAGCTCTGACACCAGATCAGCCATCAGTCATTGATAAAGCACAGTGAGAAGCTGAACCAGGAAACATAAGGGGAGAAACAGAAATGATTTCGTGGAGAAGGGATTTAAATCAATAAGGGACAACTTTAAAGTAACACATGGTGTCTCAAGCCTATAATCCAAGTACTCTAGGGCCAGTTATAGGAGGATCATGAGTTCAAGGACAGCCTGGATGATATAACATGACACTATCCCACAGCAATCCACTGTAATATGTACTTTTTAAGAATATGCATATAGTAGGGGTACATTTATTCTTAAGCTCACAAATAGTAACTTACATTTATAGTCACACTAACCTGAACACACCCAATCTTGTTAAATAATTACAGAAAATATGTGCACTTATTCCATTATCAAATGATCATTTAGTGGTCCCTAAAAAGCACCAAAGAGGGATCAATAGGTAAAGGTGCTTGCCACCAAGCCTGATGACCTAAGTTTGGTTCCTAGAAATCATATGGTAGAATAAGAGAACCGACTTCCACAATTGTCCTTAGATTTCCATGTAAGTGCCGTGGTACATTTACACACACACACACACACACACACACACACACACACACACACACACACACAAAAGCACCAAGTAAATAAGCAAATGTAAAAGAAAATGTTAGTGCCAAGGAAAAAAATACTTTTTCTTTTTCAACTAAAGCAAATACCATTTCTTTGTGTGTCAGCCACTCTGCCAGTTTCTTTGTAGACATCTCATTCAACCTCACTGATGACTTTATGAATCTAAATACTACTGAGACATCAGTCAGTTTCTGTTAGACACTCAATTGGTAAGTGAGTCAGATCTAAGCATGTCTGAATGTGTTCAATCTGGAGTCATACTCTTAATCACTCAGTTGTACTATCTCTACCAAAATTGGCATTTGGGTTACCATTTGGTTTAAATGTTTGGTTTAGCCAGGTTGGCATGTCCCACTGAGCTGAATAAATATGTGTGGACTGAGCTTCAAAGGGCCGTGTCATCTGGAGTACCTAAAACAAGGACACAGTAGCAAAAGTTGCCTTCAGGACTAATAGAGGACATGACTCGAGTTTTGTTAATGCTATGTTGTTGAGACTCCTATTTTATATAAGTAAGCTGATAAAAACTAAATCTTAAAGACCCCAGGAGTTACCAAGGAGGAAATAAAATTTTATCTGAGGCTTTCGTTAAGGTGTCTCTCTAAAGCATGTACAGTTCTCAGCTCAACTTAGTATTTCTTTACAACATCCCATTCTACGATTATTTTCTAGAAATATTTTAAACCTAAGGAACTCAATATAAATATATTACATGCATCTACTATAACCAGGTTTCCTAGGACCATTGTGCTGCATTCTCATTGTTTCTCAAATTTCCATTGATTAGAGGAGAAATTAAGTGTACACGTTCAAGCTGCCCACCATCATTAGTTAAGTCCGATAACTGTGGAATGCAGAATAACTCATGTTAGATTCCCAGTGTGAGGATATTCTTCATCTCTTGGCATCAAATCTTTTGAGTTCTAACCAGTTATCAAAGAATAGGTTTGTTCACTTCTGTCTCGTGACTTCACCTGTCTTCACCTTCTCCCAGCTCTCTCCACAGGGCTGGAAGATGGTTTAACTTCATAGGACTGTTATTGAATGCAGTCAGGTTGAAGGATCCTTGTGGGGAAAGGATTAATAAGAATACCTCTTCCTATTTATATGTCAGGCCATCAAAGTCAAAAGTCATCCTCATCATAGTATAAAAATTGACTGCTTAAGTAGCATGTACTGTCTCGGATAACTTGGAAGCTTATAAACCAGGGTTCCCCAGAGATTATTTTCTTAAACAATATGTGATACCTTTTGAACTCTATAAATCTCTATGTCCCTCTGTAAAAGTCTCCTAAAGTACTGATATAGGTGATAAGCAGATAATGAATAGAAAAAAATGTACTCTTACATGGACAAATTTAAGTATGTATTTAAAATGTGTGCCTAAAGTGCCAGAACCATAATGTTTATAGAGGTTTGTACACTTATATTATAACTCACCTTGGGGTAACTAAGTGATAGAGAACTTGTTTAGTATGAGGCCTTAGACTCAATCACAGAAACAAAAATGAATGAAAAAAAATCTTTAATGTGGGAAACTGTAACAATGCTAGGCTTACATACCCAATTCTTTTTCTCAATTTAAGAGTAATAGCCATATTTCAAATCCAGTCTTACCTAGGAAGTGCCCCTCATTGTAAGAGGACTAACAGAATTCTTCAGTCTAAGTCATTATGTTGTGGGATGGTCTGTATGTCAAATCTGTTGCTCTGATTGGTCAATAAATAAAACACTGATTGGCCAGTGGCCAGGCAGGAAGTATGTGGGACAAGGAGAGAGGAGAATACTGGGAAGCAGAAGGCTGAGGCAGAGACACTGCCAGCTGCTGCCATGACCAGCAGCATGTGAAGACACTGGTAAGCCACCAGCCACGTGGCAAGGTATAGATGTATGGAAATGGATTAATTTAAGCTATAAGAACAGTTAGCAAGAAGCCTGCCACAGCCATACAGTTTGTATGCAATATAAGTCTCTGTGTTTACTTGGTTGGGTGTGAGCGGCTGTGGGACTGGCGGGTGACAAAGATTTGTCCTGACTGTGGACAAGGCAGGAAAACTCTAGCTACATCATTAAGTCAGAATTTTCTCAGTTGTTAATGACTTTCACTCAAAATAAACCGTAGAAAATGGTTTCAGATAGATCCATGGTTCTGGGTCATTCCTGAGGCATCAACTCAGATATTCTTCCTTCAAGAACTTGCCGAAAACCTACACCTAAGAGTTGCTGATGCAAAAATAACTGTGGCTTATATATAATCATGTGAGACATTCTCCCTGATGTTGGTCATACCCGAACTGCGGTGACATCTGCCACATTTTAGACCATCTATTGATTCTTGCTTTTTCAACTCCCTGTTTTAAACTGGATACAGTTTATGCTTTAAGCCTCAAGCTTCAGCAAGTACAATGTTCTTTCTCTAATTAGCATAGAGAAATATCAACATCACTCATGCATGCAGCTCATTCATATCAAAAGTCCACTACATTACCTCTAAAGTATTAAGACATCAGCATGACCAAACACAATTATAAGTAGTCAAAACATTCTTGCCCAGAATTAAACTCAACAAACTCTACAGATGAATACATATTTATCCATGCATTTTGTGGTCTTGTTTCAAAGAATTATCTTAATAAACAGCATTTATCTGAAAGCAGGTGTGCTGAATGGTCTTATGTCAATTTGGCACACAAACTAGAGTTATCTGAAAGGAGGGAAACTCAAATGAGAAAATGCCTCCATAAGATTGGCTGTAAAGCATTTTCTTAATTAGGATAGATGTGGGAGGGCCCAGGCCATTGTAGATTTGTCCATCCCTGGGCTGGTGGTCCTGGGTTCTATAAGAAAATAGGCTCAGCAAGCTAGGGGAAGTAAGCCAATAAACAGCACCTCTCCATGATCTCTGCATCAACTCCTGCCTCCAGGTTCCTGCCCTATTTGAGTTACTTTCCTGGCTTCCTTAAACAATAAACAGCAATATGGAAGGGTAAGCCAAATAAGCCCTTTCCTCCCCAACTTGCTTTTTTGTCTTGGTGTTTCACTGCAACAATAGAAACCTGAACTAAGACAGCAGGGGTCTTATCCATCTGTCATAACTGATCACTCCATTCCTAGACTAAAAATCTGTGGGTGTTCTCAGAATCTTTCTGGAAATGATGTGGAAAAACAGCAGCAAAAGAGAGGCTTTAGAAATAAACACAAAACTCTCACATTTCCAGACCACTGTGATACTCTCATGCACGTCAACATGGTTATGCAAAATCGGGGAACCCCCAAGAAACACTTTAAAGTGCAGGTCCCCCACTGTACTATCCATCTCCACAGTTAGAGGGTTCACAGAGCCCCTCTGATAGGGCTCCATGCTGTGTCATATCACTTGACTTGCTATTTGTTCAAAATCCAGTGGTGCTACAAAATAGCTTGCCTGGGCATCCCACAAGCTTACAGAACTAATATTTCATTTCATTGTGCTGATATCTTGTTAACAGAAGTGTAGCAGGAGTTTTTAGGAATGAGTCTCTTAAATATCTGGGCTTCTGTTAGGTCAAAGTGGTTAGATTTTGGAATTAGGCATGTTCAAGACATGCTGCTATAGAGGAATGACAGTCAGAATTTCAGCTTCTAGCCCAGCCGGGCATAGACTGAATAACCAGATGCATAGGTGGATAAATGAATGAGCGAATAGATGATGTAATCAGGAAGCAAATGTAACATAAAGTGAGGGCACAATTCCATCATATTGCTCTCCCTGCCTCTGCCCGTCTCCTTTTTTGTATTTCTTTCACCCAGACTTTTCATAACATCTCTGAAGTCACACTTTAGAAAATTCCAAGCTATCTCCCAAGAACATGTAAACACTCAGCATTGGTTATACCATATACCATTTATCTTCCCAGGAAATGGAAGAACCCCCCAGGGCCATATATCCACGTATGCATGACAGAAGGGCAAACCTTCCAGGAGATCAATCCATATATCTGACTGCTTTGTAAGGGATTTACTAAGTGCAAAACAAATCATTCTTGGCGCCTGCCTTTGGAAACATTTCCTTTTGTGTTTAGAGAGTGCAGTCACCCGGTCACTTGCATTCTGAGACATGAAGTCTTGCAGATGGTTTAGTGTGTGCTCAATAAGATGGTCTTCTCCATTAACTCCTCAGCTCTCAACACATGCTGTTTCCAAGTCTGTTTAGGATGGTAATCTTATGGCCTAGCAATAGCCTAGTAAAATTAGTATTAGGTGCTTTACTTGGCACTAAAAGATTTAGAAATGTGTTAACAGAAGTTCTACTAAAATGGCCCATCTGCAGAGCCTGAATGTACCAGCTTTTAGACAAACACAGAATAGAAGAGCAGTGTTTGCAAAAGAGAAAGAAAGTTTCATGGAACATCTGATGTCTAGTGGATTCACTTCAATTTTGTATTCCTGTTGACTTCCTAGAGCACAGTCTCTGAGTTAATAACAGACATGTTAAGATTTTATTGGAGCTTACTCTCAGAACTACAAGGGAGGGGGAACAGGATTTTGTAGAAAGACAAGAGGAATAAAATAGGAGTTAGAGCAAAGACTTCTGCCAATCTTAACAAATGCTGCAAGCTAACTCTTAATATCTGCCTTCCCTACCTTTCACTGAAACACAAGGCTCAGGCATTTTTATCCCTGCTCCATGGAGCAAATGGGCAAGGCCCTTTGACAAAGGGCATGGGCTGGCCAGAAGCCATCAGCTGTCAACATCTCTGGATACTAAGGAAACAAGTGTCCAGTTCTAGAAAGAGGAATCTGGGCACTACCACAGTGTCCACTGTGTCTGGGGTGGCCTGGCTAAGGTGATAAAGAGGGGGCACACAGTAGCCTACTGAGAAGCACATCTTCATTTTTAAGTATCATAAGCTTGTCTTCAAATACAGAAAGACTATTCCTAGAATAATTGGCATCTCTGGAGATGTCACAGCTCGTGACATACAAATAAAATTTTAAGTTTTTACCAGAGCTGTAGGGATGGCTCACTGATTCAGAGCATTCACTGTTCTTCCAGGAGACCCAGGTTAGATTCCTAGCACCCACATGGTCTGCAACTCCAGTTTCAGGAAAAACAATACCCTTTTCTGTCTTCCACAAACACCAGGCATGCACATCGTGAACAGACATGCATGTAAACAAAACATCCGTGCACATCAGAGTCTGTACATAAACAAACAAATAAAATAACCCTAAAATAACTATGAGCTACCAATTTGTCACTGGAGAAAGTCATAGAAATAATTGCTTTGATACTAACGATATTCATCTCTAGTTTCTTACCATGTATCCAAAGAAAAGAATCTGTAAACGAACTACAAAGATATATAAACAACTTCAACAGCTCTTGGCATTGCTTCCAAAATGATCAACACATGGATTTTCATTTCTTAGGTAGAGAAGTGGGATTCCTTAGAGAGTCTCCTGCAAATAAAGAAGTATAACCCCTTTGTAAGCTTAATCATTCAGCCTTAAGAAGTTAGGGTGAAGCCCAGGACTCAAAGAAGTTTATAACAATAGACATTGAGATATCTGGGCTGTTACTGGATTCAGCTTGTCAGGTTCTGAAATGTACTGATTGAATGCACAGCAAAACATTTGCTAAAGTGAGCTGTTATGTAATAATATGTTATATATACTAGTGATCTTTCAAGGAAATGTGAGACACTCACCATTAGCAAAAACATTAATTGTTAATCTTTGAAATAAACAGAAGACTCATATGTGTTGTTATGTTTGCATGTATGTATGTTTGTAATAATAGCCAACATTGGTTTTTAACGTATGCTTTTGCATTTTGTGTTCTTTTATTTGTGGTATGTCTCTTATAAACTGTAATTATAGTTCTTTAAATCTCACCTGACATTTGTGTCTCTTTTTTGATTAATGGAATTATATACATGTAAATATATCTATTTTATTAGTTGTTCTGTAATGTTATTTATTCTTATTGTTTTCTCTTCTTATTTTGAACGAGTTAAGATTTATTTTATTTTCCATTCCCATTTGCTATTGAGGTACACAGCTTAATATACTGTGTAAGACATTGACATAAGTATTACATAACCAAGATGGATTTTAGCTGTAAAGGTGGAGTTCTCTACACTTCTAAAACAGAAAGTTTTTTAGAGCATGTTATACTTATTAATAATCACCTCTATGTCTCTTGCAATTTCAAACATGTTATTTTAATCTGCACTTGCTTTGAATATGACCAGTATTTTAAAGTAAAAACTTCCCTTTTCATGTATATTTTAGCATTTTAGTATATTTTTCTTCTTTGAGCCTTAGAGAACTCTTGTTTGTTTTCTTTAATGTTATCATTTATATCCATAGCACTATCCTAAATGAATATTGAATTTTAAAAGAAACTCATTTTTCTCACGATTTTAAGCAAGTCATAATGCTCAGAAAGTGTTTCAGAGATGTTGATGCTAAAAACAATTCTTGGTACTCTCCTAAATATTATGACAGCATGTCAGAGTTATTAATGCCACCAGTTTCAAAGTCCAAGACAGCTCTCTGTGGTTGGTAAGAACTGCAAAGGTGATACTTTTTCACTTAACAAAGTCTTTAAAGATTGTCCGACAAAGTGAGAGAATCACGACTAGTGACCTCTAACCTTAGTGACCTCTAGCCTCAGGGCCCACATTATGTTTCTTTTGTCATTAATTTGAGATCCACTAAAAAGATGTGAGAACCAGCTTGATCTGAACCTATCCAGAGCTGGCCATATATGCTGTAGCTCTTAGCCTGTAGTTTGTCAGTGAAACACAGGTCACGCAGGAAGATCAGAGGTCAAACAGTTGGAAACCGCAGGTCTTCATCCTCTTGAAGTCTGTTGGTACAAGCTTTAGTAGTTATGAAATAGGTCCAGGGCAGAAATAGGTACAGTGCCAAGCATTAAGTGCCACATCCCAGTTTTCCGATCTGTACAGAAACCTCTCACACCTAGCACTACTGGAAAGACCAGCTCTCTTACACTTGGTGGCCCATTCTCCAGTGCTTCAGGCTGTTGCAGAGACTAGCTCTATCCATCTGAAAGGCCAGCAATATAAATTGCCACCCAGACAATCCCAAGAAGGTGTGATGAGGGGAAATGTAAATTAAGAATTAGCTCCATTTGGAGTCACGGAACTTGAGAAAGTCAAGAAAAGCCACAAAAACCTAAATCTACTTGGCAAAACCTGCAGATTAATCAAAGCACCACTGCAGTGCCTTCCATTTCCCTCTTTGAAAAGTAGCTGATAAGCTAATGTGTAAAAGCCACTATACAGAATTCTAAAGCACTTATTTGCATTAGACGGCATTGCTAAGCCATTTAAAGTAAGCACGCAGCCAAAAGTGCTATTATTTTTGTTATTAACATGATAACTTTTTAATTTTTATTCATCATTTATGTGTGTACAGAAAGATGTGCATATGCTGCAGTGCATGTGTAGAGTCCAGAAGACAACTTGTAGGAATCTCTCTCTACTCCAACCATGTGTGTTTCAGAGATGGAGCTACTCTGTCAGATTTCCCAGGCAAGGACTTATATCTGCAGAGACATCTTGTCCAAAACTCTTGAATCTGAACATCTCATTGTTATCTGATGAACTGTATAAATAAAGGATGAGGATGAAGAGACATCTCAACCCCAGTCATCAGGCAAGTGTTCTTCCCAAATGATAATGCTTATCCTTTTGAATGTGGAGCATGGGTACAAAAAAAATCTCCAAATGGCAACTTTTGCCACAAGATAAACCTTTATGCTGATCCTTCACCCATTTATGGAAATGAGGATTTCTACCCAGGAAAAAAAAAGAGGGGAAGCCATTGAAACAGTTTGGTGCCTTCTCTCAGGAATTTTTACAAGATGTCTTCAAATTAAGAAAAAATATACAGAGATATTCAGGTTTGCCTCTCTCTAGTATGTAGAAATTAGAAGCTGTAACAGCAGAAGCAAAGCAAGGTGAGCCTAAGTAAGCACTCTTGACAATAAAGGATGTTTGTTAATAATGTCTTCAATCCTAAGTGTTTATGGAGGTCTGAGTCCATGGTCCTAAGACTGCCTAAGTAACTTCTTTGGGTGGCTTCATTCCTCCATTGCTGCAGATGCAAACACTGCACCTGCTGTTAAATGCAGCCACAATTAGACTATTATGGGAATAAATAGACATTTAATTTTGAAGATGTAGATGACTGGCCCACAATGAGTCCTGGCTAAAGCATTTGCACCCATATTTAAAAAAAGTTCTATTCAAATGAGTCAAATTTTCTGTCCTCTTTTTACAGAGGGATAGAAAGGAGGAGAGACAACCAGGCATGTGATGGTAAGAGGAATACAATAAGTTAACCACACTAGATGACAAAGGTCTAAACAAGAACTGCACATGTATAAACATAATTCAGGGAAAAAAAACCTGTTTGGCCTGCTTCCAACAGTGAACCCCTAACTTACCTAGCCAACTGACTTACCTCCCTTCCCAAGCTAGCAGTTCCCAAGAGTGGAACAGGAAAGGTCGCGGTAAGTGTGACATCATTGGTTCTCTCATCCAATATGCTCATTCTGCAGAATGAGAGGGTTGTGGGGATTTGTGTCTAGATTGGCAGCATGCAAGGGGAGAATCCACATTTTGGCCTTGACTATTTAAACCTTACATTTCTCCTTGGGGCATCCTTCAGTTGCAAATGTTTGAAAGACATCTATTTTCTACTTAGGTGAACTTTTCAGTTACATTCTCAGAATTGCTTGCGTTGATCCAATGGTCTTTATTAAAACATGAGAAAAGAAGACATTTCCTTTTCTTTTGATTCCTGGGAAACAAAAAATTTTCCAAAACTATGTTTTTAATGTACCATCTTTTAAATTTTTCTAAATATTAGACAATCCGTATGCAACAGGACCAAATTCTTATTTTTCCCAGATGTATTACAATTTTCAGTGTAAGATAAAGCACACATATCATTTTCATCTTGAAAGGCTTATATTTCCTACTTACTGCTTAAGATATTAATATATTTTAAAGTGGAAATGCACACATGAAAATATCTTGCTAGTACTCAGAGGCAAGGCACTCTATTCCACTCTCCTGTATACTTTAATGAAATCATTAATTGGTTTTCAGAGTTTCTGAATTTACTGGCTGAAGTTTAAATGTACCCTTAAAATCAAGGATGAGGAAGTATAATAACACAGAAGCTCTTTGTCATCCCTTCAACTCCAAGACCACTTCTAAGTTAATGCTCTCCATCATCACTGCCAGTTACATAAGCCTCAGTTATCAATTATTAAGAACTTTAGATGGGAACACTAAAGCTTGTCCAGAAGGGAAGTTCAGGTATTCCAATAACTATGTACTAGTGACTGTTCCTTTGTTATGGGTACTGTACAAATGTCAGGACGATGCTGTCAGGGACTTCATGACACCCTGAACTTCAACCTCTGAATGATACCATCCATAATCAAGTAACCTGTTCATTACAGTTAATGCAATGGAGCATTTCCCATCACTTGTAATCGGCAGCAAATTATACTCACTTTGAGGCTGCTCAGGCAGTGGGGAAGTGAGGAGACTGCATGGACAACTTTTCTCTCATCCCTCTGTTTTTATTCAACATAAATGAGAATAATAAAAGAAGGGGCATCATGTTCTAATAAATTCTCTGATGTGTCTATTGGTGCCATTTCAATATAACGACAGGATAATGATTTTTTTCCAAGCTAAATCTTCACATCAAAACACAGAAAAGAATAAGGAAAATTATGGGGAGCATTCAGGTGATGACCCCACTTGACTAATTTTGCAGTTATTGCTTCTTCCCTTTTGTTGAGCTCCACTCTTCTCAAATATCACAGGCCTTCTTGTCTACCTCCTGGTAGTAATTGTAATGTTTTCAGAAACCCCAATGCTGTAATATTGATTTTTTTCTTTTAAAAAGTGCTATATGGAAACACAAATGTAGAAACATGCATGAAGCATAAACCACAAACTAGTAGAATTAGTCAGAATAATGTATCTAAGAAGTAGAAATCATTAGGTTTCTACTTCAAGTACATTTGTCACTGTAAGATCATTAGTGCCCATATTATGATTGTACTGTGGTTGTAATGGTTCTCTAGCATTTGAAATGTTACTGGAAATTGAAGGTTAAGGAGTAATCACATTAGATCATGGTTTTGTGTGAAGTATCCTCTGATCTACAGGGAAAGCAAGCTCCAGAGGAGAGCAGTATTCATCCTGAAGAGGAAAGGTGCTGGACTGCTGGGAGAGATGTTACTGTCTTCTTTAACAAGATGGGCCTTTACCACTCCACAGGTATAGGGTGAACGTCTGCTTTGGAATGGAATGCACAAATTCAATACATACTGAAAAGGCTGCAAAGCAACTAGAAATCACCCCTTCATTCCTATCGTGAAAGTGCTCCCAAATATACTTTAAACGTAGTGACGTGAACCAAGAAAGGTTTTATAACAGCTCTGTTCTGAAGACATGGCCCTGAACTGGCAGCATCAGCATTATCTGAAGACCTATAAGTAGTGCAAGATCTCAACTCCACCTTAAATCTATGAACTGGAAACCTTGATGGTGATGTATGACAATCTGATGTGCATGCCTGGTGCACAGTAAAGTTTCACAACCACACTTTTATAAAACCTGAAGGATTCTCAAAGAATGACTGGCAGACCAAGTGGCTATGTCATCTAGAAAAGATAAGAGATGATCTGGGGTAGCATATAAGATATATCTGATGCAGCAAAGTCCCTGGAATCACCCAAGTAGCTTTGGATATTGGAGGAAGTCACTTAATATCAGTAGACTCTAAATTCGGATTAGATCAGCCATGGTAGTGTAGGCCTGTAATCCACCACTTAGGAGGTAAAGGCAAGAGGATTAAATGTAAGTTTCTGCAGGCCTGATTTTCTTGCCACATGTTAAGGGCAAAATGTATAAACAGTTGTTCATTCTCACTGTGTGAAGGAAGGGCATTCATTGGTTTTGTGGTTCAAGGTATTAAACTGAACCATATGTCTTTAAAAATGATAGTGTTTTTTTTTAGTAATGTTAGCACTGTAGGTGGAAAATCATGATAGCTGAGACATGACAGTGATTTGATAAAGTTCAAATTTCACCAGTTTAGGTGTGTGCGGCTGTGTCATGCTCTCCCAACACATTAAAATAGCTTCAAAACTACAAATCAGTAGATTATAAAACTAAAGCATAATTATTTTTAAATTTTAGAGTTGAAGCTTTGCTGGTCTATGCTCAATACTTGATTAATTCCTCCTTATACTCAATACTATGAAATGTACAGTGTTAACAAAACTAGAAAGAAATATATAAGAAAGAGTACAGTCCTTTATGTATTTTCAAGTTTAAGTTGATTAATGGTTTTTATTTGTATTTCATAAAATGATAATATCAGTATTTTTTGCATTTTATATTCTACTTTTTCAGTTAGCTTTGTTACATAAATGGATTTTTTGCTTTTAGACTTTAAAGATTTAAATATTATAATTACATAACACCCCAATAAGTTGATTCTCCCATAACAAAATTGGCTATTACTTCAATCATAACTCCATGCATTTTATTATTTTTATTTATTATTTTATTTTTAAGTGTGTGTGTGTGTGTGTGTGTGTGTGCAGTTGTCCAAAGAGACCAGAGGTGTCAGACACCCCTGGAGCTGGAGTTAGGGTTAGGTGTGAGCCATCTGAGGTAGGTGCTGGGAGTTGAACTCTTATCAACTATAAAAGCAATATGAACACTTAACCACTGAGCCACATCTTTAACTCCATTTATCATTGTTTGTTACCTTTAAATTTTTACTGCAACATGTATCTTAAAAGAAAAGACTTTAATAGTTTACTGAAATTCCAACCACAGGGATTATGAGAATCCGATACTCAATCCCATTAATTTTATTATAAATGGCTATCTTAGTTGCTTTTTTTTTTTTTTTTTTTTTTTTTTTTTTTTTTTTTTTTTTTGCTTTTTTACTACTGTAAAGAGACACTGTGACCAATTCAACTTATAAAAGAAAGCATCTAATTGGGAGCTTGCTTACAGTTTCAGAAGGTGATTCCATGACCATCCTTGGTGGGATAAAGATAGCAAGAAGGAAAGGATGGCACAAGAAGAGCAGCTGAGGGCTTACTTCTTACCAAGAACTAGAGACAGACAGACAGACAGACAGACAGACAGACACACACACACACACACACACACACACACACACACACAGAGAGAGGGGGGGGCTTTTGAAAACTCAAAACTGATCTGCAGTGACACACCTCCTCCAACAATGCCACACCTTTTAATCCTTACCAAACAGTTCCATCAAATGGGGACCAAGCATTCAAACATGATCCTTTGATGGTTATTCTCATTAAACCACCAGAATAACCACTCTTTTTTCTTAGAATACTGTTTAAATTCCACCCCTTTGTTTCTTGCTTGTTTATTGTCTCTGTATTCTTTCTTTGCTAATTCTTTTCATTAAATCCAATTGTTTAAACTATAGATTTGCCCAAGACTTGATTTCCTTCTGCTGTCAACTGATTTCTACCACTAGCTTCTCTTTTACTTTGATATTACACAAAGTTCAATTCATTCCGATGCTCATAAAAATAGATCTATAAAACTGGCAAAAGCTTATGTAAACCTTTCAAAACAATACACATAAATACCTGTCAATCTTCAAAGAACTTTGCATGGCAGATTTTTATTTTGATTCAAAAACTCCACTGTCAAATGAAGCTTTTTTCTGCTTTAAGAATTGTCTTTAAAAATCAGGCATTCTCTTATAGTCAGAACCCAAATTGTATTACTCATCTTGATTGCCCTCTTTGATTTCAAATAATTAGAAGTATAATACATTTTAATGGCTACTAATCCATCATAAATGTAACAATTTAAAGATTGCCTCAAATTTTTGACACTTCTTTCATCAAAAGTTAGGTTTCCTGCTCCCATGCTGATTGAGCTCAGCAACCACTTTCACCAAGAAAGTATGGATGAAGTAAAAGATACACTGTCAGGTTCTAGGCAGGACACAGAATGCTGTCAGCTTCCATTCCTTCTCTCCTAGCATTCACTGTTGAACTCTTGAACTACTATCTCAAAAGTCCAACAAAACTGAACCCATCATGCTGTGGAGAAATACAAACTAGTCACTGGAAGAACCATGCAGAGAAAGAACCAATAGATGTTCGATATCCTGATATCCCACCCAGACCTCAGCTTGTGTGTTTACCTAGCAGAGGGCACACCAAGTATAAAGCCAATAGTGCACTCTTGACACAAAAAATCATGATGCATGACAATATTTTATTTGAAGCCACTAATTTTGGAAGTAGTTTGTTACATAGTTTATTAATTACTTTTCTGGTTGCCACAATAAACTCCTCTGACCAAAGCAACTTGCAGGGAAGTTTATTTAGGCTCACATTTTGAAGGTACAATTCATAATGATGGGGAAGTCAACTTGAAACTTGAAGCAGCAGGTCACCATGTGCCCCAAGCCAGGAAGAAGACAGTAATGAATGCCCATACTTAGCTATCTCCTTTGTGTGGAGTCTTGGGACCCCAGCCCATGGAGTAGTGACACATGCATTCAGGATGGATCTTCCTCCTTCAATTAGCCTAATCTAAGTATTTCACAAATATACCCAAAGGGCAACCTAATCCAGGTAATCCTTCACAGCCATGCCCAGGAGATAATGTAATTTAGATAATTCATTATGATATGTCAACAGGCTTCCACCCAAGGTGGTTCTAGGTCTTGTCAATTAGAAAATAGATATGAACCACACATAGCAATAGAGAATTATAACTTTGCTCTTTAATTCATTCTGTTTTTTGAAAATTAGCTTATTTTCAGGTTAATCATTCTGTATTATTTGTATATAATCTATACAGATTCTAACTATTTCTTAAGTATGAACTCAATTAAATGGCAAATTTAATTTCACAGGTCTAAACAAATATCTTAAGCTTTGGAAAATATTTCCAAATTGCATTTATGAAAGATTGTAATGAAGTATCCTCATACTAGCAAAGTAGAAGGGTATATTTGTATTCACATCCTCTGCATCATGGATAATCAGTATTTTAAAAAACAGTAATCAAGATACTCCCCAAATATTACAAGCTATTGCATTGCCCTTGATAGCATTCCAGAGGTAAAAGTTAGGTCCCCATTGCTGAAGACACCATGCACTTCAGACGCTGGACTAGAGGAACCTGAGCTGGATCTGACATGAAGGCCCCTCCCTGAGCACTGGTTTTCATGGTTCCAGAAAGTGTCATGCAAGCTTCCAAAGGAGGGAAGCAACTGACAGTCCTATCTGGCTATGATGCCTATGGACCTCAACAATGACTAGCATGTCACAAAAATCCTAAGGATGAGATAGTGGCACACAGCCCTTGGTAATAACCAAAGCTCTCTAGACTTATAGGCCACTCAACAGAAAGAAAGCCACGACTATTACTGGAAAACTAGCCAACTACTTGGGGCCAATGAGGTTATAGATCTTGGAGGAGAATCTGCAGCTGCCACTTTACTATAAATCAACATAATTCCTAGCTACATTTTAAATATTTAACTTAATTCCTACAGATAAGTGTAGCGCTCACTTCTCATCAAAGAAACTTCTGTTTGCAACAGATAGAGACCATTATAGAAAACCATAATCAATCAAAATACAGATAACAAGAGGTCATGTGGACCCCAGACCCAGCAAAACACACACACACACACACACACACACACACACACACACACACACACGAAATATATACAAATTAATAACAAATAAATTTATTAAATATATTGGAATGTTTCTTGGAATTTATGCTTGTGATCCTCCCCAATAGCCTTACCCTCCTTCTCTAGCAAATGTAACTATTCTAAATCTTACATTTATCATTCTCTTATTTTTCATTTGCTATCATAAAGAGATATAAATAAATGATAGATGGTAGATAGATGGGTGATAGATGATAAAAAAAAAGGTGCTTGTTTTGCTCATTCTTACACTTTCTGAAAGAAATAATTCTTGAAATTCTTGATGCTATATACTACATATTCTTCTAACTTACCCTTTGCCTGAATATTGTGCTTACAAGATCCTTTTATGTTTATTTATAAAGATTAATTTATTTTCACCTACCATTGTGTTGACTAATTCTATTATTAGATATATGTGTTATTTATATAGCTGTATTTTTCCCTCTCACAAATAATGCTGCTGTTTAAGTCGTCTGGATTGGCAAGGGTTTCTATAACTAAGATCTCTGACTTCAAATTAAGCAGAAATCCCTCACAGGTGTGCCCTCTATTTTTGGAATTTCGTTAACTCCAGATGTAGTCAAGTTGAAAATCAAAAATAGCTATCACAAGTTCACCACTTGTCATCTTGACACACAATCATATCTCCTTATGTTGTGAGTAATTTCCAAATGAAATGAAAACAATAACCAGGTCATAATAATGCCTAAACATAACTATAACACATATAATCACAAACACATATTTAACCAGGGCATAATTATGCTTAACATGATATTACTATCCTTCATACAATCACAAATGCATTATAAATTTAGAATAGATGACAATGTCCATTGAGGGGACATTCTTATTTACTTATTTATTTACTTAATTACTTACTTATTTATTTTGGGTTTTTTTAGAGACAGGGTTTCTCTCTGTAACAGTCTTGGCTGTCCTGGCTCTCACTTTGTAGACCAGGATAGCCTTGAACTCACTGAGATCCACCTGCCTCTGCCTTCCAAGTTCTGGGATTAAAGGTGTGTGCCACCACCGCCCAGCAAGGGACATTCTTCTAGTGTCTCAAACTTAAATATGATAACCATGTTCTGTTAATTGATGCCACATCACATGATGAAGAAAATGAGAAATAAAAACACAAATATCTGTACAAATGCATTCTTAACATAATACAACAAAAACACTCATGTCTATTATAATTCTCATTTCTGCAACTGGTCACATGGCCTTAAATGACATTTAGAACTACCTTCCTCTACTACCCATTCTGTATTTTCTCCACCCTCTTCAAGCACGTCAGCAGGTCTTAGCTCTTTTCCTGGAAGACTGACCCATACCTTCAGTCCCAATGGGTCTGCGGCCCTTTTCATCCTACAGTGATCAGGCTGTTGCAGTTTCCTGTTGACCCTAATTACAGGTCATGGTGGCACCAAGAGATGCCCTAAAACATCTCCTGCACCTCAGACATAAACTTTCTTACCTCCACTGTGGAGAGGCAATCCAATTTCCCCACTCTGAATCAACTCTTCTAACACTGTTATTCCTTTCTTAGCCTATTGGCTTAAGGGTGTCAGCAGCCCAAAGTGGCCAGAGAAAAGTTTAATTTCCAGCTCGACAGAATGTTTGTTGTGACTCCTGGCAGGAGTGCTCCCCACTCTGGAGCCAAAACTTCTAGGACAGAAAAGCTTAAGGTCACGGTAAGAGGAAACAACACCTTTCCTAGTGGGTCACTTGGGGTGATAGTGAGTGGAACTGTCCCCTTTCCACCCTTTGTTCCATGGACCCATGGATCCTGGTTGCAGGAGAAACCATAACATACGTTGGATGCCGATTCGAAGCATATACCACCTTCTGGAGAAATCTGCCCCAACACCCCAGGTTGCTGCCACCTAATTGACACCATAACTGTGTCTTCAAAAGGTCATTCCATCTTTCTATCAGCTCAGCTGTTTCAGGATAGTGTTGAACATAGTAATACCAGTGGATTCCATGATCATGGGTCCACTGTCACACTTTCTGGCTGTGAAGTGAATTACTGGGTCAGAAGCAATACTGTATGGAATACCATGACAGTAGGTCAGGCATTCTATAAGTGCACGGACAGTGGTTGTGGCAGCAACATTACATGCAGGAAAGGCAAATCCATAACCACAATAAGCACCTACTCCAGTAAGGACAAAGCACTGTCCTTTCACGGAGGAAGTGGTCCAGGGTAGTCAATTTGCCACCAGGTTGCAGACTGGTCACCTTGGGGAATGGTGTCATATCTGGGGCTCACTGTTGGCCTCTGCTGTTGTTAGATCTGGCACTCAGCAGCAGCTCTAGCCAGGTCAGCCTTAGCGAGCAGAAGTCCATGTTATAAGTCTATGTATAATCCCCATCTCTGCCACCATAGCCACTTTGCTCATGGGCCCGTTGGATAATGATGGAAAGGTTGGGAAAAGAGGCCGTCTATTCACAAAACAGGTCATCCTTCTATTTGATTATTGAACTCCTCAGCTAAAGTCACTCTTTGATGAAAATTTACATGGGACACAGGTATCTTCACATCGCTGGCCCCTTTGTAATAATCTATCCACGTATTTCTTCTCAAGATGTCTTTCTCATTATTTTTGAATCAAGCTCTTTTCAAGTTGTTGACCATCCAGCCAATCCATTAGCTACAGCCCATGAGTCAGCAAGCATTCACACATCTGGTCGTTTCTCCTTCCAAACAAAATGTATGATCATATGCACTGCCTGCAGTTCTGCCCACTGTGAAGATTTCCCTTGACTAGTGTCTTTCAGGGTTATCCCAAAAAGGGGTTGAAATGTTGCAGCTGTCCACTTTCGGGTGGTGCCTGAGTAACATGCCTAACCATCAGTAAACCAGAGCCAAGTCTTCTCTTCCTCAGTCAACTGATGACAGGGCCCACCCCACGAGGCTACAGGTGCATAGTTTGCAGAAGATGGCATTATAATGGAAGTAGAAACCATAGGCATCTGGACAACTTCATATAACTCGTTTGTGCCTTGAGGACCTACTCAGGCCCCATCATGTACATACCACTTTCATTTGATAATATATTACTGCTCTACACATCCTACTTCATGACTTGGTGGGCCAAATAACACCCCAGCTTATGATGAGCAGGTCAGGTTATGTTGCATGGTAACTTGATGGCCCATTGTCAAATGGCCAGTTTCCACTAAGCCCCACTAGCAAGTCAAGAGCTGTCTTTTAAAGGGAGAATAGTTGTCTATGTGTTGTGGTAGAGCTTTGCCCCCAAATCCCAAAAGTCTCTTCTGTGATTCACCTATAGCACTTGCCAAAGGCTCCAAATAACATCCCTATCAGCCCCTGAAACCTCAAGTGACATCAGATCTACTGGGCATGTGGTCCAAATGTTAGGTAGCTTGCAGACAGCCTTGATCTATTGAAGAGCCTTCTCCTATTCCAGCCCAGAAGCAAAGCTAACAGCTTTCTAATTCACTTGGTATATGGGCTAGAGCAACATACCCAAGTGAGAAATGTGCTGTCTCCAGATTCCAAATAGGACTAATAAATGTGTTTCTTTTTTGGTGGTGGGAAGGGCCAGGTGCAATAGCTTATGCTTCACCTTAGAAGGAATATCTCTGCATGCCTCATACCAATGGACTCCTAAGAATTTCACCAAGGTAAAAGGCCCTTGAATTTCAGTTGGATTTATTTTCCATCTTCTGATGTACATATGTGTTACCAATGAGTTTAAAGTAGTTGCTACTTGGTCCAATCAGTATAATGTCATCAATATAGTGCACCAGTGTGATATTTTGTGGAAGAGACAGACAATCAAGATCCCTTCTAACTAAGTTATGGCAGAGGGATGAAGAGTTAATATGTCCTTGAGGTAAAACTGTGAAGGCATACTGCTGGCCTTGTCAACTGAAAGCAAATTGCTTTGCTTCTGGTGGTCCTTATGGACATGTACTGAGAAAAGGGCATTTGCTACATCAGTAGTTACATATATATATATATATATATATATATATATATATATATATATATATATATATATATTAGGAAATGTATTAATTTGCTCAAGCAAGGACACCACATCTGGCACAACTGCAATCAGGGTCACTACCTGATTGAGTATTCAGTAGTTAACTGTCATTCTCCATGATCCATCTGTCTTCTGCAATGGCCAGATAGGAGAGTTAAAGGGAGATGTGACTGGAACCACCACCCCTACATCTTTTATGTCCCTGATGGTTGCACTAATTTATGCAGTTCCTCTAGGGATGCAATACTGGTTTTGGTTCACTATTTTCCTTAGTAGAGGCAACTCTAAAGGCTTCCTCTTAGACTTTCCAACCATAATAGCCCCCATGCTACAGGATTAAAGATGTTTCTACCTACCTCAAAGATCTGGATTATCAGTAGATTTTCCCACTTCAAATTAAGCAGAAATCCCTCACAGGTGTGCCCTCTATTGGGGGCGGGTAATTAATCATTGTAGAATATTATTTTAAGGTGTGTTACTTTTGTTTATGTTGCATTTGTTTAACTCTGTAAAGCTGTATTACTGCGCCTGTCTAAAACACCTGACTGGTCTAATAAAGGACTGAATGGCCAATAGCAAGGCAGGAGGAAGAAGTAGGCAGGGCTGGCAGGCAGAGAGAATATATAGAAGGAGAAATTTTGGAAAAAATAAATAGTCAGAGAAGGAGTAAGTCGGCAGCAGTAAGTTTGCTGCCTTAATTTTAAATGCCCTCTTTTGTCCTGTCCCAGTTAAGTTGTTTGTGTGGAAAATGTGCAGTTGGGTCCCTAAGGGTGCTGGGGATCAGTTCCCCTATGGTTTTTCCTGTTTGGAAAACAATGTCCGGCTTGCCTATGGATACAGAGTAACCATTCCTTGACTCCTGCTTTTAGAGGGGTATATAAGCCCATGTTGGTAAGAATAAAGAGAGCTGCTTCCCTGACGAACTGAAACTGGGTGTCTAGAGTGCTGTTTAACCTCGGTGTCCCTCGCCAGATTTTGTGCTCCAGCTGCGAGTACCGCAGCAGAGAAGAACTTCAGGGGCCAGCCACCCAGCTACACAGCAAGACATGGAATAAGAGTCAGATTTACAGAAGTAAGAGAACAGGAAAAACCCAGTGGCAAAAGGAAGACAAGATAATTTAAAGAAAGCTGGAAAGAAACAAGCCAAGCTAAGGCCAGGCATTCATAAGTAAGAATAATTTATTTGGTAAGTATAATTTATTTGGGAGCTGGGTGGCAGGTCCCCAAAAGAACAAAAACAAACAACAACATTTAATTCCAGATATAGTCAAGTTGACAATCAAGAATAGCCATCACATATGAAATTATGCCTCTGGAGTCAAAGAGACAGCTCAGTGGTTGAGAGCATTCATTGCTCCTCTAGAGGACCTGAGCTTGCTTCCAACACCTACATTGCACCATCAGCTCATAACTGACAGTGTGTGATTGCAGCTTGAGAATCCACCTGTACTCATTTGCACATACAGAGTTATACACATAAGTAAAATAATAAAAATAAATATTAAAGATAGAAAGTTTACTTTGGATCAGTCACCAGGCTTGTATATTCCAGGTTTGTATTGAGGGTGGGGGCTGAAATGGGGGTCTCACTTTGTAGTCCAGGTTGGCCTGGAACTTACTAAATAAGAATTCACTATGTAACCCAGGCTGCCCTTAAACTCATCACAGTCCTCTTGGTTCAACCTCCCAGATACTGGGACTCCAGGCAGGAGCCGCCTAATCTATCTTTCCGTTTTCCTAAAACAATTCTATAGTATTTCCAAAGTCATTGAGTTGATGCCCTGTTAGCATTGGTTGAGTGTTTCTGTTGTTCGGCAGCCTATTTTGTATCAGACTTACTTGAACCAGGGAATTTTCACTGGGTTTCATGGACTCATTTTAAAGGTATTACTGAAACAGACAGTCATATACATCTGTACTTCCAGCACTTGGGATGCTAGAGAAAGAGAATCAGGAATCCAAGACTAGCCTTAGCTACATGGCAAACTCAAGCCTAGACTGGGTACATAAAACCCTGTCTCAGAAAAAAAGGAGGAGGAGGAGGAGGAGGAGGAGGAGGAGGAGGAGGAGGAGGAAGAAGAAGAAGAAGAAGAAGAAGAAGAAGAAGAAGAAGAAGAAGAAGAAGAAGAAGAAGAAAAACCTGTCTCGAGAGTTAGACAGACATTTCTAGAGACCAGCTGCATGTTACAGATGTATCATTCGATTCTATTTAATTCTCACAATCTTCAATAAGGAAGAATTTTACAATTAAAAAATAATTTCAGAGGGAGTGCTTACTGACTACTTTATAAATACCAAATGCCCTGACTACAGGATCCTGACTATTCAATTATATCCACAAAAATTTCCAAAGTTGAATATGTGCAGTCCTAGATCACATTACACATCAAGTTCAACTTTCATATTTAAAAAATTCTGAGGACTAAATAAGAGTGGGAAACTGCCATCCATTTTGGCTATATATGATGGACTGTTGACAAAGAAGAAATCCATTTTTAATGCCCCAGCATGTCATTAGGGAAGCAAGCTGACTGAGTGAACTGAACCTGGCATTTATCATGGAGCCAAGATAAAAAGCCACTGAGTTGTGGTATTCTATGACCTTCTTCCTGACAGCCACTGACAATGTATCCAATTACTTAAGCAGTCGTTTCGGCATCATTTAAGTAGGTCTTGCTTTTCCTATGCTAGTTTAATGAAGAAAAACACAGGATTTTCTCATAGTACTATCCAAAATGCATTTCTCTAAATTCGATAATCTCCAGATGCCTCTGAACTTGACAGTCCATTTTTTACCTTACGACCATGAAAATGAGACGACGATTAATAATCCATTTCATATGTAATCATAAAACTGATACCTGCTTCACACTTCTTGCCCCTTGAGATTTTAGCACAGGTAGTAAAAATAAGACATCATGCACAGGATAAAAAACCATTCGCCCAAACTAAGTCTCTACCTCATCAAATAGTACTTAGAGAGGTAGTGTTGAAGGTACCATAAGGTACCTTAAAGTGTAAGAGAGAATTGCTCTCTGTTCTGCCTAGGTAATGCCATAAGTAGCCACTGACAAATGACTGTTGCCTGTGAACAAGAAATGACCAGTCTCTGGCTATTAGCTTGCACAAAGGCTCAAATCAAAGCCTGGGTCCACTAACTCTTCTCCTCACTGGACCATCTAAGGCTGTGTGATTAGGGAAATGTCTTCACTGAGACAGCGATTGCTGAATGAATCCTTAAAGAAACACTAGACAGGGAGAATATGAATTTGCTGTTGAGACACTGTAGTATATGTCAGTATAATTCTCCATGAAATTCTGATATTACAAAAATGATGTTTGTTGTCAGTAAAAATCAAATAAGCTGATCACAAAATTCTATACACACAAAAAAAGGTCTTTGCTATCCAGTGCTACATCCCCTAAAAATCTATTATTTGGCATATCTGTAAAATAAGTATTAAAAACCTGACTAACATCTCCAAAACCCTCTGCCAGGGAACATTCTAGACTGAGTATTGTCAGTGTTATATATAGTACTAGGGACATTTGTTTTTTATGAGTTTAAACTTTAATGTATAAATAGAATAAATGACTAAAAAAAAATCTAAAATAGCTTCAGAGAAAGGTGCATGGGCCAAATCTTGAGTTTGTAAAATAATTGATCTTCCCAATATCTTTTAGGGGAAGACATACAATTTTTCAAATTCTCTACTACATGAAATTATTTGAGGAAAAATAATTAGTTTCCTGAAAAAATAAGGGAAACAATTGAGGAAATGAATTAACCAAAATCTGATCAGTTTTCTTGATCTGTAGGAAGACAGAGACCTAGAAACTATAACTAACTTGTTACCACATAGTAAGAGAAAATGAAAGCAACCAATTTCAGGAAAGAAGGATCACTATTTATACAGTTCCTATATGCATTAAAAAAAGACAAATGAATATTACAAACTACTGGTGTGGTCATAAATTTTGTGCCTTGGATAAGTGAACAAACTCTTTGAGTTCAGATAACCTAATGTCACATGGGGGCGGGGCAGGAAAAGCTAAAGAACTCTATACTGACCATAGAAACTAAATTTATTGAAATACTTTGCCACAAAAAATTATGACCCATAAAGAAATGTAACACATATTAAAGCAACAATACTAACATCAATTCTACACAAATTTTTCCAGAAAGTAATAAGAAGCATTACCCTGAAGAAACCAAATTAGACCATGCTAATAGTGAATACACACACACACACACACACACACACACACACATATATATATATATATATATATATATATATATATGTATATATATATATATGTATATATATATATGTTGGTTTTTCAAGACAGGGATTCTCTGTGTAGTTTCGGTGCCTGTCCTGGATCTCGCTCTTTAGACCAGTCTGACCTTGAACTCACTGAGATCCACCTGGCTCTGCCTCCTGTGTACTGGGATTAAAGATGAGCACCCCTGCCACCCGGTAAATCTAATAATTTTTACTTTAAGAAAAAATACAATCTGATAAAATTTAGTTGTTCTAATGTAAAGATAATTCATCATCAGAAAAGAAAACAATCTTCTCAGTTAGTATACACAACACATTTAACAAGATTCCACACTGACTTTTGTATAGTTATTTGCTCAAAATTAAAACATTACCTCCTGGAAGAAAGAAGGACCCTGTACACTGAGATAGCTCAGGAAACTTACTGGGGGCAGGAAGCTGACAAAACTTAGAAGACTCAGAAGGATATTTTCCACGCATGTATAGCCAAGTTTCAAATATCTTTAGGCAGTGTCCATGTCAATTATTCATACAGTTTTCAAATTAACTTTGTGCCTTATTACAGAGTTTTTAAGACATTTTTTATGTGAGCACATGAAAACGTGTTCATCATTAGTCTTTAGGAAATGGCAAACTGCAGTGAAATTCAACTGTCTATCAATTATTGTGAAATGAAAAGAACTGACAGAGCCAGCCATTGGTGAAGATTTGACATAGCTAGGACTTTTGTACAATCATTTGACAGGAATGCAAAATAATACATGAACTCTGCAAAATACTTTGACGTCTTTTATAGTAGCAAACATATTTACAGTATATGACTCAATAATTTCTATATTTCAAGAAAAAATAAAAACATCTGTCAATTGATGTGAAAATGAGGTCAGAAGTTAATAAGCAAGTCAAGTGTTCACCAGTGGAGAATGGAAAAGCACACTGTGATATACCTACAAAATAGAATACTAACTACTAAGCAATATAAAGGAATGAATGACTGGTGCAGTGAGTAATAAAGATGAATATCAAACATGTTATGTGAAGTTAAAAAAATATCAGACATAAATATCACTCAATGTTTGATTCCTTGTTTTACATTTCAAATGAAGAGAAATAACAGAGACATAAACTATGTTAAGGTTTACCAGAAGATGCAGGTAACAAGTAGGGAGTGGCTGCAGAAGATCAATGTCAAGGTCAGATATTATTTTCCATCTTTATTAAGCCAGGAGTTACACAGCTATATGACATTGTTAGGGTTCATTAAACAGGACACCAGAAGAGGTACATTTTGTTATATATAAAGTTTGCCTCTGATTGGTACATATGTCAAGATTTTGCCACTGAAATAATGACAGTAGAGCCTACCAGGCAGAAATACATACAAACTGGCTTCTCTGTGCCTCCCTTTGCTTCCTTGTTTAGTAGCTACTCTTTGACTTGGATAAGTCAGGTACACTCAGCCGCATCTTATGTTATCTCTGAAGTTAGAGTTAATTGTGCCTGCCCCATAACCTCAGCAGTGGGGAGACGGTCGCAGAGGGATTACTTTGAGTTCAAGGCTTGCCGAGACTCTATAGCAAGACCCAGATTCTAAGAACAATTGAGAAGAAAATAGTCTTAGATAATACGATACAACTGGAGTATCTATATACAATGGGGTTTTCCATTCTGTAGCAATAAGCCTTTGTACAAAAGCAGCCTTCAAGCATGACTGCTTTTTCATGTTAGCGAGAAATCCATTGAAAATACTTTAATATTATTTACTGCTTTATTGACCTCGTTTCTGGCATTAAACCTATATGAGAATTTGATATATTCTTAATATTTATTACATTCTAAATTTACAGGGAAATTCCTATATTTTTCTTAAAAACAAAAATAACAACTCAATTGTTATATATTTTAATCATTAGTGTATATGGTGTGTCTTTTGTAAGTAACAATTATCGAAATAATGTTGTTATAAATCTAGAAACAAGGTAAAAGTTAATGGCTGGTTTATATACCTGAAATTCACTAATAATACTTCCTAATATTTAATTAAACATTTATAGTATTGACATGAACAACATTTATATGTTTTTGTTATAGCTACACTACGATTTCTACTGTGTTATTAATTTGGAAGTACTTACAGAGGTGAGCTTCTTCTTATTGTGTGACACTTTCTAGTCTTCTGTGTGAATGTAATGTTCTCTGGGAGCACCTCTCCCCATGTGACTTCCACATAGATTATTGTACTCCACTTGAAAAAAATCTGAAGCAACCTTTTCTATATGTGTTCAATGGATATTTTTAGGCCAAAAATAAATTCAAATGTTTTCTGCTTTACAAAAATATACCATCTCCTTTTTAAACAACATAATTACAATGACTGGCGTAGACAAAAGAGAACACCTACCTTTGAAAAAGCAAAAAATAATGGAAAAGATTAAAGTGAAAATCAAAATTAACTAAAGAAAATAATAAATACTGACAAAGCATGAAGAGTAGACAGATTCATCCTCAGTTTTCAAATGCTATGTCAAATTTAGAACATAAAATTGTTCTATTATACAACTAAGGCAAGGACCTAGAGAGATGACTCAGTGGTTGAGTACTTGTTCTTGCAGACAACTGGAAGTCGGATCCCAGCACCCACATCAAGTGATTGACAATCACCTGACACTCCTGTTCCAGGTGATGTCGACCCTCTTCTGACCTCCCTGATGTCTGAATGCATGTGTGCATATGATTATGAAGAAGCACACATGTACCTGCATACACATAAGCAAAAAGATAATGAACCTTTAAGAAAACGAGAGAAAAATAAAATCTTTAATTTTTAATACAGAAATTAATACTTTTTAAAAAGGATAAATTGTTCTTTTAGTTCTATGTATGTGCACATGAGTGAAGGTGCCCATGAGTGCAGGTGCCCTCATAGATAGCAATGGATCTGGAATTAAAGGTGACTGAGCTGCTTGATGGGGGTCCTGGGAAACCCAAACAGGTCCTCTAGAAGATCAGCATGTACTCTTAGCTGCTGAGCCATCTATACAGCCCTACATTGTCCTACTAATCTTCTAGGACCCACTTAATCCAATCACATTTACAAACAAGATGAGCCATCATACCATTGTACTAAAGGTGTACTGATACTTTATTTGCTTTTCCTTAAGGGCCTCTTTTTTATATGCTTTTCTGTTCCCTATATATCTTCTTTGGGGAGGACTATGTTAAGTTCTTTCTAACTTTTTTTTTTCATCCAGATTGTAATGGTCATGCTATTGAATTTTAAAAGCTATTTTTATATTTTGTACTTGGTATATTCATGCTTTAACAGTTGTATCTTTATAAAGTATTTTTGTAGCTTATGGATTTATAGTTTCATTCAAAATGTGTGTATTACATTTTGGAAAAATGAGACTTTCAAAAATCTGTCTTAGGTATGAGACTTTTTCATATGTTCCATTAAATGCCTCCTCATCTCAGCCTTCTCCCTACTACTATTCTATACTTTAAGGGCTTCCTGTCATCAAAAATGCAAGCCCTCTTTCAAACACAATGAGCATTTTTATATTTATCCCATTTGATGATGTGTATAATCATCTCTATCAAAGATTAAATTTTCCTCAGAAAGAATATGGATTTCCTAGGACAGATATGGGTAGCTATGTAGATAGATGATAGATAAATAGATAGATAGATAGATAGATAGATAGATAGATAGATAGATAGATAGATAAGAGACAGATCAATAGATGAGATAGAGAGGGAATAATATTAATATTACTCTATTAATAAGTATGTATTGAACACCTACTCTGTGCCAGACACTGTCCTAGGGGAAGAAGATACTATAATGAACAAGACAAGGAAAAAAAAATCTCTATTCTAATAGAGCTTAAATCAAGAGAAGGAAAATGCTGAGGGCAAAATGGGGAGAATATGGGTAGGTTGAGGTGTGAGGGTGAATTTTGAGTGATTGGCCTCCTGTGTTTACTGTAAGTTGTTACAGCAAGCTTAGGAATGCTACTAAAGATATCAGACTGAGGAGGTGGCTCAGTAGGTAAAGCACTTGCCATGTCAGACTGATGGCTTGAGTTTGGCTCCCCAGAACCAGAGCAAATTAGATACAGTACTGCATGCCTGTGATCCCAGAGCTGCTCTGGGGAGACAGGAGGCAGACAGGAGAGTCTCTAGGTGCTCCCAGGCCAGCTAGCCTGGCATACAGAGTGGGAAGACAAAAGACCCTGTCACAAACAAGGTAGAAGGTGAAGACCAACTGAGGGTGGTCCTCTGGACTCCACATTTACTATGTGGCCCATGTGCACCCAAATTCACATATACAAACATGTGTGTGCACACATGCAATTGTGGGTATACTGAACACATATCAGGCTGCAAAAGCCAAAGATGGTACTGAGAGAAAGTGAACTGGGTGGGGACCTAACTTGTTTACCAAAAATTATGATTGGTTCTTGGGTTCAGGAGAGATTAGATAGGTGCATGGCCTCCTTGTGATCATCATGCTGAGCTATGCCCGGAGAGGCTCATGGATTCATGACCTTTGTTTTGATTGGTAGAAGGAAAGCTGGCTTGTGGTTTGGTGCTTTAAAAGGGTGAGCTGATGCTTAATAAACGAGTTCTTGCTTGACACGGCTCCCCACTGCGTCTGATTGTCCAGTGGCGCACTACACCTCCTCAGTCAAGGTCTGCTGCAGGTGGTGGGCCTAATTCTTCAGTGGGGTCAGGGGAACCCCATATGCAACAATGAATAAATAAGTAAATAATACTCAAGAGACTTCAAAGGATGTCTCGAACCCCATTATAACCAGTTTCATGATTCAAATCATACCACTTCCATTTTCACTGATCTTTAAAGATAAAAGCAATCTGTTTATCTAATTTTCATAATATTGGAAATGAATCTTTTCCCCCTTCTATTTTAACCCAAACAAATGCCTAAGGAACTGATAAAGTTTGGTAACATGTTTTTTCATGATTTGAGAGTATAGCTTCTCCCTGGATCTGAGAAATGGGCCTTGATATTCTCACAAAATAAATTAAAAATACATACATAAAATAGGATTAAGGTTGTTGCTCAGTGAGAGTGGTAGCCTAGGGTGTACAAGGCCCTGAATTCCGTCCTCACAACAACAACCAAAAATTAGGGGAAGAAGGAAGAAGAATGGATAAATCTTCTGGATTCACAAACTATCCAAATAAAGCGAAAACCAATAAAAATGAAGAACAGCAGTTTGGGATCGCACTTCTCCATGTCTGACCTTTTTCCAGCCCCTCTGCCTTGGGACCGTGATGGCATCAGTACCCTGCTGTCTAGGGTCCTGTACATGAAATGGAGCTCAAAGAACCAACAGCAAACATGTCCTCATGAGGCTAGGATGTACTGTCTTGAGTATGCCAAAAAGGAAAGAGTGTTCACAAACATGCTCCTCTGCAGAACTCAGGAAAATTTGCAAAGCTGGACATAAAGATAGAAATTCAAGCTGCCGGCCAAACGGTGAACCTGTTGCCCTCTCCCTGGCAGAGGTCCTCTGGCAGCATCGTGATTTGTCCTCTATCCAGCATCTTTGAAGCATACCCATACAGATGCGGTGATTAAGGATTAAGGGGGAGGAGTCTGGGCAGGGACCACTGTGCTTTTACATGGCTCAAGCACACAAGCCTCAAAGGTAATCTAATCTGAGTGAGCTGGGTCAGAGTTGGTGACTTCATGTAATTGGCATTGAACAGGATTCTCACTGCTGCTGCATGAGTTTCTGGCAAGGGTTTCCCCCAACCCAGATATAAACCTAGTCAAACAGAAAAATGCCAGAAAGTAAAATCACAGGAGATTCCTCTTGCTCCTCTGCCTGTGAGGGTGCTCTGGAATAATTTTCATCAAATTACCAGTCAAACAAACTGATTGACATATCACACTTTGTAGGTAACATTGCTCATCATTTTTCTCTACAGATGAGTATCATCTTTGCATAGGTCATAATTCACAATTTAATAGCCCTTATTCCATCAAGGACTATATAAAGGCCAGAATGTAAACCCATTATTATGAATCCACACCGATTCAGAAATGATTTACCATCCAAACCTCAAGGCTTACACCATCATTCTATACAATGTCTAATGAGATACCTCACCACTAAATCAGACAGTCTTGTATGGTATTTACAAATGATTAACTAGTCTGAGAGTTTTACTTACCTAGTTCACCAACCTCTTCATTAAAATCTTTGAGTGTACAAACAGCACACTTAAATCAGCAATGAACAATTAAATATTAATTTCATGAGATAGAAAAAAGACCGTTTGATGACTAAAACCACAATATAAAATGAGTTACTTAGAGTCAGATTAAATGTTTATTGTGGACATAGATGTTTAAATAGATGATAGATAGATAGATAGATAGATAGATAGATAGATAGATAGATAGATAGATGATAGATTTATATTAGATTTATATTAGATAGATAGATAGATAGATAGATAGATAGATAGATAGATAGATAGATGATAGATAGATACAGATATGCAACAAATTATAAATAATGCTTAGATCATAAACAATGTCGAGCAGAATTGGAAAATGAGCAACTTTGCAGGAAGCAGAGAAGTAAGAACACTGCTATTAATAAGTCAGTGCACGTAAAGATACAGCCTTACTCAACGAACTGCAAAATGTTTAAATGCAGAAACAAAGAGATAGTGAAGAATTGTAAATTCCATACTAACGAGTAATTTTTAAATTTTACCATCTAAAAAAATGGGAGGTGTATTACTAGTGGGAGAGACCAGTAAATTGGTTTAGTGGTTGTTAGCAGGATTAGCCCCCTCAGGGAATTCTGCGTGGAATCTGTTCAGTGCCTCTCTCCTGAATTTGGGCACTCACTGGCAGTCCTTGGCATTCTGAGGCTGTGGGTGCATTATTTCATCTGTGCTTGCACCTGCACACAGCTCCTCCCTGTTTGCCACCTCCTGAGCATCTCTCCTTCATCTTTCTTCTCTCCTTGCAAGAATCCCAGTTGCATCAGCTGAAGGACCACCAACAACCTCATCTTAACCTACCTACATTTACAATTGACCTATTTCCAATAAAGGTCACATTCACATGTATGGAGAAATTAGTATTTCACAAAAGTCTTTTAGGAGTGAACAATTCAAACTATAACAGATCGTGAGATATTTTAATTAATTTTAGATAGCCTCTTGTTTTGAATAGTTCAGGGTTAGAAGGAATGTAGGTTCCAAACAAATATTTATTGGCTGAATAAATTACTCAATCTATACAGCTGTCTGCTCTAATGTGTAAGAGCTTTAGAGACAGAGTCTATAGTCTTACTTGAATTCATGCCTTAATGCTTAATTAAAAGAATGCTTCCCTCTAATCAGGGTCTTTGTATCTGCATTCTTTGTCTAAATAACTAGTTGATGGATTGTTTGCTATATTGATCCAATCAGTCATTTAAGTGGACCCCTGTTAACTGCTCCACTCAGTCAAAGCAATCTTGTTACCCTTTAGATGCTGCTTCTTTAACAACTCAAGCTCCTTTCCGCCTGTGGTGGACTCGGAGGAGATATTCACCTCATAGTAGTCCTCCATTCTTTTAGCATCTAGGCCAAACAATCCAAAATTCTGTTGTCTTCTATAAGAACACATGCTTAGATTCTTAAACTACTCCAAATGCGTAGAAAATGTCACTGGTTGGATTTTGTTTCAGAGAATTAAAACTCTGCATTTTGCTGCTATGGTTTTACTTCGATTCAATTTGTTTTTTCTTTTAGGACAGAGTCCTACTATTTAACCCAGGCTGGCCTGCTGCCTCAGCCTCCTAAATGCTGAGATCACAAGCTTCTACCACCTCATCCTACTGAAATACCTTTATTGTTACAAAGCCCAAGACTCAGACTCACTGTGTCTTAGAAATAAAAAACAAGACTCTAATTAGACTCCTTCAAATTCTGGTGCATGTTAAATCGAATATATTCTTTTCCAATCTGAGTTGTACATAAACATTTCAATTTTCTTCTATGCTTAAAAAGCACACCTCAGGAACACTAAAACTAACAAACATATAGATTTGGAATATTTTCTGTGTATTATCAAATACATTCATACATAGATATGTTTGTATGTAATTTCAGAGATGATTGAATAAAGCATTTTTATTTCCATTTAATTCTTAATTATCTTGCAGAAAAAGATGTTACATCTAATTCCTTTGATCATATTTGTTACATTATGGAGCAACACAAGAGCATTGTTATGCAGTTTCTCATGGAAGCCTCTTCTATACCCTATATTTTCTCACTAATCTTGAGATTTTTCACTGTACAAACCCATTTTATTTGGCATAGAATAGACACAAAAAATTAATTTCAATATGAAGCATACATAGGTAAATGCTGTTTCCAAAGAACCAATTTACTAAACATATTCAGAACTCTGAACTCTCTAATTGACTCTGGTTAATTTGTACAACAGGAAATCTAAATGGAGCCCATCATTGGAAGGGCTCTAAACGGCTTTTGAGTACATTCCAAACACATAACAAACATGTAAGTGTATCTTATACTATTTCTGAGAAACATTTTATTTTGTTTGGAGCAATCAGCCATGAGAAAGAATTGAAGTTTCTCTAAACAAAAGGGAAGATTTCTTACAAGTGAGTCACAGAGGACTGACAGTGAATCTTCTTCCGTTCATAACCTCCAGTCCTAGGAGTTTCCCGGGGATGACACTCTCGGCCCCTGCTTCCTGGAATCTGTTCCTAACTCCTCTGTACACTGCCGTTTACTGTTTCTCAGCTTAAATTTCACACACAGTGAACAAAACAGTTACAGGTAGATCTTACTAGTGCAGCTTATTGTAGGAAATAGGGCATTTTGCTTGGTCAATGACTAAGTAGGTAGCAGAAATTTCATGGTGATATATCTGAGGCACTGACTAACCACTCTAGTCCTTCATCTGTAATGCACATGCATATCTTAGCTGTCTATTTATTGATCTTTTTTGTCGTTTTTTATTGTTGAGTCATTTTTATTATTTAAAAAAAAATAAATTAAATATATTTTGACCATGTTCTTCCTCTCCTCTATGTTTTTCCAGATCCTCTCCTCTTTCCTATCCACACAACTTTCTTTCCTCAAAAAACAAACCAAAACCAAATAAACACCCCCAAACCTAGAAAACAAAAATATAACATCATCCAAAAAGAAAAAAGACATCAAACTGTAACCAAATAAAAGCATACAAAAAAAAAAAAAAAAAAACTCGTAGAATCCATTATTTGTTGGTCAACTGCTCCTAAATACCCTGTGTCATTCCACTGGAGAAAACTGATTTGTCCCTCTCATACAGGTACAAGTGACAGCTCAGTCGTTAACCTTTACCCTAGTGGCTAAGTTTTCATGCATTCATTTTTTAAATATATAATTTATTGATTTTTAACATCTACATGGCAAACAGCACACAACCATGACTATTCATTGAATGCTTACATGTCAATTGTTACATTTCTTCTCCTTTAATATATTAATATGATGTGCTATATTGTTATATTTTTCTAAAATGCATTTCATCGGATGTTAATATTGTTAAATGACTTACTTTGGGCCATTTTAGAACACTTTCTCTTATTTTTTTAACTTTCTATTTCCCTATTACCAGATGTACTATTCATGGTTACACATAATTCATGTCCATCATTGCTTCTTGACACAGAGTCTCCCACTATAGCCCAGGCTGGCTGATAAATGGTTGGCTCCCTAAGTAGCTCAGGCTATCCCAGAGCTCCCGGTGATCTTCCTGTTTACCCTCCTGAGTGCTGGAATTCAAAGCATGGGCCATATTCAGTTCCATGACACATTTTTAAGCAAGCTTGAAAGCAGAGCATTTTAGTAAGTACATTCAATATACACACACTTACTTTTTGATATATGGGGGCACAGTTCTGGTGTTCCTGTTTTTCACTTTCCACTGAATGTCTTGTTTGCTTTTGTGTTTTTTTTTTCTTACTTTCTTCTCTCTTAGATGGATAATGTTGTACAATAGTCTTCTTTTTCTATACTGACCTGGAAGCTTTTGATTACTTTTAGTGCCTATTTTAATATTTGGTATAAAAATTTTAGTTTGAAATATTCTTAGATGAAAACACTCAACACAAACATAGAGAATATTTATAAACACATATAAGAAGGCACTTGTATCCAAAATGTACAAAGAACTTCTAAAGCTCAATTAAAAAGTCAAATATTGAGTGATTTTTTTAAATGAAAAAGAAACAACAGATCACTCATCTAAGAAGTTTCATGGGATACAAATAATAATGTTGCTATTACATGTTATCAGGAAATTAAAAGTAAAGCAACACTGAATACCTATCAGTGCAGAAAAGTTAGAAACAGATTTTTTTTTAAAAAAAAAGAATGCTAACAAAGATAAGGAGAAATAGGAACTTTTATTCATTGTGGGAATACAAAATAATGCAACCATTTTAGAAGACTATTCCTCACAAAACAAAATGTAGTGTTCCCTTAAGGGACAGCAAGGGCACTCCTTGAAATTGCCAAGTCAAACTGAAAGTTATGTCTGCACAAAAACACACAAATCATTATCTACACTGGCCTTATTCATAATCACCAGAACCTGAGCTCAATGATGTGTATTTAAGTAAATGAACTAATAAACATAGATGTGTTCACATAATGAAATCTTATTCATTAGTAAAAATGAAATTAGCTCTTAAGGCATAAAAAGATGTGGAAGGATTTTAATATGTATTAGTAAGTAAAATAAACCAAACTGAAAAGGCTCATCCTGTACAATGTCCACTGATGGAAATTCTGGAGTAGATAAAGTTGTAGAGATGGTTAAAAGGCAAATTGTTGTCCAAGGTTCTAAGGAAGACAGGTGTGAGTGAATGCCCGGAGCAAAGACTGTTATGATGCTGAAAATCATTCTCTACAAGTTCTCAATGACTGCTACATACCCTGAGACCATTCGATTGTACAGCACAACTAAGTAAGGATAAAATTTTCTAGCACAACAAAGAAGCAAAATAAACTATTGATAATAGTTAATAATATTCCAACATCATTTCATTCACTATAGTTAACATACTGGCATAGAGTGAAGTTTTACTAATGAGGGACATGTGTGCAGAGATGAGGCAGGTATCTGCAATTCTGTACACTGACTTCTCAACTTTTTACAACATGTATTAGTTAATATTAAAGTTTTTTCCCGTTGTCTACACACGTGTGGTCAATTTTTGACAAAGGTGAAAAGCTAACTCCATAGAGAGATAGTTTTGCTGTCAACATGTATGTTGTGACATCTATATGCAAAAGAATGAACTCTAACACTTGCCTAGGAATATAAAATATTTAGTTTCTAAAACATCATTGAGCTTTGTGTATAAAGAAAACTATGCAATTTCTGGGTGAAAAGACTGAAAGTTCTTTGTGGCCTTGATTTATGTAATAATTCTCCAATCTGCACCAGAAGTGTATACAAGAAAAATGGAAAAATAGATGTTATAAAAGTTGAATAATTTTTAATGAAATTTTTATGGTTTTTTGTTGTTTAGTTTTGTTTTTTTCTTTTTTGGGGAGGTGGAATTGGTTTTTCAAGAGACAGAGTTTCTTTCTGTGGTCCTGTTTGTCCTGGGACTCACTCTGCAGACCAGGCTGGCCTCAAAATCAGAGATCTTCCTGCCTCTGTCTCCCAAGGACTGGGATTAAAAGTGTACACCACCACTGCCTGGCAAAATTATTACAAATTTTTAAAAAAATTGAAGATTTGCACAAAACTTTCATAATTCAAAGAGTGAGCAAAAAATCAAAATATTTACACATTTCATTTATAAGACTAAATATGAACAAATGTAATGGCCAAATGCATTTTTACATTATTGCATTATTATACAAAAGCATTATTAGAGAAATGCAAATGAAAATACAAGGGATAGCAGTAGAAGCCTTCTAGAATGACATTTTTTCCCTAAAACTTAGAATCTCAAATACTAGCAAAGAAACTTCATACTTGTTTGTAGGAATGAAAAGTGATACAGTTGTTGGGGGAATGTTTTAGCAGTTTCTTATACAGTTAAATATTAATCTGCCATACACCCCAGAAATTAGGTTTCAGTCATTTACTCCAAAGAAGTGAAAATGTAAGTCTATGCAAAGACTTCTATGTAAGGCCAGCATTTGTCACCAAGCAAACAACCTCTTTCATCCCAGGATGCTGTGGTAGAAGAAAACTGACTCTCACGAGTTGTCCTTTGACCTCCACACAATCACTGTGGCATGTGCATACCTGGGAGACACACACACACACACACACACACACACACACACGAGAGAGAGAGAGAGAGAGAGAGAGAGAGAGAGAGAGAGAGAGAGAGAGAGAGAGAGGAAATAAATAATTATGATTTAAAGCTACTTTTTATAATGCCTCTTCATAAGAGATCATGGGAGCTTTATTTGTAAAGAACCAAAGCACTGGAAAAAATCTGAACGCACTATACACTGCAATATATGTCCATAGGATGGAGGCAATCAGCCACACCACTGGTTACACTTGTTCCTCTGCCAGCCCCGCAGCTTTGGAGGCACTGTAATGAGATAGGACCCTGGCCATGTGCCACATCTGCCCTGCTGTTACTAGTCTGTGGTGATTTTTGTAATGTTCTGTGTCACTGAATCAGACATGCTGTATGGGTTGAGCTCCCAAGGGCAGAAAAAGAGGCTCCATACCCAGAATATATGTCAAATCTAGCCAAAATGAATTGCTGCCCCTCTCAGGGGAGACAAGGTCCTGTGTAATCAACTTCTCACTAAGACTGCTCTCTTCAAAGGCTAATGCTGCCACAGGGCTCAGCCTCCTGGCAGACATTTCTTGGTAGGAGTAGCAAGCTAGCTCAAACTCAAGGAGCAAAAGGCCACTCTTCAGAGCCACACACACAGGCTATTTCTGACTTTGTGGAAGCAGCTGTAGGGTAGGTACAGACAACAGCTGGCTGAGGTCAGACGGCACTGTCCTATGCTTCTCTTTCAGGGTGAGGTGCTTGCCTTTCTGCGCTGTTGTGATATAAAGATCTCAATTTGTAAGGTATTCCCTTGTCTATACAGTTTTCTTGATTTTTTAATTTAATTATTAAACTATTTTGTATAAAATATATTTCGACCACATTCTTTCTCCTAACTCATCTTCTCCCAGGTCTTCCCCACTGGTTTTATTAGCTTTTGAGATTATTGATTGCTCTTTCCTAACTCACTCATTTTGTTGTTGTTCTTTATGGATGTAGTTTTTTACAAAATATCCTAAGCATATTTGTGTTAAAATATTTGCAGGTGGTTCTACTCTGTAAATTTTTTTCATGAAAACTTAGGAATAGAACCTTGGTCTTTCTGCATGCCAGACAAGCACTGTTACCAATGAGCTGCATTCTCAGCTCCCTTTTCACATTGTAGTTGGGGACAATGTCAAAGCATGCTGTCAAGGTTGACATTGAACTCATTCTGTATCCCAGGTAGGCCTTTAACTTGAAACCCTCCTGTTTCAGACTTCCAGGTAGCTGGAATCTGGGCCTGAGGCACCTGACAAGGCTTATGAAGGGAAATGTTATAAGACAAAAAATCAAGCCCATAGTTTTGGTGTTATCTCTTCTGTAATACTTGATTTGTTCTGCCCTGTGAGTATAAAAAGTACTCCAGGACTGCATCCTTCATCTGTTCCTTTGTGCTTCTTGATTCTTTCATCCTCTTCCCTAAACCTCTCATATTAAAACTATGTCTTGCTTTTTTTTTTTTTAAACTGCCCTTATACAACAAAGTTGTAAAGAAATACACAGTCCCTGTCAAAGTCCTCTTGAGACTTGGTTCAAAGTCCCATGTGCTCTTTTCTGTTTTTCTTGATTTCCCAGAAACCACTTTTCCTTTTTTGTAGCCTTGTCAATAAGAGAAGCACATCACCCAGACTGAGGTTTCAAGTAGTGAAGTTGGTTCTACTCTACGACCTCCTACAGAGCAATTGTCTGTACATCCATTAACTATGTCAATGGAGACACTTACTCCATATATTTGTTGCTTTGGTGTATCTATTTACACTTTACATTTGAGATATACTAAAAGTATATCTCATAACCAGGCATGGTGATGTATGCCTACAATCCCAACACTCGGGAAGCTGAAGCAAGATGATAGTAAATTGCGGATTTGTAAAATCTGCATAGCAAGTTCATGACCAGCTTGAGCTATATAACTAGAGCTTGACTCAGACTAATCATCATTATAACTATCATCACCATCATCATCGCATCACACCCACCAGCACCGTCATCACCATTGCCATATATTCCAGTAATATACATTAGAATCAAAGACTATTTCAAAGTATGAATTCACAAGGCTACTTGGATGTTTGACATATGTCTTTAAATATTTGTTTAGTAAATAAATAAAATATTCTTTTTCTTGTTAAAAGTCCTTTTGAGCTTATACTATTCTATCAAATTGAAGTGAACTTTACCTTTTCTCAAATCTACTAAGAATTCCAATATAATTGTCCCTACTAAGAATGACTGAATGAACATATACCCTCCATAAAATGATTTTCATTATTTGTCCATTGAATTTATAATAAATCTCTTTTATAGAAATAAACTCTAGGGCTGCCACCTTAAGTGACTGTCTATACCCATCTTATTTACTCTGCAGTTTTTGTACCTCATACAGTAAAATGCATTGGTATATTCCCAAATTTTTATGAAAACAAATTACTATGAGCCACAGATGAAGAGAATATATTATTTTAATCACTAATCTCTCTTCTAAAATATGTGAAAACATTTCTCATATTAATTAAAGCAGTGGTAGGCCCATTTTATGTGTCACATCAAATTTAGCAGAGAAGTTTATATTGTTTCCATATTATTATAGACATATGCTTGGTTTCCTTTGAATTATGTGGATATAAAGAAATGAGTTTCATAAAATGTGATGTTTTATAAAACTTTTTCAAAAGATCTTTAGTGTTAATATTCCCATTCTATATTCCTTCCTCTATCCTGTTCTCCCATCCTCTACCCACTTAACCCATGGAAAGCTTACTTGTATATGTATGTATACACATACATAAAAGTGGAGTTACCTTACAACAGGGTGACATAGCCCCTACTAGACACCACAGGCTAACAAAAAGTCCAGTGCCAGGAATAGATTACCATTTTGTGAGCTGTTGGAGATGGGGTCCCAAAGACTCCCAAACATTCCAAGCTATTGTCCTTGGTTACCTCCAGAACTTGAAGGTAAGATCCTATTGTTAAAAATACCACATGCTTGAATCATAGACTATGGAGAAATCAAGCTGGCAGTGATCGGGACACTTCATCCCTACAGACTAGCTCTCATAGTGATGGAAGATGTTGTACTTGTTACTGGAAGAAAGAATCATCACCAGTCTTACCCTCACTGTGAATCTTACAAGCTACCATAATGACTACCTGGGCAAACCATGCTCACTGGCAAAACAGTGGCATGAATATCATGGAGTATTTATTCAATCTCTGACTGGATTTAAGATCCACTCTACAGGATGAAACCTATAGCTGGATCCGCTAGCTGGACCAAGAATGTGTGGCACTGAGTGCTAGAGTAGAACCTGCTGCTACCTTTCTGCTAATGGCCATAAAATCAAACCAGCTCCTAATGCCTTACCACTATAGCAATATTCAGTCATCATCACAGAAGCTTCTTCTTGCAGTAGATGACAACACAGAAACCCACAACTGGAAAACACTCAGAGAATAAGAGACTACAGAATGCTCATTTCTACCTGAGATAATCTGTATCACATCCAGTCCTCCCAAGGCTCAGTCATCATCCTAGAAGAGGGGTCAAGAAGACTGTAGGACCCGAGATGGAGGGTGACTACAGGGAAATAATGTTTTCTGGACACAGCATGGTAGTGGCACATATGAAGTCACCATGTTTGTGACAACACATACAAGCCCTGCATAAACTCGACCAGGAAAACCCCAGCCTGGAGTGGGTAGGTGGGCATCAAGTTTCATCCCTAGCTAAGAACGTATTGACAATTGATAGCTGCCAGGAAAAGAGTCAGTTTTCTGTAAGAGTGTGGTCCTGGCAGGTCCAGTGGATGACCACACAGCCAAGAGTGTATGGGCAGCAGTAATTAGGCTTGGTGGATCTTCCAGAAAACAAACAACAAAAAATAGGAAACAAAGTGACATTAGTAGGGAAAGGGATGGATCTCAGAGGGACTTAAGAGAGGGAAAAAGTAATATGACCAAATACAGTTTTTTAACTTCTCAAAGAACTAATAAAAAATATTTTTAATTTTTATAATTTTTTAGATTTTTTTAGTGTTTTATGTGTATTAACATTTTACCTATATGTACTTTTTTGGTTTTTTTTTTTTTTTTTTTTTTTTTGGTTTTTCAAAACAGGGTTTCTCTGTGTAATTTTCTCACTCTGTAGACGAGGCTGGCCTCGAACTCACAGAGATCTGCCTGGCTCTGCCTCCCCAGTGCTGGGATTAAAGGCGTATGCCACCACCTCCTGGTGCCATGAAGCACTGCCTTCCAGATACGACAGCCACGGCAGCGGTGCAGCTCCCCCAGCACGGGACCCTCAACCTTCCACAGCTGGATGGAGGAATCACCCACGGGACCCCACCCTTCCCTTGGAGCCACTGACTCATAACAGTTGTGTGGGAAGGTGTGTCGTTTTCTTCAGTGGTATAGTCGCTGAAGGACAAGACAGGAAAAGTAGTTCAGAAGGACAGGAACAAGAGATAACAAGCAAGGGAGGAAGAGTGAACATAATCGCAATATGTTATATGTATGTATATATGTGTGTGTGTGTACAATACATATTACATATACATAATTAAATATATACATGTCAAACAGTGAAAATATAATGCTAGAAAAGTGATGTTATATTTTAACTATTATTTTAATATAATGTGTCTAGAGTATTATCTTTCTAGGGCAAAAATGAACTGTGAGGAAAGCGTTCAGAGCTAAGAAGGCATAAATAGGCTCAGTGGGTTAAAGTACTTGTCCCCAAGTCTGGTGGCCTGAGTCTGACCCTTGAGACCCACATGATGGAAAAAGACAACCGACCCCACAAGTTGCCCTCTGACACTTACATCTCTGTGCACACAACAAATAAATAAAGACATTAATTAATTTGTTAATTAAAAACAGAACTAATAGATAAAGTAAAAGCAGAAAACTCAAGCTTAAACTTCATCTACCCTATATAGGTGCCATTGGCTGTATTCCTTTGTAGATAGACATTTTGCTTTCATATATATTTAAATTTTTGCCAAAAACACGGGGTTTTTGTTTGTTTGTACAGCCTTAAGAACCTTGGCCTAGGTCCTGAGGAAGAGCTGTGACACCAATGTTTTTTCTCCCTAATACCTTGCATGGCCACTAGCAGAATATAACCTTCTGTGAACACTGTTAGAGGAAAAATGTAAAATTTTTCCTGTTTATTATGAGTAACGCAATTCATTTTACATGTACATTTATAGAAAATAACTATCACTAATAATAGAGATTTTTATCATGTTGACAAGCATCATGGTGGTGATTTAGTGCAATGTCCTGTTTAATTTTCTAGACCATCAAGACAAGCATTTCAAAATAAAAAACACTGAATGGTCACATTTCTATGACTTAAAAAATCTTTTAATGTAGAGAAGTTGAGAATCTTCCTAAAGTTTCCTAGAGACTTGGAACAAGTGTAATATCTGAACAGAAGTGGACCTAGTAGTCTTTCTTTTCCATGTTACAAATCTCTGTACTACATATGTTTTTAACATTTCATCTCAATAACAACTTTATTACATTCAAGGTTGACTATTTGAGCACAACAATACAAAGAAGTGTTTTGTTTTTTTTTTTTTTTAAGAAAAAGCCTGAGGGTTCAATACTATCAGAGATGAGGGCCATGCTTTCCGTTTGATTTGGCTTTTCTTGTGTGTGTGAATAAACATTTAAATTTCTCACCTTAGTAGGAGTAGAAGGAATATCTGTCTCCAGGACACAGATTTATCCCAAAGCAAAGGTGAAGAGGGGAAAGAATGGGAACTTGGTGCAGAAACCACATCAGGAGCAGCTCCACCCTCACACAGCTGCCTATCACACTCACGAGAACTGTCTCCAGGCACAGGGCATTTAGGAGGGAAACCGCAAGTCACCCATCTAACTTAGAAATGAGAGGATCCAAGTGGTGTATGCTGCAGAGGAGAACCTCACTGGGAATTATGACAATAAGGAGTGTCACACGCTAAGCAGAATAAACTTCTTTATTTTATTCCACTAAGGACATAAGAGGATTAAGTCTTTACTAGTTAACGTGTTATCTCCGTTATGGACTCTCCAAATGAATGGCTTTAATTTTGACAAATAAAAGGTTGCTTTCCCACACAGTCCACCAGAGTGAAAAAAAGGAGGCTACCCTCTGCTTGGCCCCATTTTCCATGCTCCTATGGAACTGAGGGAAAGGCTCTTTCTCTTTTGAAAGACTGGCCCTTATTCCAGTATGCTCTAGCCTGTCTGAGCAGAGAACATTTTAAATCATCATAATTATATTTCACATGGCAATAAACACTTTCAGTTTAAGTGCGCATAATTTGTCTCTTTGTCTGATTCTCTTTGTTACATTAGTTTTCTCCATGGTGAGCACAAAATAACAGGATTCATGATGATTCCCTAGAGGTTACTCCTACCCCTCCCCCTTTAAAAATTATCAGGATGCTTTGTTTACCATTTTTTAAGGAGAAAAAACAAAGTTGGGTTTTAGAGAAAATTTGTCTCTCTAAGCCTTTGATTTAAGTGTGTGTGTGTGTGTGTGTGTGTGTGTGTGTGTGTGTGTGATAACACAAAAGTTCTTCCAGTAGAATCCAGGTTTCCTGCATCTTCCTGTGTATCTTTCAAGTCTGTCCTCTAGCCAGTCTAAAGTTGACCTAATTCAGGGTCAGCACCAGCTGGCCATGATGGCTGTTCAAATGCAGCAGCGAGTGCAGTCCTAACCTCTGGACCACACGGTGGAGTTTTTCACTGTCTCTCGGCGTCCACCTGTTCTGTGGTCTAGTGGAGGACTGCAACCCCATGAAGTCTGCTCCCTGGCTCGAGACCATCACATGTGCACTCAAGCTGCTAGCACACAGCCAGCTGTAGCCCAACCTCCGTGTTATCAGATGACGGATGGCTTCATATCAGGTGTGTAAACCTACGAGCTACCCCATCTGGTAAATGATTTGAGCTGTCTGCCCTTGCTTGATGAATGGGGAAGTGACAAGGCCCATCAGAGTGACCCCTGCGGCCTCCCTGCTGCCGCCCCAACAGCCCCTGTCTTGTTTGCCCTACTGCTTTACTTTCCCAATTCTGCTGTCACTCAGCTGAGGTTAGACCTACTGTCACTAAATTCTTGCTACCTTGCATCATTAATCCATAGATTTTCCTTGCAGTGACCTTCATAAAATAGATTCCAGGACACCAACAGACACGTGGTCAGAAATAGATGGCAAGACATGAGATCCAGTCCAGTGATTTTAGAGGACGTTTCCCACCACTTCTCTCAATCTGTTTTGAAGTAATGTGGTTATTTGGAGGATACTGCATACTTTACCTTGAAATCAAACTAGGGTCCTCTGTAAGAAATACAAAAGTATTGTGCTGTATATAGATCTGAAGAATAAAAATCCCTCTATAGGGGATGGGAGACAACTTGGTGGTTAAAAGTGTTTGCTGTCAGGTATGAGGGCTTAAGTGCAGATCTCCACAACCCACATAAAAGCAAACATGTACCATAAGCATCTGTAATTCCAATGCTCCCACAGGGAGGTAGAGACAACAGACTGTCTGGAGACTCTGGCCCATCCCTGAGGACTCCTCTGACTTCAACATGTGTGCCATGATATATGTGGATTCACACACACACACACACACACACACACACACACACACACACACACACACACACAAATGTATATCTACATACACAAACGTAATTATTAGGTGGGAGGTGACCATCAGTATCCCTTTGCTACTATTTGAAGGTTTTCTCCAGCCCCCTTTTGTGAAACAGTTTCTGATTTTGCCTTCTAATTTTGAAAAATTAAAGTTATCATAAAGCTGTACTGTGCTGGTCACTGCTGACTTTTGCTCAATATGATCACTCCTATAAGGGACATGAATGCTTGAGGCAACATTGACAGAACTCAAGATAAAATTTGGATTTCACTCAGTGGAATTAGCCTTTCTCCTCACCTTTCCTGTGTGTTAGAAGATGCAGTCTGCTTACAGGCAGTGTATCATATCAATTGCTCATCATAGCAAGCACCGAATAATGGAGATTTAGCACAAAGCACCAACACTTCTCCAACTATTTTCTATGTAGTATTTGTTTTCATTACCATGTCCAAATGACTGTGAAAGTCTTGGAAGTCAAGTACCAATTGTTTTATTTTTAATTTTAAGACATACTGTCATCTAGATCTTTAATAAAAATGCTGCTTGCCCCCCCCTTCATAAAGCACTGCATTTTTTTGTGGCCATGAACAGTGAATAAACAAAACAAAGGAGGCGTTTAATGGGAATGACAGCACAGCAGGTACATTTATGATTTAGTATCATTTCAGTTTTCATCCAGGAAAATTGTCAGCCGTTCCAGGAATAAAAAAAAATAAAATGCTATGTACTGTGTGGTGTAACCTCTTTAAATTGGCAATTTGTAGCTGTTTGATAATTCATTCTTAAGCAAACCTCAACCACTTGCTACCTGCTGTATTCATTAGCCTGTCCATCTTCTTATTCCCTGTAGAGCCTGGGGAACTATGATTGTTAGAAAAGTGCTATGCTGCTGTGTATATTTGCCACTTAGTGTGTGTGTGTGTGTGTGTGTGTGTGTGTGTGTGTGTGTGTGTGTGTGCACGCCACTTATTTTTATGCAATTGTTTGAGAAAGATGAGCAAAGCCCCTCCCCCTTTTTTGGTCTTGGGGATAAATATTAACATTTTCTGGATGTGTGGCAACAGATCCATTTCAGATAAATAATGCATTACACACTGTGTTGTATGCAGTAGAATTTTTTTAATTCAGTTATTGAGCATAACATGCAAAGCTCAATATAGAAACTACCAAATTTTAGGAGCAACAGCTCTCTGTATGTGGCACATTTGCAAATATGAGTATTTCAGGGTGCAAATTAAAATAGTTTGATGCACCATATCACACTTTCTCAATGAAAGGGAAACTTTCCTTGTGCTTACTATAAACACTTCATTTACACGTTTATTTGAGACTTTGTTAAATTAGATTATGTAAACACAGGCTGGATAGCAAGTCAGATTTAATACACACGAGTTTTGAAACTGACTTGCAGAGCATGGCAAACATAAAAGTATAAAGGACTTCACCAAGATTTATTGATTCACGTCAAGGCATCATTACTTTTCAAAGTGTGAAAAATGATCATATATTTATGACCTGCCGACTGAAGCTGTTCTGTGAATTAGCAAAGCTCTGGAGAGGAGCAGCCTAATTGCATTATCATAGAATCAGAGATGGTTGTCAATTTCCCCTATTTAGCTTTTCTCCTTTAGTTTGTTAAAATGAAGGTGCCATACGTTGGTTGAATTCACTAATACCCTGATGAATGAGGTATTTTCCCAGAAGGCTGGCTACAAGTATAAACAGTGAATTAGGAATGAAAGACCATCAATCATATCTCCTTCACGCAGATCCCTGCCCTGAGAGTATCCATTAGATATTAGGGCCACTTTAAAAGTTGTGTGCAGGATTCACTGACAAAACCACGTAAATTGTCCATAATCCTTGATGTCCCCTGTGGAGGCTACAGTCATGAAGTCAGACACTTCCTTCATTAATACAGTGATCGATAATTGTGTCTCTTGTTTTGGCAGTTGTGTTTCTGTTTTAGAAACGCACCATGCAGTCTACCTTGTGTACACTATTGTTTCTCAACAGTACCCTAGCTGGAAGACTGGACTCTGTTATGATGGCTGTTTCAGCTTTACAGGAGTCAGGAACTGAATGTTTACATTTATATTTTGGTCATCTACAAGTCTAGGATGACCTGGGAATTTATGTAGTGGTTTCATTTTGGCTTTTCATTTTGAGGTTTTTCTTTTTTTCTTTGTTTTTATGCAGGGTCAGATTTTGCCCTCAGGCACCCATGTATGATTCCCTTGGGGTTCAGTCTCTTTAATGGAAATTATGAGTATGCATCCAAGGGCAAGATTCTTCCCTCGGGGATTTATTCTGCCTCAATGTGCAAACATAATTCTCATTAAAATTAATAAGAATTGTACATATGCATCTAGGGAAGAAATAGACTCCTCCTAGATTCAGATCACCTCATTCTGGTTCATGAAGGAAAAAAAATAAAAATAAAAGAGGCAGTATCTGCCGTGGAAGTGGGTGTGCAGCCAAGGAGTGTGATTTCAGATGCACAACCAGAGTGGTCACCTGCACCATGTATGAGGCACAAGTCCTTTTTTCTTTCTTCATTGCAAAAGCTTGTACTGGGACTGGAATCAAGCTCTAATTTGCTAAGCTTTTCTCGGCATTATAATTATTCCCATGGTGTCTTCTCCAGAGCATTGAGAGAAACTGGGCCTTGCTTATGTTTGATTCCTAGTTTGTGGGTTTGGGATCATTTGTATTTATTGGAATCATTGGGCCATAATATTTGTCTATTCTTTCCTTTTGTAATGCTTCAAAAATACCTCTTATTTGACTGGCTAAGTGGTATTTAACTCCTGGTGTGTTTTAGGGTCTGAGAAATCAGCTTTTATTCTGGGGAAATGCAGCTTTAATGCACACATTGCTAAACTTGTGTAAATTCAACCAAACAACATCTTTCAACTGAATGAATCTATGCAGCAACAGCATGAAGAAAGAGAAGCCAGAATCTATTAATCTGCTCATTTCTGTTGTTGCAACAATAAATCAATGACAAAATTATTATCTAACCCATCTGAAGAACATCTTCTTTCTAAAAAGTAAATAATTCCCAAAATACTAAGATGCTTATCTGAATGTGAAGTTTGGGTCTATTCACTACTAAAAACCAGGAGAGTGTAAACATTATCACTTTTATCAACTTAGCTTCACGAATACAAAAACCATATTAAATCTGTCTTCAAGTTTTTAAAAAGTAGGTATGGGAAGCTGACTTTTCTTAAAGATTTATTTTAGTTTTTAAAAATTATGTGTAGTGTGTGTACCTGCACATGGGCATGTGTACATTAGTGCAGTAGCCCACGGAAACCAGAGGTCTTGAATCCCCTGGAGCTGGAGTTACAGACAGTTGTGAACTGCCTGATGTGGGTGTTGGGAACCAAACCAAACTCAGGTTCCCCAGAAAAGCAGCTGGTGCTCTTATCTGTGGAGCCACCTTTCCATCCCCAGACCAATTTTAAAATCAACCAAAAACAGCTTAAATTTGTACCAATAAAAATATGAGTGTAAGCTCTGGGTGGGGAAAAAAAACTTGACTTCCTTGCTTGGCAGCTACAGCTCACTGAGTGTGCAGGACAGTGGGAGAAAGGGTTTAGAACTTGGCCTTTGGGTAAAAGGAATGACCAGAACCAAATGGCTTGCTCTTAAGTCCACTGATTGGGAAAGCCAGATACAAACAGCAGGCCATCAAAGCTTCCAGGAAAAGAATTCCCTCTACCCATGGGCTGAAAGAACACCACCCTCATGAGCCCAGGACCTTGGCACATTCAGGAATTTCTACCTCAGCAGAAATCCAGAAAGCTTCTTAGTATTAGTAGGTAGTCAGCTTTCCAGAGGTTGGTAAGTCATCCAGAATTTCAAAATAAATAAATAAATAAGTAAGTAAAAATTAAAAAAAAAAAAAAAAAAAAAAAAACTGAAAGATTCCAAAGCCGGCCACTGGTGTGATTCAAGAGCCTAGCAAAGGCAACAGCCAGGTTTGTCTGAAGATGCTAACCTATGTGCCATGGCATCAAGGCCTCATCAGCCAAAGACACGCTGTTGGTTCTTGAGATACTGGAGAACTGGAGTGGCTTTGGTTTTTATGGCATTTTTGTAATACATTTGTAAAATACCTTGGTTTAATTTGTGACTTTCCTGTAAGAAGTTGTTTGTGCAGCATTTGTATTTAAGTAACCCCATATTCCATGTGACTGCAGTGAAGGAAGCATGTGGCTCCAAGTGGTGACTGTGCAGAAGGGAGGGGGCCATTTGTTGCTTCCCACTGTGCGCATTTCTGCATATCAATGACATGAAGCATTATTAAAGCATTAGAATGAATAAGTAACTGATAAACGAGTTAAATCTACAGTAGTATGTGGGCTCTGTCCAGGGTGGTGATGCAAGTCTTAATCACAATGCAATTTACAGTTCTTTAATTAAAAAAAATAAAAATGAAAATGAAAGGTCAGCCTGGTAGTTATAGAATACACTGTGTGCTTGTCATTGGGATGTATAACTTTGAATATTCTTGGTTTTCTCCTAACTAGATTTTACTTTTATTCACAAATACTGTGTGCTATCCTTTGTATACATCCTCATTCTACTACATGCTAATGCACTGTGTAGCTGCCAATGTAAGCAAACACTGAATATCTATGCAGTACAATAAAGTAAGTTATTCATACCACCATCCTATGCTGTTCATATTCTGAACTAGTTAGCGAAATTTTTCATTGTATTGGGCATGCTCTTATAACGATGTTGAGTGTTTTTGTTTTCATGATGCTGCTGTTGTTGTCTTCTCTAAGAGATAATGATACAATGTTTTCCATTCCCTTGAATCAGAAGTGAGTTGGCATGGAAGAGAGACACAGTTCAAGCTCATTGTACCTCTGCCGGTTAAGATGGTATGGGGTCAGGTGCTAAGAAACAATTTCCACAAATTAAAATACCCCATCCTACAGGGAAACTCAGTAAGACTCAGTAAAATTATAGAGGGAGACTCAATGAGACTCAGAAAGTTGATAATTCACAAGTCTCAGGAAGTCCCAGAAACTGTCGAATTCAGGAGGCTCTTCCCTCCCCAAGATTATATAAGCAGTCAGAACTCTGAGAAGACCCTCCCCTCACGGAACTGCCTGAAAGCCAGCAACAAGTGCTCCACTTCCACATTTTGAGAATCTTCACACATGCCTGGGTGGGCTTTGGTGATGCAACTGTCTTTGAGTTGCTTATGCACCTGAAATTAGCCAAAGTCATATAGGTAACTGCAGTAAAACCATTGATTCACCAAGGTGACCTCCAGCGGTATCATTGCTTTGATTTGCTGTTTATTCCCATGTAGGCTGAGTGGATGTTTGTTCACATGCTCCCAGAAATAGTGTCATACAAAATCAAGTTACGTCTGGTTACGATACTATACTAGAAAAGGCCCTTTTGTAGAGATGGACTTCCAAGTGCTTTTAAAATTTATCCTAGCCGGGCGGTGGTGGCGCACGCCTTTAATCCCAGCACTCGGGAGGCAGAGGCAGGCGGATCTCTGTGAGTTCGAGGCCAGCCTGGGCTACCAAGTGAGTTCCAGGAAAGGCGCAAAACTACACAGAGAAACCCTGTCTCGAAAAACCAAAAAAAAAAAAAAATTTATCCTAGTAACCGGGCATGGTGACACATAACTTTAATCCCAGCACTCAAGAGGCAGATTCAGATAGATCTCTGTGAGACCCTGGTCTACATAGTGAGCCCCAGGCCAGCCAGTACTACATAGTGAGATGTTTCTGGAACATTTAAGACAATGATATATGTTGGATAAATCTATAAATAAACTTGTATTCATCTGACTTTTAAAAAATTATGTTGCATTGATTTAGTGTATATATTTGTATTGTGTGTGTGTGTGTGTGTGCACACACACACGCACACACACTTTCCATGGTGCATGTGTAGAGGCTAGAGGACAAATTGCTCGTCACTTTTCTCTTCCGTAAAGAGGGTTCCAGGGATCAAATTCAGGTTGTCAGGCTTGGTGGCCAGTGCCTTTACCTGCTGAGCCATCTCACTGGCCCTCATTCAAGTTTAAAACGAATTAAGGACACTGGGTACACTTTTGACTAGAAGATACAATGCACTTCTTCTTCCGGAAAACACCAAATGGCCGATGACTCCAGTGCAGCGGGAGGGCCCGGGGACCCAGGATTAGGAGGCAGCAGAGACTTCCACAGAGGATTCAGCCGCGGTCTTGTGGTCTTAGGGGTCGCAGTTGTGGTCGAGGCCGTGGCCGTGGTTGAGGCCTCAGGGCTCGTGGAGGTAAAGTTGAAGACAACGAGTGGATCCCTGTCACCAACCTGGGCTGCCTGGTTAAGTACATGAAGATCAAGTCACTGGAGGAGACTGTCAAATGTTAATGGACTAGACATCATTAATGTAATTTTTGGCTGTATATATTGCATATACTTATTGGATAGTTTTTCTTGTATTAGTTATAAGCTTTCTTTAATTTTAGACAAAAAGAGAGGAAATGTGGCTGTATTGTGTTCCTGAAAATATTGTGTACCTTAATAATTAAGGAATCCGAGATTATTAACTTTTTCCTGGGCACATCCCTAAAGGATGAGGTTCTAAAGATCATGTCAGTGCAGAAGCAGACTCGGGCTGGCCAGCGGACCAGGTTCAAGGCTTTTGTCGCTATTGGGGACTACAATGGTCATGTTGGTCTTGGTGATAAGTGCTCCAAGGAAGTAGCCACTGCCATCCGAGGGGCCATCATCTTGGCCAAGCTGTCCATTGTCTCTGTGTGGAGAGACTACTAGAGAAACAAGATTGGCAAGGCTCACACTGTTCCGTGCAAAATGACAGGCTGCTGTGGCTCTGCGTTGGTGCCTCTCATCTCTGTCCCCAGAGGCACTGGCATCTCTCTGCTCCTGTGCCTAAGAAGTTACTGATGGTGGCCGGTATTGATGACTGCTACACGTCAGCCAGGGGCTGCACTGCCACCCTGGGCAACTTCGCCAAGGCCACCTTTGATGCCATCTCCAAGACCTACAGCTACCTGACCCCCGACCTCTGGAAAGAGACTGTGTTCACCAAATCTTCTTATCAGGAATTCACTAACCATCTTGCTAAAACCCACACCAGAATCTCTGTTCAGAGAACCCAGGCTCTAGCTGTGGCCACCACATAAAGGTTTTTATATAAATAAATAAATAAATAAATAAATAAATAAAGTGAATTAAATCTGCTAAAAAAAAGATACGATGCTTAAAAGAAAATGTGTACAAAAATAGAACTCTCATGAGATCATATAAACAAATAAATTAACCTTCTGCCCCAATGCTCACTTGCAACCAAGTCATCCAAGTCATTCACTGATCATAATTTCAAGTAAAACTAAATGGTGAGGTTCATTTTTTGATTGGGGTAGTTGCATTTTGAGCCTGTTTATATCTGAGTAATAACTCTGGGGCCAAGGAAAAAATCAAGATTAATACAGTGTATACAATATTGATCTTTTACAGAGTAATTTTATTTCTTACTCCAAAACTGATTTCAAGACAACACCTTGAATGTCCCTTCCAATTGTCAGTGACAGTCTTATTTCCTGATTCTCTCTGTGTATTACTAGAAACTCTTCCTCCCCATCCTGAATCCTCTGTTATCTTCAAGTTCCCATCAGCAGACTTCCTCCATAGCAGACCCACTTCAATTCAAGATGGGGGGGGGGAGAGAGCTATCCATGTCTTGTGATTTCTACTTTCTGAAGCAATTTATATTAGTAGTGGACAGAAAATCAAAAAGAAAAACATGGAAAGTGTTTGTATTTCAGCTCATGCCACATTTTGCAGAATGCAGGCTATAAAACCATGTATGGTGATAGAGCACACAATTCTGAAAACTAGGAATTATAGATGTATTTAAAAAGGGAGTGTAATTACTTATTTTGAATGATTATGCAGTGGCAGAAAGTGGTTTATTTCAAATTACTTGTATGAGCTCAATTTTCCTCCTTAAATTGGAATACCACCCACAAAATACTTCTGTCTTCCACTTAGCCAAGGAAGTAAGGAGGCTTCACTGATATCCACATGGCCTCTCATGGAATAATTGCTACATGTGTCCACAATTATTTCTACATACCTGTAAAAGCAAGCTACATTTTTTTAATCCTAGTTATCTTAGTGCGTATGAACTCTTAGTCCCTTGTTGAGAAATGAACCAGCAGACTTAACTACAAATTGTCTAAATATGTAAATGTCAGATTAGTTAAATTCATTTCAATGCCAATGGAATCCTAAATGGACAAGAATGACATATGGATCAAGGGAGGGCATTAGCTTCCTAGAACTGGAGTTATAGATGGTTAGAAGACACCATGTAGGTGCTGGAAAACAGACCTAGGTCCTCTGCAAGAGCAGCAAGTGCTCTTAAACACGGAGCCATCTCCAGACCCTTACCTCGTAACTTTTATTAGCATTCCTTATCCAATTTCCTATTCTCACAGAAATACTTCTTCTAAGTTCCTGCATTCTTTGGAGTATTTTTAAGTTGTTATCTCCTGAAGTATATAGTAGAATTTCTTCTCTCTTTCCAGTATTTAAATTTCACAATTCAGTACACTCTTCCACATGCTCTCTTTGTATTGAAGTGACTGTGCCTCCTCTCTGTAGAACGGAAAATGATCATTCAACCATTGTTTCATTTTCGTTCAACAGGAACGGTTGGTTTTGTGGTTCAGCATTACAGTACAATGTTTGGTTTGGGGTTCGCCTCTCATTATGCAGGAGGATCAGGGAGAATTCTTAAGATGAATGTATGTTTCTTTTGACTTAATGATTTTGACATTCCTTCTTCTGCTCAGTTAATTCTTTTCATATGTTAAACAAACTTTTTAGAAATATATTGAAATTAAGATGTGTACTTTTCTTAGTAGGTGGTTGCACTTAATTAATGAACCAGTGTGCTATTTAATGTTTTACATAATGGACTTAGTTGTGATGTCCTGAGCTAGACTGTATGTCACCAGCGTGTAATGCATGGAACCTGTGCTGGCCACTTCCCCATGTCTTCTCATGAGCACTTAGAATTTAAAGAATATAACACTTTCTTCCAATCGGATGGCTTTGGTTTAGGGTTTAAACACTTGGGTATCTTTTCAACTTTTCCACAATTGCTCATCTCCTCACACTAGCTAGCGCCTCTTATGGGTTGTGGTCACTTAACTCTCCTAATGAAGTACCTATGTTATCAGACTTTTATGATGATAGTGTATGCGCTAGTATTTTGAAATGGTCAAAGGCTTTTGGACAAGATCCCCAAAGCGCAGGCAACAAAAGCAGAACCAGACAGATGAAGTTGCATCAAACTAAAAAGCTTCTGTATGCTAAAGGAAAGCATCAACAGCCTAAACAGGCACCTACAGGATGGGGAAAGCCTGCACACTACGAGTCTGACAAGAGGTAATCTCCATAATCTATAAGGGGCTCCAGAGACCCAAGAGCCAAAAGCAAAACACATAATTTTAAAATCTAAATAGAGACTTCTAAAAAGAAGACATTCGTATACGAAAACCTTCTCACCACCACTGATCATCAAAGACATGAAAAGGAACACCAGACTGAGGAGTCACTGCACCCCAGTGAAGATGGTTTATACCGGCAAGACAAACAGCAGCGCAGGACCTGTGGTGCGGACCTATAGTCCTAGTGTGCTGGAGGTGCAAGGATGGCAAGCTGGAGTCCAAGCCAACATCATAGTCAGATCTTGATGGGAAATAAAAGACAAAAGATAACAAGCACTGGTGAAGATGCAGAAAGACAACCTTCACTACTGATAGGAATATAAATTAGTACAGCCATTACCAAAAGAAATAAAGACAGACCTACCGCACAACACAGCCATCCTACAACAGGGTACCCAAGCAAAGACAATGAAGGTAGCATGTTTAAAAGGCCTCTGCATCTACTCATTCATTGCAGCCCTATTCACAATGGCCAAGAAGCTAGAACAATGAAGTGAACAGACCATACAGTCACAATGGAGTACTATTCAGCCCCAAAGAGAAAGAAATCCTGTCGTCATTTGCAACAACGTAGATGGGACTAGAGACCAGCGTGCTATTGAAGTAGTCCAATAAAAGAGTGTTGCAGCCTGGTTGCCAGTTTCAGGCAAGCCTGGCCTACATAGTAAGGCCAAAGCCAGCCTGGGCTACAGAGTGAGGCCCTGTCACAAAGGAAGAAGGAAAGAAGCTGCTGTGTGATCTGACTCATATGTGGGGGAAATGTACAGTTTGTTGAAGGTGGGAGTGGAACGGTGGCTAACAGACCCTGGAAACAGTGGGATGAGGGATACAGGAAAAGGTTGGCTGGCTTGTACCAGCTCACAGCTCACTAGAAATGATAAACTCTAGCATGTTGTTGCACATTAGAGAGACTTTAGAAATAACAACTACCATCGATTTCAAAAACTGTAAGAAAAGATTTTTGAAAGCTTTCATAATAAAGTTAAAATATTTAGGGAAATAATGCATTTAACCTGATTTACACATTATGCAACTGTACAAGTATCCAAAGACACTACATCCCATAACTAAGCACGTTTTTTGTGTTTTATGCATTGATTTAAACATAAATTTAATTTAAATTAAAAGCTATCATGGGGGTGTTTTGTTTTTAGGTGTTCTGTAGTTCAGACTGGCTTCAAACTCAATAGGTAGCAACCTTTGACCTTCTGCCCCCACCTCCCAAGTGGTGGCATTACAGGTGTGTGTCACTCATGCTCAGTTTATGTGGCGCTGGGGATCAAACCAGGGCTTCAAGCATGCCAGCCAAGCTCACTACTAATATCTGCAGCCAGCCCCCAAGCTATAAGAATTACATTTTTAGTTTTGTTCCTTTCCTTCCCTGAATGTTTTTGTGACTCTTTCTCATATACTCACATCTCTGATCAATAAAAATATACAAAGTGTCTTGAGTTATGCTTTCTTAAATTTGAGGACTTATTGCCCAGATTTAATATGTATTCTGTTTTTTTTTATTTCTGTATTTTTGAGGTGATACCTATTTTCTCTTTTAAGTTTTTACTTCTATTTATTTCTTTAGTGTGTGTATGTGTGTGTGTGTGTGTGTGTGTGTGTGTGTGTGTGTGTGTGTTTCCATATGCCATGGCACTTGTATGAAGATCCGAGGACAACATTCAAGCATAGTGTCTCTCTTTGCACTGTGGACTGTGGGGATCAAATGCAGGTCCAAACATTTGCACACGGCCCGTGATTTTACTCACTGGGTCATCTCCCTGGCCCATGGCCTATATTCTTGAGGGACATACTTGATCCACCTACTTTAAAAAAAGAAAAGAAAAACTCGACTTCATTTAATGTGTTTTTACTGAGTAATGCTTATGGCATATTTTTCTTGTTTTCTATCAGTATTCACATCTAAACAGTCTAATATTTCAATTTGTTTTTTCAGTAATGCAAAAGTCACACACACACATGAAATACATAACAAAACTAAAAGAAGAATGGAGAATTGGAGAAAGAAAGAGTAGGGGAGAGGGAAACCTCACAGAAAGTGTCAGGTGATGTTGGCAGCTTGACCTGTCTTTCACCTGATGAGGTCGGTCTTTAAGGTAAAATTACTTGTTAATTTTGGCTTGGTTTAAAACATCCTTTTATAAAATTCAGAGCTGTCAAAGAGATGAAAGTAATTACGTTTTCCTTGAGTATTCCCTATTATCAAGGTGTCCATGCACAAGAATGGGTGGGTGAGTGATGAGGATGTTACAAAAAAGGTTCATATGAGTGTGGGTCAATCACTTCTAAGGTCTTTCTTACCTTTTGCGTCCTATTGTATAATTTAGTTTATCATGAAGTGTGGCAAACGGTGCCACAAAACTATTTTTAATTCAAATAAACCCCTTACTGCAATAAACGCCATAGGAAATCAAGAATGCTTTATTGAAATATAATTGTGTTAAAATTAATAGTTGGCTTAAAACCACATTCCTAGTCAGCAGGAATGGTGAAATGAGCAGAGATGAGACAAATTTTCTCTGTCATTTATTAATGAATCAAAAGAAGTAAGAGAAGAGGAAATGCAGCACACAGTGTCCATCCCTGAGTTACCGAGTCTTTGCCATGGTTTTCTCGTCTTACATGTCTTTGGACTTGAAGTTGATGGTTGAGATGTTTGAGGTGCCAAGGGAACCCCAAAGCATACATGATGCTTGAAGCACAGCACATAAATAGTCTACCTAGCAATCACCCAGTTTCTCTACCTCTGCTCCCAGACTCTGACTCAAGCCAGGGTAACTTACCTCTTCCTTCCCATGGCTCATTGGCTTCCTCTCTCAGCAACTGAACTAGCTGTCTGGAGGACAGACTTCTTCCCTTCTGTTAGCATCCATAAAAAATATTTGAAGCCAGAAGTTTCTCAGTCCCACTCGGCACTGTGTTCCTGCAGCTGCTTATAAAATAATCACTCGGAGGCTTATATTAATTATAAACTCTATGGCCTATGGGTCAGCCTTTTTGTTAGCTAGCTTTTACAACTTAACCCAACCCATTTCTATCTATCTATTTGTTGCCACATGGCTGCTGGAATTTTGTTGCTCCTTGGGCAACAGCTTGTATCTCTCTCGATTCTGCCCTTCTCTCTGTATCTCTACTTAGATATCCTGCCTGGCTGTAAGCTTTCTTGCTACAGGCCAGAACAGCTTTATTTATTATCCATATTAGTATTCCACACATGTTCACAGCATCCAGAAAGACATCCTAAAGCAAAGATTGACTTCATACTATGCTAATTTTCCTGGTGGTTTGTCTTTACTTGCAGAAAACACATTTAAAAAAAAATCTTAGCTGATATGTTCTATTCACCTGAGTGTTTTCCTTTTGACTTACCATGGTTTCTGGTGCTAGATGACTTACTACCACAGAGTCCTTACATAGAACTCAGAACTTGGGCAGATCTCAATGACTATCCTTTGTTTCTTAGCTCTCCAGTTCCCATCTCACCCTTTCTCTGAGGATGGGGTCCATCTAACTTCTCTACTTCTAACAGCTATAAGGCTAATTACACACACACACACACACACACACACACGCACGCACGCACGCACGCACGCACACACACACACACACACACACACACCCCTCACAGATGTATACTGAAGATCTTAGAGTTTTTTCCATATCACCCACATGAGGCATCTTATAACAAAACATAAAATTTCAACTCTATCTCAGGCCAACAATGTGACGTCTACTAGCTATAAAAGGAGTGAAATGAATTGATTAGGAAATAATACAGTTGAATATATAGCTAAAGAAACTTAAACTATTAAGGCAATCCAAATAATGATACAATCGCTTCATTTGTTTGTAATTTCTCCTCCATTACAGATGCAGTCCTAGAATTTACAGCTTCAAGTGACATTGCTTTCATCTGGGGACACAAGTGAGGTGTGTGTTTTGTCCAAATCAACTGTGAACTGATTGACTTATTTGGAAGAAGCTGGCCCGATGAAAGGCCAGCATGAACTATCCCAGTGGACTTAGTCTCTGGTTCTGAGAGAACTGATGTGTTACAGTCCCGTGTTTATCACTATTGAATCCATAAGAACTTTGAAGACAGAAACTGGTTTATTGTTACTTTGTTGATTTTTGGTTTTTTGTCTGTTTTCTTGGTTGAGACAGGAGCTCATTGTGTATGTCAGACTGGCTTCCTACTTGCAGTCCTCCTGCTTCAGCCTCCAAAGCTCTGGGGTTACAGGCATGTGCCATCATGCTAAGCCAGAAACTAATTGTCATGCATATGTTTATGTTCCAAGCACTCAGCACCATGTCAAACACATAGCAAACACTAAAAATGGAGTTTTTTGAATGAAGGTACTTACGTTTTCTTTGATACACTGAAAACAATTACATTTTACTGCCACCCTGTCTAGTACTCAGTTAAACCTTCATTCAATAAAACTTCTGGGGGTGGAGGCATGGCTAGAAAGATAGCTCAGTTAAAAGCACTGTGGCTCTTGCAGAGGACCTAGAATCAGCTTCCAGCACCCACATATCGACTCACATCTGTTAGGATCCTGCCCTCACTCCGGCACATGCTCATTGTGGGTTCTTGCATATTACATCATCATCAGGCATGGATGACTACGTACCTGCCTTAAAAAGTCAGACAGGGACCCCCACTCTCTTTCTCTCTTTTCTCTCTGTTGCCTCTCTGCTCTGCTCTGCTCCCTCCCCCCAGGCCTGGCTCCCCTCTTTCCCTTTCCCTCTCAATAAAGCTCTAAAAGTACCCCTGGGTTCTGTCATGACTGTGACCTTTCCACACAGTAACCAGCGCCATTTAACTATCATTTGGTGCCATGACTCAGATAGGAAATTCCACACACTCAGCATCCAGAGTTGAATGTTGTCGGAAACCTAACCAAGGACCTGCAATTGCCCTGCCCGCTAAGCATTTCCCCTCCACAGCGGTACCGCATCGGGACTGTGCTTGTGACTGCTGAGACCATGTCCCACCACTGCTGCAGCTCCTGCCGCCACCACCACCACTGTACACAAAGATACACATAAAATAAATAAATACAACTATTTTTAATAACAAAAGACCCTTCATAGATCTGTGTAAGACCAGCCTTGACTACATAGCAAACTAAAAGCCAGCCTGGACTACATGAGACACTTTCATAAAAGCCGATTAATTAATGAATTAGTTTAACAAAATTAAAAACTTGCTTAGCACCTAGTCTGCTGTCCAGCTTTATTCTAGGCTCTAAAAATTGAACACATAAAATAAAATCATTGTCCAGGTGTGGTACTAAATCTTAATGCTAGCACTTGGGAGTCAAAGACAGGACTATCACAAGTTTGAAGCCAGTATGAAATATAGTAAAACCTATAGTAGAAAAACAAAAACAAAGCAGTATCTTTCCTATTGTGTAAATTTATATTTAACTATAAAATGAAATAACCATCAAGTGTATTAGAGTAGAAGGTAGTGTTAGCAACAATGACCCCACACAGATAACTAAAGCTGCAAAGCTTTAGAGGAACAGAGGATGTGAAGTGTGCTACTTTAGGGAGGAGAGTGGCATGGCGTCTGAGCAGGGATCCAAATGTAGTGGGAGAACAGGTCCTGTAAATATTTGAGCAGAGAGCATTCCGGCAGAAAGAGCAACAAAGGCAAAGGCTTTGAGATCCGAGTGTGCATGGTGCGCTTGAGGAGTAGCAGCTGAAACACACGGGGGAGAGCAGCAGGAATTAGGTCAGCACGACAGCCAGGCTCAGATCACTTGGCACTCCAGGCCACTACACTGATCTGCATTCAGTTCAAAGTAAGAGATTTGAATCAGAGAGTGAAATGTGATTTAGACTTCCAAACAGTCGTTCTGGTGGCTATGAGAAGATACTGGGGGAGTGGGTGGGTGTGGGTATTGGCTAGACAGAAGGAAAGAAGGGCCACTGGAAAACTATTGGAGTTGTTCGAATCATGCTGATGAGGCTGGCTATGACTGAAAAGTTAGAGGGGTGATGACAAAAGAAAACATTTAAAGATTCTTTGTAGTAGAATCGCTAGGCCCTCTGCGCAGAGAGACAGTTGTGTAGCTTGATCTGCTTAAGGGGCCCCCTGGCAGTAAAATCAGAAACCATACCTGGTGCATGAGCAGGCTTTTTGGAGCTCACTGCCTGTAATGGGACCACTCACAAAGCCTTAAGGCAGGAAGAGGGGCTTGGACCTGCTTCTACTAAATGCACCTCCCCATAGGAGGCCTTACCTTCTTGTAGGAGGGAATGGGGGTGGGGGTGGGGAGGAGGCTGGAGGGGCTGGAGGAGGGAAGAGTGGGATTTTTTGTTTATTTGTTTGGTTGGGGTTTGTTTGTTTGTTTTTTGAGACAGGGTTTCTCTGTGTAGCTTTGTGCCTTTCCTGGAACTCAAGCTGTAGCCCACGCTGGCCTCCAACTCATAGAGATCTGTCTGCCTCTGCCTCCCAAGTGCTGGGATTAAAGGCATGCGCCACCACCACCCGGCGAAGAGTGGGATCTTTGATTGGTAAGTAAAATGAATTTAAAAAGATTTTGTAAATAGACCCAGTAGAGTTTTTGGATACAGATTTCTAGAGGGGAGGGGGAGGAAATATAAAAGAGAGGGAACTGGGAGAGATGGTTCAAAGGATAAAAGGCTTGCTTTGAAAGTGTGAAGACTGAAGTTCAGATCTCTAGAACACACATAAAAGCCAGGCAGGTTGGCAGACATCTGCAATCCCAATGCTCAGGTGGTAGAGCTAGGTGGTCTCCTGGCAAGCCAGCTCTCCAGTATAAGCCAGACTTGGTGAGAACCAGGTTCAGCTAGGGACTTTTGATGAACAAAGTGGGGGCCAATTGTTAGGGACACCTAATGTCACCTTCAGGCCTCTACACACAGATACCCCCATACACATGTGCACTTGCACACACATAGGCACTCACACACATTCAAACACATACATGAACATGCATGCACACCCACATATACACTTGCAAGGAGAAAGAAAATTTCCAGGTGTAGGGCAGAAGCAGCAGGGGGAGCCCAGGACCATTAACTGTATCAGAGCATGGCAGAGAAGTAGGCTTGGAAAGGAAGACCATGAACTCACTTTTGGATGTCAAGTCAAGTAGGTATTTGAATAAATGGGTCTGGAATCAATCAAGCAGCAAAGTCTTAAATGAGCCATCAGTTTGTGCCATTGTGTGTCCCTGAAGCTAGGTCAAGAGAGTGCTTTGGGAATTCCTTGCCTGAAAGATCCAGAAAATCATGACTGAGAATTGACCATTGGGTTTGGCTATGTAGAATAATTCATTAACTGTTTAATTGGAACGCTATAAACAAAAGCCTGATAAAATCAAACTCAGGCAAGAAAGAAGAATAATAAAGCAGAGTCCACAGAACAAACAATTCTTGTCGACACGGATAAATAGGAAGCAGAAAAAAAAGCATGTTTATGGTTACAATCTGAGTCTAAAAGGTCCCCCACAGACTCATAGTCTGAAGCACAGGTCTCTGGCATCAGTCCTTTTGGAAGGGTGAGGAGCCCTTGGGAGGCTGGCCTGGTCTGGCCTGCCAGAAATAGGTCAATAAGGGTAGGTTTTTGAAGGTGATGCCTCTCCCTGGTCCAACCAGTCTGTTTCCTGACTACACTATGAGAATGCTCTGTGCTACTCTGCTGCAGTCTTAACTGCCGCCACATCCTCCATGGACTAAACCCTTCACCAGGCCCTCCCACTCTGATGAAATGAAGTCCAGTGACACTGGGAGCTCAAATAACCCGTTCCTTTTGTAAATTGTTTCTGGCAGAGATTTTGTGACAATGATAAGAAAAATAGCTAATATACTTAATCTGGTTATATATGACTTCGCCACAAGGTTAGGCTCTTCATTCACCTTTATGGGACAAGATTCTAATAATCAGTAGATTTCCCCAAATTATTACCAAAGTCAGCTGGGCCACACAGTAACAGTATATTTTATTTGTAAGGAAAATACTGAAGAAGAAAACTGGAGTACAGGACATAAAATAAAGGTAAAATGTGTAGAGCAATGCTGAAGTCTCTCCCTTGAAGAGTCTGAAGTTCCTGGAGTTTTCACCCTTGGTGTGTCTGAAGTACTGGAAAGCAAATTGCTTGAAAGGGACATGGCTTCAAGGAAGGTAGGTATCTTAGTTAGGTTTATATTGTTATGATGAAGACTAGTAACAAAAAGCAACTTGGGTAAGAAAGGGTTTGTGTAGCATACATGTCCCAATCACAGTGCGAATCGACAGGAAAACAAAGCAGGAACTCAAACAGGGCAGGAACTGGAGGCAGGAGCTGATGCAGAGGCCATGGAGAGACTCTGCTCATTGGCTTGCACCCCATGGCTTGCTCAGCCTGCTTTCTTAAAGAACCCGGGAATGTCTTCCAAAGGATGGTCCTGCTCACAGTAGAAGATCTACACATAAACAAGGTAAACTGGGTTGTGGTGGTATTGTGTTCCCCAAAATATTGTGTACCTTAATAAACTTATCTGGGGTCAAAAAACAGAAAAACCATTAGTTAGGCAGTGATAGCACATGCCTTTAATCCTAGCATTCCAGAGGCAGAAATCCATCTGGGATCTCTGTGAGTTCAAGGCCACATTGGAAACAGCCAGGCATGGTGACTCATGCCTTTAATCCCAGGAAGCAAGTCTTTAATCCCAGAGAGTGATGGTAGAAAGCAGAAAGGTATATAAGGCATGAGGACCAGAAACTAGAAGCTTTTGGCCTGGTTAAGCATTTGGCTGGTTAAGCATTTTGGCCTGGTTAAGCATTTGACTGGTTAAGCTTTCAGGCTTTGGAGCCACACAGTTCAGCTGAGATTCATTCTGGATGAGGACTCAGAGGCTTCCAGTCTGAGGAAACAGGACCAGCTGAGGAACTGGTGAGGCGAGATAGCTGTGGCTTGTTCTGTCTCTCTGACCTTCCAGTATTCACCCCAATAACTGGCCTCCAGTTTGATTTTATTAGTAAGAACTTTTAAGATTCCTGATACACTGGGTTGTTTGAGTTTCCTTCATCACGACATACGCTATGCTTTTTCTACCTCAGGATCTTTGTAGTTGTTGAATCCTCATCCTCTCCGCTCCCCAACATCCCCCAACACTCTGAGACATCTGTCAGATCTCAGCTTCAGCATCATTCCTAGGAAGGCAGCTTACCAAGCTCATCAGAACAACAGATGTAAGTCCTTTGGAATGACATTTTCTGGTTCTTGCTACCCCTGATAGCTCATCTTGGTTGTCAGCTTGACTGTAACTGGAATCAACTAAAACCCAAGAAGCTGGGCTCACCTGTGAGGGATTTTCTTGACTGGATCATCTGTGGTGGGAAGATCCGCCCTAAATCTGGGCCATACCTTCTGGGGGAAGCCTCCATGGAAACAACCTGGAAGAAAGAAGCCTTTGCTTTTTGCCTGTGTCCCACTACTCTCGCTGTCAAGTTCATCTCTTCTTCCGCTGAGGCATTCCTGCACTAGCAACAGAACCTGCTTCTCCAGGACTCCAACACATATTGAAGACCAGCTGAGACATCCGGCCTCTCAAAGTGAGCAACCACCGGATTCTTGGCCTTTACAATGGGAGAGAGCCATTGGTGGACAAACCACAGCACAGAAGCAATGCTAATAAATCCCCTATAATGGTTATATAAATTCATTCTACCAGTTTTGTTCCTCTAGAGAACCCTGACTAATAAACTGTACTTGTCCTTACTCTTACTCCACTGCAGATTTTCCCAGTTGCCCAAATCAAAATACTTGACATCATAGTTGATTATTCTTTCAGTTCTTATATTAAATTACCAGCAAATCTTATTGGTTCCATCTTGAAACTGTGGCCAGGGCCTCCCTACCTTTCAATGCTTTTTTGAAAAACTATAGGTGTTAGTGCTTTGTTTGATGCATGCAGTGCCCTCAGAAGCCAAAAGAGGGTGTCAGGACCCCTGGTACTTCAGTTAGAGGTGACTGTGAATCGCCATGTAGGTGCTGAGAATGGAACTGCATCCTCTGCAAGAGCAGCCTGTGCTCTGAACCAGTGAAGCATCCCTCCAACTCCATTCATCACTTCATCATCGTGAAATGAGGGTAAGCTCTGCCCCTGGTATCTACCCCCCACCAGCCACTCCTTGAACAGCCAGATCACCCCTTGGGAATACACGATCAGAAAAGGCACTGTTTCTCTTTCCATCATGCACAGCCACACATAGAACAAAAAGCAAGGTACTTACCCTGAAACGTACGACCCATTGTGAACTGACCCTGCTCCCCCTTGGTTCCCATCGCCCAGCTATTGTGATGTGGGAAATACTATCCAGCTCTATGGGGCTTTGACACACTGAGTTCTTTGAAGTACAGGAGATTGGAAGCCCTCAGAAGCAGCTGCAGGAACACGCTGTCTCTAACCTTCTGCCCTCTTTCCTAGCCCACTTTCTCCCATGAGGCAACTCATAGAAACTGGAATCCCTCTTTCTCAAGGCACATCATAAAAACTAAAGCCTTTTTCTTCAAAGTCAGCCCTATCCAATCTGGAAAGGTCACTTTCTTTTCTCTTGAAAACCTTCATTCTAAATGTCCCTGACCTCACACCCAAGAGAGAGAGAGAGTACTAAATAGACAAACCCACATGATTCTAAGCAGACAGCCCTCGCTCAATTCCCTCTCCTGGGCTGTTACCATAAGATTAAACCCTTTTTCTAATCACAATTCTACAAGCTGACCATTCTTCATCAAATCTATATGTAAGGCAAGACAGTATTCCCTGAGTCTTCAGCTCTTTGTTCCTGAAGGCCTCTGTGTCAGCTTTAATTGAATAAGATTATGCTTTCTCCTGGTTAGCCCATCTTTGTGGGTTATTAGACTATTGGGCTTTTGGCCAAGGTGCTCAAGATAGGTGAAGAGGGTCACCACACTTCCATCAGAGCTGAGAGTCAGGCTGATGAACAAGGTCTAGCAGCAAGTCTGGTGTTGTACACCCTGAATTTAGCACTAAGGTAGAGGCAAGAGGATGGCAGTTGTGGGACCTTGCCTCAATAAAACAAGGAGTGGGTATGTAGCTCTGTGGCATAAGGCTTTCTGAGCATACATGAAGCCCTGTGTTCAATCTCCAGAATTTCAGAAGACAGAAGAAAAAAAGAAATCAAATAAGGTAAAATATCTAACAATTGGAGCCTCTCTGAAGGCTTTTGAAAACTCAACTTGATTTATTCTTGATACTTAGACTTCATTGTAATTAAAATTATTTCTGCCTATCACAATTATTTTGTACCAGGTGAACTTTGTGCAATCGTTGAATGAATGAAAGATGCATCCCCAGATTACATTTCAAATATAGAGGCAAGACCAATAGGGGGACAAAATAGATTTGTAGTAAATTTTTAGTTTTTATTCCTTCAAAATCAAAACATACTTAGTAGGAAAATAAGAAAATGGTAATTACCAAAAGATCAATGAAGGACATGGTCTCGTCATCTTGCAGGACATTAAGTCAACTGAAACAGAAAGGTATTCTGAGCTTTGAAAGGTTGTTCTGTGCACGCGGGCAGAATTATAAATGGTCTGGTTTTCCCTATATCTTCATAATTAGCAGAATAATTATTGATCAGCACAAAGCACATACTCTCTGGAGGCATGATTTGTGCAAGTGCTCGGCTTTTTAAGAGCCTGAATCACAGTCATCAGTATTTAAAAATGAATTGATAGTAAATGTGGTATAATTAATCCACCTATTCTATTTTCAGAGATACATCTTTTCATACTAAATATGCCGTTCATTTAGGAAAGAATATAAGGGTATGGCAATGGTAGATGAAAACAAATTAGACTTCATTTTCCCAGTGATATCCTTGGTTTTAATTTACCCAGACTATCAGTGGCTGTGCAAGCTTAAAATATTTCTCAACTTTATTTGCCAATGACAGGTACTCAGTAAGAATAGTCTTTATAGATCAGTGCTTCTCAATCTTCCTAATGCTGTGACCCTTTAATACAGTTCCTCATTTTGTGGTGAACCCCAACCGTAAAATTATTTCATTGTTATTTCATAACTGTAATTTTGCTACTGTTCTGAATGTAATATAATGTAAATATCTAATAGGCAGGATATCACATATGCAACCCCTGTGAAAGGGTTGTTTGAACTCCCAGAGGGGTCTCAATGCACAGGTTAAGAACCACTAGTCTAAATGGGCCACTGAAATGTCAATGTGCAGCCTAGAATAAATAGGTGCCAGTGCTGGGCTATTTCTCTATTGGTTTCCCAGGTTTTCCAGCTCCACCCTGTGTCACAGTATGGGATGTTGATATCAAGCTTGCCCAATTTCCTTGCCCAATGGGAGGTGCAGGGTGGGTGGGAAGGAAAAACAAAGAGATGAGCAACTTAAAGACAATGCAGGCTTTATTCAGGAAAAGGCTCGTGGAGGAGATCTCTAATGTATGAGAACCACAGAGCCTGCTGTCCCTTTGTGGGTTCTGGTAGCTGTGATGTCTCCCCACCCCTCTTTGCCCAGATGGTTTCAAGCTATTGTAGTGCCTGCCACTCTGCTGTCTCTCTAGGTCCTACAGTGTTGGAGGTGGTCTCAGCCTGTGGGTGCTGATAGCATCCTCTTTGGCCTCTGACCTCGTGGCATTTTGGCTCCTCTGTAATCAATTCCTGTACTCCTTTTCTCTGCACAAAGCACTGACTCCTTAGGAAAGAACCTAACTTGCTATGCTAACTGTTATAGCCTACTTCCTAAGTCAGTGCCAAGTGTGGACTAAGTAACCAATGCAAGTGTGAATGAACGGATGGGGGAAACACACATTTGTTCTAAACTTTATCAAGCACTGGAGTGATGTACAGAGCTTATCAGAAACCAAACTGCTACCCTCTGCACCCTTGCTCCTGTTTCTGATCTTGTAAGTGTGGTAGATAATTCCAAATTTTTCATTTATAACAGGTCCCCAGGAAGTACAGATGCTGTTAATGCAGCGGGCACACTTAGAAAGCCATGGTTTTCCTGAGCAAGCTCACACAGGAATTGATTCAAATGCCTACCTTGGGGTGGCTCATCAACATCAGTGAATGAACATTTCTGAGGGAATAAATTAAAATGAGCAAAGGTGTATTTGGCTCACAACTTTGGAAGTTTCTGTCCAGAGTCCTTAAATTCATCACTTCTCAGCACACGGCAAGGCAGACCCTTCTCAGAGAACATGCTATGGAGCAAAGCAGCACACCTCCTCGTGACAGATAGGAAGCACAGAGTGAGCAAGAGTGAAGCAGGGAGCAGAAGCCACAGCTAGGAACAATCAGAAGGACACCCTCAGTGACCTATGTCCCATAGATAGGCTCTCCTAAAATTTCCAGCACCATCCAAAACAGTGCCATCAGCTGGGGACTTGGGCTTAAATACTTTGGCTATGGGGCATCCTACATCCAATCCACAAGGTAACCATACCACATGTTTTCCATGAAGCCAGTAAAGTGCTGACAGTTTTCTAAATGTTTACCCAGAGTAATTGTTACTAATCAATTGAGTCATTATTTTACATTTTTTGTTCTTTATTTGCTCCTTTTGTAAGTTGAATGCTGAAGAAAGAATGGCCACAAAACATATTACCAAACTGAAGATGTGTCTTTTTATTTTGTATTTAAAAAAAAAATCATCAGAAATGGAAGTTCTACAAAATAGAAAGAAATTTATAAGTTCTCATTTTAAACAAACATGAGCAAAGAAAGGATTTTTCCTCAAACACATATGTAAATTAATTTGATTATCAAGAATTTTTGCTATGAGATAAACAATCTCAAATTAAGGAAGATGAAGGAGGAGGTCAGGTCTGGTGATTTTTGCTCATTATCTTAGAATTTGGAAGGTGAAAACAGGAAGATAAGTTCAAGGCCAGCCTTGGCTACTTAGTGAATAAGAAGCCACCTGGGCTAAATGAAACCCTGACTTTATATACACCCCAGATTTGGTATATTTTATGTCTAGCATTTGGTGTGCTATTTATCAGCATGGTGGGATTAGGTGAATGTTGTCTCCACATTGGCTAAGGGAACAGAATCTATGACTGGGTGTTGTGGCACACACCTTGAATCCCAGCACTTAGAAAGCAGAAACAGACTCTGAGTCTGAGGCCAGCCTGATCTTTCTAGCACATTCCAGGACAGTCAGGGCTACAGAGAAAGAACCTGTACTGTTCTGCAGTACATTCCCAGCCTCCAGTACTGTACTTGGTATACAGTGGGAACTCAATATCTGATGACCAAATGGAAAAAATAAATCACTTAATCATTGCGAACTAACTTGATTTTCAACATACATCAGTTTCAAGAAACTTTAGTTCTTATTCGTTTCTCATGCTCACATATTTCCTCTACCCACAATACTACCCCTTGTTTTCAGGAAAAGATGGACCAAGTGGCAAGGCTCTAGTGAGCAGGTGCTGATGATATAAAGCTATTAGTATGGGCTGTGTCTCTGAGAGCTTATGAAAATGAGCAATCATCTGTTTCCTCACAGGAGATTAAGAAACAATCGCAGGGAGCTGGCGCTACAGTGAAGAGTGCTTCCTGCCTCCAGAGGACCTGAGTGGTTCCCAGCACCCCCATCAGGTGGCTCACAACAGACTGTAACTCCTGTTCCAGGGCATGGATGCCTTCTTATGGTATCAGAGGCCATCTGTTACACAGTGGCATACATTTACACAAACACACATACTCACAGCTATTTTACAATCTTATTTTTTAATATAAAATCTAAGAAGTATTATTCATTTTTCTTTTCTTCACCCCCCACAATCCCAGGCCAGTTCTATGGACTCTGTTGTTAAAATGTTATCTCAAATGTGATATTTATCATTATGTACATAGTGCTAACCTTAGCCCAAACCCCAGTCTCCTCTGACCTGGGTGTAATTCCTGCTTCTACTACTGCATTGCTCTTTTCATGTAGCCGAGGCTGGCCTTGGAACTCTTGATCCTCCTCATCCACCTTCCAGGTACTGGTGTTGTTCACTGGAACCAACACTGCAAGTACGGAAGGTGAGAAAGTAGGAGAAGGAAGGGGGAAAGGAAGAAAGAAGAAAACAAGAAAAAGAAAATTTAAACTATAAAATTTAAAAGATCTGGGTGGGGAAAGGCTGGGGGGCAGGAGGAGGGAGGAGAGGGGGACCTGTGGTTGGTATGTAAAGTGAATAGAACATTTCTTAATAATAAAGAAAGAAGAAAAAAGATTCTAATAACAAATGAAAAAATTTTAAAGATCTCATGGTCTGTCTATAATTCTAGAACAACCCCAAAATTCCTTGCCCTACCCAATCTTTGTCTCCCTCCTCTGAGTCCTTTTGTCTTTTGCACAGTGCTGTATCCATCTATCAGTGCACACAGCACTGTTTTGCCTACTGCTGTATCCCAGACTTGCGTAGCTCAGGTTCCCTGTCAGCATTCACCAAGTGAATGAAATATCAAGTGCAAACTGGGATTCAATCCAACTTAACAATGGAAGAAATTTACCTTACCAGCTTCCCTTTTTCTGCCCTAAATTCCTCCTCAGGGGACTCTTGCCCACACCACATGTACACACGTGCTTACATGCTCAATAAATTAGTATGTTGCTGTATTTCTTACATCTCTTATGAATGAAAGAGTGTTGTGCTATTATGCAAACCCAGTGTGATATAAATGACTGAAAATCTCTTCAAGAGTTATAGTTCCCAGGCTTATTCACATTTTAACAACGATCTTAGTCTAATAAAGCTAAACTCCTAAAATATAGTGTTTAATGACTACAGTACTACTTATAATTAGAAATTATTGGAAGTAATCTAAATGCCCAGAGATAGTTATTGGTTAAATAAGTGTTTTTCAGGAGCTGGAGGAATAGCTTGGTGGTTAAGAGTGTTCACTGCTCCTCCAGAGGACCGGACTTTGATTAGCAATACCTACATTGGGTACCTCAATGTAAAATCAGTTCACAGGCATCCAATGCCCTCTTCTGGCCTCTTTGCCCCCCCCACACACACACACACGTTCACACACACACATACCCACATACACACATGCATGCACACACATATACACATATATATGCACACACATGCACACACATATGCACAGATACACACTTAAATACGTAAATAAGATTTGTCTCATATATAAATTATACAGGTGGTATTAGAGGAGGAAAGATAGGTAAATCTTTGTAAAAGACCATAGAGATTTCTAGCATGCATTGTTAAAACTTAAGAGAGAGTATATATAATGTGCTATGTTTTGCTTCTGTACTGAGGGGGAAAGAAAATAAATACCAATGTCTCTTTTAATCTTGGCAAACAGCAAAACAGAAAGGTTAGTTCAGAAGCAAGTAAAAGCCACTGATTACAAAGGAACCTTGAGCTGGTGTGAGAGCACAGCAGACATGGCCGTTCACTAAGGAATCATTGCTATTTGGCAGGATTTTATACTTTAATTTTTATGTATTAGTGTGTGTACATGATGTGTGTGTTTGTGTGTGAGTAGCACCGCACCCAAGCTACAGCATCCAAGTGGAGGTCAGAGGACAAAGTTGAGGAGTCCAGTCTCCCCTTCCAGTGTGGGTTCCAGGAATCAGACTCTCAGGTCACTAGGCTTGTGTGACCAACAGTTTCCCCCCTGAGCCATCCTACAGGCCACCTTCACAGACAGTTTTGATTTTTGAAACTGTGTCAATATTTTGTATGTTCAAAATTTTATAGTAAATCAAGAACAATCCATTTGAAAGAAAAGAAAATGAACTCATTAATCAAGTACTTTATTTGAGTAATGGTAAGGCAACACCCCCAACGTAGCCCAGCACTGGTAACTTTTGAATGCAGTACTTGCTTAAATTGTAAGTTCATTTTAAAAGCAAAACATATGTATACACACACACAAAAAAAAAAAAAAAAAAAAAAAACAAAACAAAAAACCTGCAACATGCATATGGTAATTCTCCATCTACAATGGGTATTCTGTATAGTTGGCCACAAATCCAAAGAAGCTAGCTAACAAGGAGGACCTGAAGAGGGACGCATGGATGCCTGAGAAGGGGAAATAGATGTGATCTCCATGAGTAAACTGGGGATGAGGGGTGGGCAATGGAGGTTAGGGGATTGGGGATGAGAACATAAGGGAATGGGTTGGTCGAGCTGGAACAGGGACGGAGTGGAAGAGCAATGAAAGAGATACCATGACAGAAGGAGACATCATGGGGATAGGGAGAAACCTGGTACTAGGAAAGTTCCCAGGAATCCATAAAGATGACCCCAACTTAGAATACTAGCAACAGTGGAGAAGGTGCCTGAACTGGCTTACCCCTGTAATCAGATCAGTGACTACCCTAACTGTCATCATAGAGCCTTTCTCCAGTAACTGATGGAAGCAGATGCTGAGGTGTACAGTCAAACACCAGGCCGAGCTCTAGGAGTTCAGTCGAAGAGAGAGAACAGGGATCCTATGAGCAAGATCACGATGGGGAAACCTACAGAGACAACCAAATATCACTGAGAAATAGAGTTTTCCTGGAGAAAGAAGAAATAACCAAGTAGGTAATGCTGGGGAGCTGGGTGTGGTAGTTCACACCTTTCATTCAGGCACAGGAGGCTTGGGAAGCACTTTGGAAATAGGAAGATGAGGAGAACAAAGACAGCTCAGATAATTTCACTGTCTCCAAAAACAAGCAGTGGTTGGAGAGATGGCTCAGCACCTAGGTGATCTTGGAAAGCACCTGAGTTCTGTCCCAGCACCCACACCAAGTGGCTCATCACCACCTGTAATTCCAGCTCCAGAAGGATGCCTCTAACCTTTGCCATCATGTGCTCTCATACACACATACCCACACACAGACAAACACACATATGTATAATGAAAAGTAAAATAAGTCTTTTTTAAATGAAAAAACAGGTATTTCAAAACAAGGGCGATTGTCTTCCTTAGAATGCATTGTCACTAACTATATAATCATATACACACACATGTATATATTCCAAAATCTCTTACAACATATACCTATATCCACACAAATGAATATGCATGTATATACATGCATATATAAATATAGCCCACTTATGTTTTAAATGCAATCCCATTGTTTACTCCTATTGTTTGCTGAAAGGCCAAGAGGAAATGATATCTTAGTAGCAATGAAAAAAAGCCAGGGCTCACAACTTGATTTATAAACCACATTCTCCACAAAAAAAGAGACAGAGCTTCTCTGAAAAATGATGAATACTGGGCAGGGACCAAAAAACCAAAGATTTGCTTACATTTATTGAATTCAAATATAATATATATTTAAGAATATGATTGCATCAATTTTCCACTTCCTAGTGTTGGCCATAACTCCATGATTACACAGGACAGTAACCATTTTTGAAGTAACTTTTTGGTAGTGTTTGACTGCAGCACTTAGGGATAAAAGTCCATGATGTAGGCAAACTGCCTCAAATGGTATACACACACACACACACACACACACACACACACACACACACACACGAATGTGAAGAGCTCATGGCTGCATGGTTTTGATTTCTGTTGCTTGATATAGAGTCTCATTTCATAGTTCTTAGCTGACCTTGAACTCACTGTGTAGCTCCTGTTGGCCTCAAGCTCACAGAGATCCTCCTGTCTCAGCCTCCCAGTTGATGAGATTAAAGGAGGCTTCACTCATGTTTGTTTATAATCTTAACACTTAGGAATCTGAGACTGGCCATGAACTTGAGGCCAGTCTGGGCTTATTATTCAGTGAGTTTCAGTCCAACCTGGCTAAAAAAGTGAAACTGCATTTCAAATCAAAAAGAAAAAAAGAAAGATGGAGAGATATATGAGACACGGCAGAACATTAAGCACCACAGACTCTGAGGGAGAGATGCATTGTTAATATCATTCCTGTAACTATTCTGTGATTGAAGTTATTTCTGATGAAATAGTTTCAAGATACACAGTGTTTTTAATTAACACTTCAAGCATTATATGGTAAGACAGAATGTTGATGGATATGATCTGGGTACTGACAGACGGGAAGATGCATTGATAGAATATTAATTCATTCATGTTCTCATCCACTTCCTACTGCATGGACACACGCACTAAAATGAAAAGTAGTAAATAAATTATAAGCTGAATTGAGAAAAACGATGAAAGAATGAGAGAGGGGTTTGAATAGGATTCCCGAGGGTGCCCACTAACAAGGTCTTGCAGAAGGACCTGAAGAAGTTTGAGAAGACAGAACGAGGTGAGGAGGTGCTCACAGAACATTCCAGCAAGAGAGAATATGGTGGCAAGTCTCTGTGGGATAAGAAGACCTGACGCTTAGATTTTGCCGGTTTCTCTGGCATCACTGCTCTCACCTTGGCTCACACTCGGCCACTGTTCATTTGACAATGACTTAGCACAGCTCCTGACTCTTTGCCAGTCCCTGTTCACAAGCCAATGGGAGTCTACCCTAAACCCTCACGAGAAACAACAGCAGGCCAGAAACCCAGAGAAGGGGCCACGTGCTATACCTACCATACCGAGGCCAAGGAAACCCAGCAGGAGTGAGCCACCACCGAGCTTTAGGGGTGAACTTAGAACGCTAACAAGAACCCTTTTGAAAGGTCCATAGGCCTGCTAAGGACTTTTAACAGGTCATCGGAGGAGTCTGAGCTGAGAAGGTGACATGGTCCAAACTTGATTTTGACAAGATTATTGGAGCTGCTATATTGGAAACACTCCAGGCAATCAAGAGTGGGAAAACAAAAAACAAAAAACAAAAAAAAACCTGAAGACTGCTAAGCTAACGGAAGGGAGGATGGCAATGCCTAGCATCACCTGCTAGCATGCTAGCAACAGCGCTAATGAGAGGCCAGAAGAGTGGAGAGTTTTGGAGCTCACAGGATAAGAGGAAACATAGTTCCAAATGAGTGATTAACCACGAGGATGGGCTGGACACTGATGTAAGCAAAAGAGGAGTATGAGGGAGGCAAGTTTTAAGGAGTTAGATTTTATGCATAGCAAATTTAAGATTCAAGTGGAGAAGTCAGCAGGTGATGTCAGAAGCGATCATGTCACAGTGGGCTTGGGGAGGAGCCCACGGCCCAGAGGCTGCACCAACCTCCAATGTCACAGATGGCTACTGTATTCTTATCCTCCCTAGCCTACAAAGTACCCCAAATTTCAGTACGGACCATTGGAGAATGGAAAATTGTTCTGTGCATTATACAAAAGTAGAAAGTTTAAAATGGATGCCTCCCCACCCCCCACCAACCAACCTAATTTTCTGAGGAAATCAGAAAGAAAATATTTGAGCTATTTATATTTTTCTGCTCTCCAGACTGAATATGCAGGATATAAACATCAGATCAAACATCAGATTTTTAGCTGTCAACAGCATGTTCATTCTCTCTCTCTCTCTCTCTCTCTCTCTCTCTCTCTCTCTCTCTCTCTCTCTCTCGTGTGTGTGTGTGTGTGTGTGTGTGTGTGTGTGTGTGTGTGTGTGTGTTAAGCCTACAGGTGGCAAAATATTTACATGTTGGAGCCAAGAGCACGGACACTTCATAATGAAATTATTAAATCTATGTTTTAAGGTAGAATAATTCTATATTCACTGTTAGACTTAAAAAATAAATACATAATAAGTGCATGGCTCCTTGCTTTCCCAGCCAGAATGGCTTGCAAGATGATCAGCTATGGTGAGAGAGGAAAGGATGCCAAGTGTCTGGTGTGCGTGTGCACATTGCTTTTGCTCGTAATTAATAGCCCCCGTGCTTGCTAAGGTTTTGGAAAGCAGCTCGAAGCCTACCCAGGTAATGCCTTCTGACAACGTTTTAAAGATCAGTTATGTCATATGGCTGCCTTTTCAGAAAAAAAAAAAAGAAGAAGTCAAAACGCATAGCTGTGCCATATGGCATCTCTGAAGAAACAGCCGGATTGGACAGACAGTCACTGGAGAAGGTCCCACAGCACTTGGAAAAGAATGTGGTCCTGTTGCCAAAATGTGGCCTTTGTTAATCTCCTAACTATTATTGTGCAGAAACCAATTCATCTGTATTAATTATAAACAAATTTTAATTACTTCAGTAAAAGCCTATTATACTGATATCTGATGCCAAGGAAGCTGTTTTAACTCTTTCTAAGTCTCAAAGCAAACACGGGGTGTTGGAACGTAGGTGTTTTCTGTAAGGCAGGAATTTCTCTAGCTGAGTGTAAAACATACAGTTCTGACATTTAGTTTTCACTTCTTCTAAGCGATCCCATGATGCTTTTGCTTTTTTCAGAGGCTATCAAAAGGCAGCTAATGCGTACAAATTGTTAAGGACAGATTATCCCTAATGTCTGGGAGTGTTTAACTGTACTTTGTAGTCTTTTGCTCTGATTTTAAAGTTACAACAATAACAAAAAGCAGCCTGCGTTGCAAAGCGATGATGCTCAGTGACACAAAACCACTCAATAAAAATGTGACCCGACTTTGCTAAAACATTCATCACACCATCACTTCTGATAGCTCTCTGGACAATGTACAATGTGCCTCAAAGCAGCGCATCCTCAGAAAACACGGAAACCCAAATCACTAGCAGGTTTTGGGCGGCAGCTTGGCTAAGAAGCCTGGCTGGTCTTTCCCACACAGAAAGTTTGCAGAGGACACATGGTGGCTACAGTGTGCACAGCCCTTCGGGTTGGAGGCGATCCAGCGGAAGGACTCATCAGTGAGCAGCAGCCGTGAGGGGACTGTCTCTGACTTCGGCCCCACTAATGTGGACTTTTATTGCATTAGGCCAACCAGCAAAAGTTTCTCTTCTTCCTGGAGACCATCCCTTTTGGTATTCATATCACTTTGGACCTCAAAAGTTAAACAGTTTTAAACAGACAGAACCACATCCTGCCTTTTCCTGTGTTAGACTTTGAAGTGCCTCGTGTAAACGTCACAGTATTTTTTTTCTCATTTTTAAACAAGAACATAATTTATTTTTGTAATCATAATGGGTAAATTCTAGAAAGCACTGTCCTCTGTAAATTCTCATTGGTGAACACAGAGAACATGACTTTAAACAATGTCACAAATATAATAGGGGAGCTGGCCAAGGATGTTTAAGATGATGAGCATTTAAGGGAAGCCAGTTTTCTCATGGCTTGGGTTCTTGGTGAGTACCGATCAAACGTAACTGAGGGTTTGTAGAAATTTTCTCCTACTCTGTTAGTATCCATGCCTATCATATCTATTGAAGTGTCCATTCAACCAGAAGTCATGAAATGTTAGATTTTGCTTCTAAAGGTCTTCCCCAAAGGCTTTGAAACTATCTCCCCCCCCACCCCCCCACCCCCCACCCCACCCCCCGTCCTCTGTCTGATGAGAAATGAGGGTGTAAACTAATGTAGCTTGTCTAAGGCCATAGAGCCAGATACCGGCAAAGCAGGGACAGCTTTCTGGTCCCCTCACGAGGCACTATTCTCATGATCCTGTTAGCATTGATAAGCAGACCAGATATACCTTGGCCAATGAAAACAGTGTGAGTGACCAGAAGCTGCAGAGCTTGTATAGTAAGTTAATTTCATATTCTGTTGTTGTCAGTATTCTCTCATCACCTACAGGGATCCCTTCTTTTCATGTGGTGAACGGTATTAACACACGGATTCCAAAGTGCCTGATTGTGGAGGAGCTTACAGAAAGTATGTATAGAATCTCAGAGAGCAGAATGCAGGCTACGTGCCCTGGGGCACTAGACTCTGCATCAACTTCTCATCAGGGCAGAGCTGCTTTGATTCTCCCCAAATTTGAAGAAAAGGATCATTTCCATCTAACATACACATACAGGTATACCACCATATATCATTAATTACCATAATTATTAAAACAGGCAGTTCTTGGAGACAACCAAGATTAAAAGCAAACCAGATTCCAGAGAACAAGTGTACTCGATCTGCAAGCCACATTCTGTGTTACACCACACAGCTAAATTCTGGCTGATGCAGGGCCAATCCATCACCTGATGATCCTGTCTGCCCACATCAGTCCCTACACCAGTAATCATAGATCCACCACACCTCCTTCAGTCATATCAAAATCAGACCTATTTCTAAAAAGGATAAATGTAATTGTGAAGAACTTTATCTCACCCATTTTCCTTGTGTCTCAAGGGTGATTCAAAGGCATTATTTCTCTGGATCTTACTTGGCTTGTTGGTTTGTTTGTTTTTGAGACAGGGTGTTGCTCCTACCTCAGCCCCGGGAGCGCTGGGAGTACAGATGGACATCGTCACACTCAGTTTCCCCTAATCTCCACAGCATGTATGCATAAGAACTGACATGGGACTGAGGACACAGGTCAGGTGGGAGACTGCTTGTGCAGCAGGCACGAGGGCGTTGGGTCCCCAGTATCGGATCCACAGAGGCAGCCGGTACACATCAGTAGTCCTAGCTCGGGTATTGTGAAGCAATTTCCACCCAAGGAGAAACATTGTATCCTGGAAGGAGGCTCCTGAGACTGAAGAAGTAAAGAGCCTTATAAACCCTGGAAAGCTGAAATTGGGAGGACTCCCAAAGCCCCTCCCTGAGGCTACAGAAGCAGCTAACCGCTTCTGAGGGGGTCAGTTCTGACCAGGTTAGTAGCCTGGGGAAGGGTCTCTAAGATGTCAACTGTTGGTAAGCTGTCAGAGACGCAGGGTTGCTGCTTTTGTAAATCATTACCCATGCTGGACTTGAGTTGTCCATGTTCCTATAGGTAGCCCCTCAAGCATAGTCCTGTACCTAACCCCTCACCATAGTCCTGTACCTAAAGCCCCCACCCACCCATAGTCCTGTACCTAACCCCTCACCATAGTCCTGTACCTAAAGCCCCCACCCACCCATAGTCCTGTACCTAACCCCTCACCATAGTCCTGTACCTAAAGCCCCCACCCACCCATAGTCCTGTACCTAACCCCTCACCATAGTCCTGTACCTAATCCTCACCATAGTCCTGTACCTAATCCTCATCATAGTCCTGTACCTAATCCTCATCATAGTCCTGTACCTAACCCCTCACCATAGTCCTGTACCTAACCCCCACCCACCCATAGTCCTGTACCTAACCCCTCACCATAGTCCTGTAACTAACCCCCCACCCACCCATAGTCCTGTACCTAACCCCTCACCATAGTCCTGTACCTAACCCCTCACCATAGTCCTGTACCTAACCCCTCACCATAGTCCTGTACCTAATCCCCACCATAGTCCTGTACCTAACCCCTCACCATAGTCCTGTACCTAATCCTCACCATAGTCCTGTACCTAATCCTCACCATATTCCTGTACCTAACCCCTCACCATAGTCCTGTACCTAATCCTCACCATATTCCTGTACCTAATCCTCACCATAGTCCTGTGCCTAACCCCTCACCATAGTCCTGAACCTAAACCCCTCACTACCTCCTGTTCCAAACTCCAATAGTGCATTTGTTCACTAAGTTGGACTTCCATACAATCATATGTTTGTGTCTTGTCTCCAGAGGAAAAGTGCCAAACACCACTCAGGAGGTAGAAGAAGATCAGAAATTCAGGATCATTTTCTGCTGTGTTTAGGGAACTCAAGGCAAACCTTGACTACAGCAAACACTCTTAACAACAACAACAACAAAAAATCCCATTTGAGGTGATGTTGCTAAAATAGAGATGAATATACTCTAGATACCAAACAATGAAATTGCATTAGTATCAACACATAGCCAAGGAGCCTCTGTGCCTGAGATGACTAGCTTACTCAAAGTGTCATTTCTGAAGCTCGGGAGTGGCTGTGCAGAACCTGGTATCTGAAGAGCAAGCAGAGGTGAGGATGAGGTGGCCTGGGCAGAGGACTGGTGAAAGGGAAGTGTGCTTGCTAGTTAACCCTGTAGCAAAAAAGAAAGAAATAGTAAATAAAAGAAGCAGAAAGGAATAACTTAGGAAACGAAAAGTTTATTTTGGTCCATGATTTCAGAGAGATTCGTCTGTCATGATAGACAAGGTTCATGTGGTGACAGAGAGGAGACCAAAAGTCCAGCCTTAGTGACTTACTTCTGCTAGAAAGGCACCATTCCCTACAGGCTCTATGGTGGTGGTGTTTGTTTTTTGGGGGCCCACCACCCATCTCCCCCCTAAAGAAATCACACATGGAGACTTATTCTTAATTAAGATTGCACAGCCTTAACATGGTTTGTTTCTTGCCAGCTTTCCTTAACTTTAATTATCCCACCTACCTTTTGCCTCTGGGGTTTTCCTGTTCTCTTACTTCTGTAAATCTTACTCTTACTCCATGGCTTGCTGTGTAGCTGAGTGGCTGGACCCTGGAGTCCTTCTCCTTCTCTGGCTACTTCTCTTATATTCTCTCTGCCTACCAGCCCCGCCTATCCTTTCTCCTGCCTCACTATTGGCCAATTCTTTACTAGACCATGGGTGTTTTACACAGGCACAGTAACACAGCTTCACAGAGTTAAACAAGTGCAGCAGAAACAAAAGTAACTCGCCTTAAAATAATATTCCCCAACACTATACCTTCAAAATAGTGCCACAGTGGGCTGGTGATGCCCAGCTCACAAAGGCCCACCAACTCTTAAGACCATCACATTGGGAGCCAAGCTTCCAGAACATGAATTTGGGGGAAGAAATTCAAATCATAGCATTTTCCAGTTTCTATTTGAGTTAGGAGCCAACTTAAAGTGCACCTGGAAAGCTAGGAAGAAGACATGGAAGCCCCAGGAGTAGTGGAAAGACAATGAGGGATACACTGTGGCACCACAGAGTAACAGCTTGCCTTTGCCTTTAGAAGTGACTTGAGGTGCTTTCTCATTTCATGGTGTGAGTTGCATGGTCGCCCTGTTTTCTGAATTGTGATAGGCTGGCATCAATGAGACTGTTAGACCATGAATACTGCTGCCTTGAAGAGGCAAGCATATCACTCAGTTACCTGCAACTGGCAGTTGTCTCTATCTGGGTTTCCCTCTAAATGGTTGTTATAAAATCCTGAGCCTGGCCCCAGTCAGTCTTCTCTGGCTTCCTGCATAGAGCCATTATCACTTCCTTCTGCATACATTTCCACCATTGCTATTGGTTGTGAGGTAACAGCAGAGAGGAAACCCTCTTCAGAGCTGAGCTGATACAGGCACCATGCTTTTAAACTTCTAAAACTGTGAGGTAAATAACTTTGTTTTTTATGAAAAAAACAGGGGGGGGAGTTGATTTTAAGCTTAAGGATTATGTAACAGATTATTTAGTTAATAATAATGGAGAAAATGTCTTCCAAGGGACTACCAAGTGGGTCTTAGCAGCTATAGGCAACTGGATGCCAACCTTGCCATCACAGATACCTAGAGTTGGGTAACTCTTTGTGATATGTTTGTCCTGTACACTGTGGGAGGTTTGAGCATCATCCTTGGCCTCTGTATGGAGCCATGGATGCCAATACACACATCCCTTTCCAACTCCAGCAAATTGAAATGTCTCCAGACTTTGCCAACTAACCCTTGAGAGACAGAATTCCCTGTGCTTGTTAACCATTGGCATGGATCTATAACCCAGGAAAGGGGTACAGCACTCAGCAATGACCTGTTCTCTTGCTCACTTCGCTGAATGGTAATCATGGGTAATAACCATTGTTTCTCAGGGTTGCCGCGGGTCACTGGTGAGCACATTTATTGTAATTTCTGAGCCATCGTCTGTGCCATACAGTGTTTCATAGAAGAGACTACTGCCTATGAGGTCAGAGAATGAAAGAAGAGAGGAAATGAAAACCAACACACTAAAATACCTTAATTCTGTTTTTGACATTAAATGGCCCATATTCTAAACAGAAACTTGAGGACATGGGCACTGAAGGGGCAACTGAAAACACCTCGAAAGTGATATGAAGGAAGGCAGCAGTAGCCTTCCCAAATGGAAGGAAAACCGAAGACATGCAGGAACAGAGATGAAGGATAAAACTTCGGCCAACAGAAGACACCTCAAATTTCATCCCTTTAAAAGACCCTGCACTAAGAAATATCCCTCCCACACCTGAGGGAAAGTGTTCCTGTTAGCCAGTTGACACAGAAGTATGTCACAACCAAGACATAGAAAAAGAACGTTCCTTTTGCCTTGACAACAAATTCAGCCTCATTTCCCATCTTCTACAGTCTCTGTGCCCCCCTCCCAATCGTCCTCCACACCCCTCTCCTTGGATCTGTCCCACATGGTTTCTTACAATTGGGCCTTGAAAAGTTGAGAGTTACAGCCAAAAGCAGCAAGAAAATGCCATGGAACTGGCAGTGTGCATTGTGGAGGGAGCCAGAGCATCTGCTTCAGAGCAAGGCGACGAAGCAGAGCCACGGGGAGAAGGAAGGCTATTAGGCCACCAGCCGCCAAGGGGAAAGAGCCACGGGAACCCAGATTAAAAGTCTGAAAAGGCTTGGAACTCCGAGTAAAGGATCAGTGGAAAGCGGCAGTAAAGCCAGGGCTGGCATATGGACCCACTTGAGGGGGCTCGTAGTCAACCCAATAAAATCCTACACAGAGCCTGATGTGAGAAAGGCCAGAAATGGTTGACGCAGGGGTCCCAAAGCACCAGCCTAAGAACTGTGGCAACTGTGAAGCAAAGGGCTTGAGTCAGCAGGACAGACAGCAAAAGCAGTCGTGGATGCCAGATTCTGTAGAAGGCAGAGTTTTCTCATGCCAAGTCATCTTCTGCAGTATTCTCTGGATTCTTCAGTGGGTCATTTTTAGAGGATGGGCTGCCCCTATATGTTCTGGGTCTTTCTCTCTGTACTTGGCTTCACACCCCATTCACACACACATAAAAAATGCTAACAAAACTCACTAATCTTAGATATAGCATTGCCTTATTCTTTACTATTTTCCATGGGCCACATTTCACGCTCCTCATAGGTTAACAGAAAGGAACTTGCTTCTCACAGTTAGTAAACGGAGTTATTACTGATTCGCTGACTTCCTGCTTGGTGTTTGTCCAGATATCTTTATTGAGCTGGGAGAGAAACTGGCTAATGTTCTCTAAAGCCTGGTGTTTTAGACTTACCCCATGTTCTGTTCCATTGCCAAGGCTCTGCTGTTATAAATGGATGGAGTAGAAGAGATCTTCAGTTCCTAATTTGCAGGACAGCAAGTGTTCTACCTGTGCTTGCACTTACAGTGTCTTGCCTATGTGACCCTAACTTTCCAATGTTACAAAATGCGATAAACAGATATTGGTGGACATAAGCATGCCCAGGATTCCCATGATAACTCTGTCATACTTTAGCATTGCAGAGAACTTCCTGATTCTATATGAATGCAGAGAGTCAGTAGTAATGGTAGAACCCAGTACTGTGTTTGCCTGATGATGCTCCTGCAGCAGATATGTGGCTGCCCTGTAGTTTAGTAACAGACCATAGACCACTGGGAATGGGGGTGAATGCAGGGTGTGGTGAGTAATACCTGCCTGGCTGTGTGGGGGTAGTTTCTATTTCAGGCAACAGAATCTGTGCTTGGAGTAAAGGGAAAGGAAGCTATTTTTGTTTTTCTTTTTTCCCTTTGAAGGTGTATATTTTTATTGATTCTTACCAATTAGAAGAGACATAATTGAAGCTTCTATTCCTCTTTACAGGTGCACTAAATGCCTGTGATAGGCATTTGAAAAGTGTTGATCCCTTTACTATTTAACCACCTGAATTGTCATGGTTGTCTTGTAAATGTCAGGGGGCTTTACAGATTTCATTTCCCTATCCTTTTATTAATAGAATCTGGATTGCTTTTGGTGAATGGTGTCTCTGTGGGTTTAGTCTCCGACTAGATATCCATCCTAATCAAAGTTCTCTGCCTTTCCCGTAGTGGAGAGATGGACACCCAACACAAGCTAGACCTGCGCATTCCCCAAGGCTTGCCTCTTGCAATGAATGAATTGCAGGTAAGAGGTCATTGGTGCTTAATCACTGGGCAGCAGTGCCTTGCTAGAACCCAGAAGTCTTTCCTATACCCTCTATCTCAGCTGAGAGTGGTCAGTTTTTGATAGTGGTTCTCCTGCCCTCTTTTAGCTACCCTCCAGCACATTTCTGAAACTGGAGCCAGAATCCAGACTTCATCTATATTGTTCCAACACACTGTACTGGTATCCTGTATAGCAAACTGGTTACTAAAACTATTTAGTGCACGTAGCTTCATTGCCTAGAAAAATCTGGTTAAAATCAAACTAATAAGTTAGTTTCAGAAAATACAAATTGGCATGTACCCAGTGCTCCAGATTATGTCTTAATGTCCAAGAGGTTGTCTTTTCTTTCTGACTTTGTCTTTTCATGTCCCTATTCTGACAGGTGAAGAAGATTGTAACTCAAAGAATTACTTAGCCTCAAGACAAATATTTAGAATATTAACTTTTAAAGGAAGCCTTGAACCGTCTTATTAACTTTAACTGGTTCTATGATATAAATAAAGCATTTATTTACTTCTTTATGAAAATTGATATATATATAAGATATTTTGTTTTCTTTTTAAATTTTAAGAATTTATTGAGTGAAGTCACAAATACAAGTTTTTAAAAAGCATAAGCTGAGAATTTCTTAAAAGCTACATAAATTACAGAGTTTATATTACATAATCCATACTACTTCAAACATCGCCAGTCTTTAACAGTAAACAGCAAATCCTAAACTAAATCCAAAGTCTCACTGGAATAGATAATTACATGAAAATTTTTTATTTAGATGTTTGTTACTGCCACTCCCTGGTTTTTTGTTTGTTTGTGGATTTGCTTTGGTTTTGGTTTTGAGATAGAATTTCTCTGTGTAACCTTGGCTGTCCTGGAACTCATTCTGTAGACCAGGCTGGCCTTGAACTCAGAGATGAAACAGCCTCTGCCTCCTGAATGCTGGGATTAAAGGCTTGAGTCACCACTGCCCAGTTTCTGCTCACCGACAATTTAGTTGGGAAAATTTCATGGGTTTTTCTTCAAAAAAATTCAACACTTGGTATTAATTGCCTTGGGGAGAAAATCACACAAAATGTAACAATTTTATGGGGTATTTACTAGGTAAATGCTAATAAGATCAGTGTCTTTAAGTGATAATTTCCCGAGCTTTCTCTTAGAAATCATCTGTGTCACCATATACAGCTAATTTAGGAATAATGATAGTGGTCTCATTACTAATATAATAATGTATATTCTATTCTTAGATAAATTATACTTGATTTTGATAATAGTTATGAAAAGAAGACAAAAGGAATAGAAGCCATCTTTACATTAGCCATGAAAAACCGAGGTTCTAAAAGCAAATGCTGGCTGGCAAGTTGGATCAACAGGTAAAGGTACTTGCCAGCACACCCGAAGCCCTGTGTTTGAACTTGGTAACCACACAGCAGAATGAGAACAGGCTCCCACAAGTTCTTTGTGGGTTTCTATACCTACACCATGTTATAGGCATTCACACACACACATAATAAATAAATATATAAATACATAAACTCAAAAACAGATTACTGTGTCAGATAATGGTGGTAATAATGGAGCCAGACTTTACGTTCATCTTGACCTTTTCTTTTCTTTTCTTTTCTTTTCTTTTTTTTTTTTTTTTTTTTTTTGGTATTTTGAGACAGGGTTTCTCTGTGTTGCCCTCATTGTCCTGGAACTCGCTCTGTAGACCAGGCTGGCCTCGAACTCACAGAGATTCCTATACCTCTGTCTCCACAGTACTGGGGTTAAAGGCACGTGCCACCTCTGCCTCCACCCAGTGCAAGTCCTTTTATCTGTATCAAATGTTTTCTTCAAAGGACCAAGTAGTAAATTTCTTAGACTTTTAACCACATATCTTCTGTCATCACCACTCAGCTCTGACCTTGCAGATCAAAAATGAACATAGAAATACATCGAGTGACCAAGAGATGGCTCAGCAATTAAGAGTGCTTGCTTCATAATCATGGAGGACTAGAGTTCAGATCCCAGAACCTTTGTAAGAAGTTAGGTGTTCTATGCACTCCTGTAACACCAACTCCAAGAAAGAGCCAAGACAGAAGAATTGCTGAGGCTCACTGGCTGCGGGCCTAGACAAATGTGAGACCCAGCTTCAGGGAGAGATCCCTGTTCCAAAGAAATAAGTGAAAAGTATTCAAGGGGGATGCAGCAATTACTGGGTAATTGTTCTCTTCTGACACGCACACAGAAGTAGGTATTACAAAGGAAAGGAAGGAAAGAAGGAAGGAAGGGAGGAAGGAAGGGAGAAGGAAGGAAGGAAGGAAGGAAGGAAGGAAGGAAGGAAGGAAGGAAGGAAGGGAGAAGGAAGGAAGGAAGGAAGGGAGGGAAGAAGGAAGGAAGGGAGAAGAAAGGAAGGAAGGAAGGAAGGAAGGAAGGAAGGAAGGAAGGAAGGAAGGAAGGGAGGGAGGAAGGAAGGAAGGGAGAAGAAAGGAAGGAAGGAAGGGAGAGAGAGAGAGAGAGAGAGAGAGAGAGAGAAAGGAAGGAAGGAAGGAAGGAAGGAAGGAAGGAAGGAAGGAAGGAAGGAAGGAAGGAAGGAAGAAAGGAAAGAAAGATGAATGAGCTTGGCTTTGTTCCAATAAAGGTTTATTTACAAGAACAGGTGCAGGCTATAGTTGACTGCTTCTGTATTGCATCTTCCTAGATCACAACCTAGATGTAACCATCTGCCTAACCCGACATGTGAAACACTGTATTGGGTGCTTTTATTCTGAGATATATTCTCCTTCCCTCCTGAATGACCAGATACAGGAATAGTGTACAGAGTAGAAAACAGAATAGGAGCCTAGTTCAGAGCAGTAGGTTTTTGGAGAGACATCATTGTAACTGAACTGGAAGGAAAGGCTTCAGGCTAAAGCAATGGTTCCTGGGCTTTTCTGGAACAATGACTCCTAAGAAAATCTAATGATCTTCAAGGTTTCTCTCCAAAGAAGGCACAATTAAACATATACACTCTTAATTTCATACATAAATCCCAGGAGTTCATGAACTTTAAGCACATGTAAAGACACATGACATGGCAAAGCACCTTAAGACTCAAACATTATGCATTGAATCATTTTGTTATTGCTGTTGTTTAGTTTTGATTATACCCTAGTTATTAGTTCTCATAAGAAAGGATATTAGTCCAGATGAATCTATTTTAAATATCTCTCCCTAGGACACAAAGAATAGGCGCTGCTCATGGTTACCATTTCTAAACAACATGTAGGTTTCAGATCTTGGCAATTTTATACCCAAAGTTACACACATTAATAGTGATTTTTTTCTTCCTGTTTGCGATTATGACTAAAAATAATTCTCCATGACTATATGCACACACCCCACATTGTATGCTTAGCAAGGATTTCCTTTGGCTTGCCTCAGAGTAAATTAATTACAGATAAGAATGTCAAGGGTGCTAGTACTGGGGGTTATGCAGTTGGTAACTACAGGGACTCCAGAGTCAGAGAGAGTTAAATTCTCTGCTTTCTCCTTTGATGTCTAGTCAAATTTGGAAGAGAAAACAATTTGGACTTCAGTTCCTTCCCCCAAGTGAGAATAATAGTCATTACCTTGAGTTTAGTGTCACGACATCCTGGTTCCCGTGTTAAGCACTGTTCATGTCCTGAAATCTTCATGACCTTAAAGAATTACTTCAGCTCGAAGGTGAGGAAACTGAGGGATGGAACATTACATTACTGCCTATGGTCGTGCTAACAGTTGGTTGAGCCAGTCTTTGAACTACAGCAATTTAGAAAAAAAAAAATCTCTGCTCTTAACCACTATAATTCAGCAGCTGTCTGGCTATATATTTTGTTATAAAAATTAAATAATGTGTGCAAAGATGAACCCAGCATGGTGGCACATGCCTGTAATTCCAGCACACAGGAGGCTGAATCAAAAGGATTGGGAGTTGGAAGGTAGCGTGGGCAACACAGGAGATCCTGATTCAATTTTTTTAAGTGCCTGAAAACATGTGTCTTAAAACATGATACAAATTAATGTCAGCTACAGCAGTAAAGATATCTCAGTCTGGGTCCATCAACATTGCTTCAGGGATTGAGAAGAGCTCATAAGGGTCCACCCCATCTTGAGTAGCTATAGGTAGTTAACTGGAGGAGGGGAGTTCTATTCCTCAGTACTGTGGTCACTGGAAAGTTGCCCTTGCTCAGGTAAATAATGCCCACCCATGCTCATCCAAAAACAATTGGTCACCAAAACTAAACAAAACAAAAGCCAACAACAACAAATGCAGAAGCAGGGGTTTAGGGCACTTATTGGGAAGAAGAGATTCAGTAGGAGAGGAGGGGAAAAGAGGATGATCGGAGGGATAAGATCAAAGGCCAAAGGCCGTGTATGTGTGTCTGTGTGCATAATTGTGAACCAATAAATAAATAAAAATTTTGAAAAAATATCTCAGTCCCTGTGCCAACAGCTGTGTTCAGCAAAATTGTGTATTTCAGTTTGCTGAATTTCAGGTCAACTTTACAGCTGCCTTTAGTTGCCTTGAATGTATACCTGGTCCTTATTTTTTGAAGACTAAAATACACAGTGACCTTTGTACCATAAGAGCACATTCCAACGAATCCATAACAACAGTAGTAAGAAATATACATGACTACTTTGGGAAAGTCCATGCTGTTACAGAATTATTTCTGCAAAGAAGCATTGTGGCTGACCCATGTGAACCAAGAGACTCCTTATTTCTCTGCGCTGCTCAGCTTTGAAGGTGACCATAGATCTTGTAACATAGCACCCAAACTCTAAGAATGGAAATTAATGGCCAGTCATGGAGGCACATGCCATTAATTCTAGCACTCATTCAGGAGGCAGAGGCAGGCCAGTCTCTGTGAGTTGGAGGCCAGCCTGATCTGTGGAGGGAGTTCGAGTACAGCAGCCAGGACTACCCAGGGAGACCTGGTCTCAAAAAAGAAAGACACACATGCACACACTCAAAAAGAAAGAGAAACAAAAACAGAAGGAGGGAAGGGAGGGAGGGAGGAGAGAGGGAGGGAGGGAGGAGAGAGGTAGGGAGGGAGGGAAGGAGGGAGGGAGGGAGGAAGGAAGGAAGGAAGGAAGGAAGGAAGGAAGGAAGGAAGGAAGGAAAAGAGAGAAGTATACATATTTCCCCTAATTATTAGTTGAGGAGGGTAGGGTACTGTCAATTTTGTTTCTTTGATCTGTCATACTGTAAGCCTTGATTTCAAATATTAGCTTTTGTTAGTGTCTACTACCCAATAAAAGGTACAGGGCCCCCAAAAGATTCAAAGAGTATAAAAAGCCAACAACACTGTAGGGCTTCAAACCCAAAATCCTTTAAGCTTATCACTTCATGGAAGAACTTTGCCAATATGTTTTCCAGTTTAAATCCTCTAATGATATAAATCTATCTCATGTAACACTTGTTTATCTCTAGCTCTCGCACAATGGCTGAAATGAAGAAACTCAGTAAGTTTGTAAAGTGAAGGAGTTATGACCAAAAAAGAGTAAAAGCATGATTTCAGGCTTAGGCTGTAACCAAAATTAACCTTGAGGACATAAGTCTTAAAGGATAGTATCTTTTGATATTGGATGAAATCACAGCAGGGCAAAAAGACCAGGAGACATGTTTGCTTGAGAGGGGATAATCAGGAGGAAGGACAACCTTCTGGCCATAACCAGAGTTGTAACTATTCCTACAGAAACAGCAGAGGCAATTGTACCAAGAGTGGGACTTGGAACTGGTACCCAATCCTATGACTGTTTTTGTGTCTATGGCTCAGGGAGCGTCATGGAAGAGGGTCAGAAAGAGTGTTAAGAGCCAGAATACCAGGAGCTCGACTATGAGACAGTCTTTCTAGAAATGGCTGAATTATCAAGACTTGACCAACTGTAATATTTATGAACATGTCAGTGTGAAATGGGAAATTGCGTAAGGTCTCGTCCCTAGACAAAGAATTACAGGCAACAAATGACCACTTAGAAAAGGAGAATTAGCCTCTCCCAGGGATGAGCCCCCTTATTGTTTGTCCAGTGCAGAGTGGTCAGGCCTGAAACTGCATACACACAAACAACAAAAGCAAACTCATCAGGTTGTGTGTGTGTGTATGTATGTGTGTGTGTGTGTGTGTGTGTGTGTGTGTGTGTGTGTGTAGTAATAATGATCAACTGGAGAGTTGAGGGTATGGGATGAGTTCGAGAGAGGGTGTTGAGAAGGGCTAGAGCAAGGAAAGTCAATTAAAAGCATAGTTTTTTTAAAAAGAAAATATTTTAAAGAAGTTAGTTTGTTGTCTTCAACAAGATCAATACAAAAAGCGGAAGAAAAGAAGGATGACAAAGCACAGCTGACCCTGTGGAGAGCCCCGGGAGTAGTATATACCACTCATACCACCAGCCAAGCCCAGTCATAGAACCTCCTTCTATCCTCACGAGGCTGGGGAAGGCTGTTCATTTGCATGCCTGGAGACACTGTAACTAGCTCTTTTTGGTGGTGCATGGTACTACCTTGGTACAGTTACAGATGGTTATCTAATAATAATAAGGAAATTTCATTTTTTAAAAAAAATATTGCCTATTGGGAATTTAACTGCTGAGAATTGAGCTCCCTCAATGCTCTGTTCTATACCAGTGGTTCTCAACCTGTGGGTCACCATCCCTTTAGGGTCACATGTCAGATATCCTCCATATCAGATACTTACATTATGATTCATAACAGTAGCAAAATTGCAGTCATAAAATAATTTTATGGTTGAGGGTCACCACGACATGAGGAACTATACTAGAGGGTCGCAGCATTAGGAAGGTTGAGAAGCACTGCTCTATGGAAGTTTCTGTCACTCTGCTTCCCCAACACAGCTGGGATAACAGTCTAGGTGGTTGTGCTCGGCTTTGAAGTTCATGAGTTTTAGTTTTCGTTTTGTTTGTTCAAGACTGGGATTCTTGTGTGTAGGCCAGGTTGGCCTTAAACCTGCTATGTAGCAGAGGATAACCCTGAACTCCAGAGCCTCCTGCTTCAGCCTCCCAAGTGCTGGGATTACCAGCCATGTGCTGTCATGTCATGCGGAATCAAACTATTTAAACCAATGTGAAATTCAAAACTTACTTTCTTAAATTGTGTTTTTACAGTTCTTCTAGGAAACATATGAGAAAAATGAAGCCTTGTCATGTGGGCTTTATACTTTTCCCTGATGATGGTCAGGTAGAAGTACATACAAACACGGAAGTGCGGGACTCTAAACGACCGTCCTCAACCAGCAAGGCACCTAACATTTCACCTGCGAGAAATCTTTTTTTTTTTTTTTTTTCATGAATCAAAGTTAGGCTGTTTATTAGGTTTGTATTGGTTTTGGTTTTATTTTGTTGCTGCTATTGAAGTGCTGGGGACTGATCCCAGGACATCAGACATTCCAGGTAAGTGCTCTGTCGCTGTGCCCTATTCCTACATCTGTAGGCTGTTTTCATCAGCAATAAGGACAGAATAGTGCATGGCCATTCTGCCTTCAGCACTATCGGGCTCTGATGAGATGTAAAGTGGAAGTATCTTAACAAACATCTGCTCTTCAGATGGACGGGATCGAGTTCTCAGCCTCAGAGTCCTGCGCTCCGAATGCGCTAAGGCTCATGAAAGCCATAGACCTGGGGAAGGTCTGAGGGAATATTTATAGCATTTGTGTCACTTTACAGACACAGAAATTAATCTCTGATGTCTTGCTGCTGGTCAGATCTTGAGGAGTATTGTTCAGGTTCCAGGGGTCCCTGGTGGAGGAGAGCTGGTCTTGCAATGCCATAGTTACCAGGAAAGGTGTTAAAAACATAAAACTCTGCGATCCAGATCTTGCAGATTTTGGCTTAATAAGTCTGAAAGGAAGCCAGCAAATCTATATTTTTAAAGTAAATCAATTGCCATCGTAACTTAAGTTACTGGCTCCAAAGGAAATTGAATTGTGGGTTGTTTCAGTTGCTCTGGAAAAAGAAAAAATAAGGATACTACTCAGAAGAATTTTTTTGAACGACAGCTCCTTCTACTAAAGCAGCAGTAGGCCAGCCCTTGATCCATCTTTCACTAACAAGCTTAATAATAGAGCGTTCTTAGCCAATCAACAGATTATGTGTGAAATCTGTAATTAAAAATTAATCTTTATAAAAATATGTTGTATTTCTAAGTACTAGTACATACAATTTTAAGAGACCAAATGTTAGCTGACATCTCTGAATGTAATGCTGCCTGAACCTTTGTTTTCCTAGGAAGTGGAATGTAGGTAGTATAGGAAAATGAACGTACTTGTTAACTTTAGGGGAAATAACATTGTAGTGGTGGAGAAGGATGAAAAGAGAAAGAGATTCTATTTAGAGATGGGGAGCGGTTTAGGATCAACGGTGCTCAAGAGTGCTTGACACTCAGTGTGTTTGGAAGTGAGATCAGCTGCAGGAGCCTGACTTTTGTGAACTAATGACCTGCCCTGGGGGCAAATGATGAGATCCAAACCCTGTAAGTGTTTGTCCAGCTTAGAGGACAAAGAGGGTGATTACAGAAGTGAGGAAGGCTTTCTCTGGAGGGGAAGGGTTCTGAAGGGTAGCTTCCCTCCCACTGAGTTGGAGCATAGCTAACCTTGACCTTAACCCTATAGGAGTGGAAAGCTATGGTGGCCGTGGCGGCTACCGTAGAAACTATACATACATTTGCTGCTACATTCTGTTAGCTTCTCTTCAAAGATTTCTGGGGAGACAAGTCCACCTTTTGTTCCCCTTTTTGATAGTAAGAGTACTTTTTCAAAATCCACTCAAGGGGCCTCTTCCTTTAATAGGGGACACCCTGCGTGCCCAGTGTCAAGCAAGCTACTGAAAGCCCTTAGTACCAAAATTCCAGAGGCTGAGGCAAGAGAATCATGAATTCAAGGCTAGCCAGGACTACAGGTTGAGCCTTTTTCTATAATAATAATAATAATAATAATAATAATAATAATAACAAGAGAAGAGGTTACAGAAGTTAGGTGAGGTAGCTCACACACCTGTAATCTCCACAAAGACAGGAAGACCAGGAGTTTGAGACTGGCCTGAATTATAAAGCAAGGATCAAGCTAGCAAGGGCTAGTTGAGACCCTATCTCAAACAAACATCCCCAAACAAACAAAAGCAAAACCCAAAACAAATAACCAAATAAAAAACCCAAAACCCACCAGTCCAAATTCTTTTGGTTTGTTGTGGTTTGTAACAGGGTCTCACTGTGTAGCTAAGGCTGGCTTTAAACTCCTAATGATCCTGTTGAAGGCTCTGAAACGTTGCAAAACTAAAATACCACATCTAACTTTTGGTGGCAGATATTTCTTTCACACCCGCCAGTTTCCAAATAAGTGACACAGAGACTTAATATTAATTACAAATGCTCAGCCAATAGCTCAGGCTTGTTACTGGCTAACTCTCACATTTAAATTAACCCCTATTTCTTATCTATGCTTTGCCATGTGGCTTGGTGCCTTTTCTTAGTACAGCATGCCCATCTTGCTTCTCCCTAAAACTGCTGGGGACTCCAGACTGCCCTTCTTCCTCCCGGCATTCTCAGTTTGCATCTCCCACCTAACCTTTTCCTGCCCAGCTATTGGCCAGTCAGTTTCTTTATTAAACCAATCACAGCGACATATATTCACAGTGTAAAGGAATAGTCCACAAACTTTGCTACCAGTTTTTGCCGCTAACCTGTCAACAAACTAGGTCCTTGTTACCTCCCAGAATTGAATCAAGAGAGAACTGACCACCAATGAGCTGTGAAGGAGAATTGTATTATTGCATTATTGTCAGGGAAAAACTCACAAACCGACTTCTCAACTCTTGGGAATTGTGTGGTTCCCAAAATGGGGGGAAAGAGAGTAGCTTTTCTGGGGAAGGGTGGGGATTTTTGAGGAGTTTAGTTACATCTTCTTTTCCGCTTCTTTCATGGCCCCTTGAAGAAGTTCTACAGCAATTGTCCACTGTCATGCCCTGGAAGAAAAGCACTTCCACTCAGCAGGGAAATAGAGGAGAACATGCTGTCTGCCAATCACTCTGGTAGCCATCTTTGATCCAACCAGTGTTTCTTACCCGAAGAGGAACCTTCTGTGTGTAGGCATCCCCAGAACACATTAGGGTGAGTGGAGATCCAGCAAGGTCACCTAGGCCCTACAGATGGCAACAAGCAGTTTGAGCGTGGTTTACTTGTTTCTTGACAGCTCCCTTCCAAGTTACGGCAGATTCTGTGTCTCCAGGTGCTAAGTTTTGTGACCCCACAGAGTACAATTAGATTTAGGTTTCAACTCATAGTTCTTTGCCATTTGATTCCAAGAGAACTTGTCTTAGAATCAGACCTCAGTTGCTTGAGCTTAGAGAGAGGCACCTTCAAGTTTTTCTGCCTTTCAATTTACCCTGAGGTGTTTGAGAAAAGAGAAATGTGGTTTTCATTGTTGTTTATCTCCCCCAGCATCCAGACTTTTGTGTGGTTCCTTCTGGAGGGGCAGGGAAACCCTAAAGAGACTCTGAGACTGACCGGGAATTTTGCTAACCCAGACCACTGGCGTTCAAATTATGCTTCTACTCATTTTCAGGGATGCTTTACACTAATTAAGCCAAACCTGGGTTCAGCTCCCTAGGGCAGAATAGCTCCTCTCCCACCACTGATTTTCGGAATGAACCAGATAACATTTAGGAAGTACTGCTTAGACCAGAGCCTAGCACATAGCACGCAGTTTGATGAGAGGCAGCATTCACCCCTTTGGCAGACAATGCCATCCTTTCAGCAAGGTGTGAGAATTTGAGTGAATTTGAGTGGAGTGAGGTTGAGGATTGATGGAGGCTGACATAATTTAGGCAAGAAAAATTTCAGTGATCACCAGAGTGAATGGACTATGATTCTTCTTCCAATGTTTGTCCAGTAAGAATACTCAACCAACATGCACACCCATGGTGCTCAGTAGGCTGACATAGGAGGATTGCCTCAAGTTCAAGAACCTGACTCAAAACAAAAACAAAAGCAAAACAAAAGGGACTCAGAGTCTTACTGTGAGCAATACGGTAGAATCTGAATGGGAAATATGATCAGATGCTCCAATACCTACTGAGATAGGGACCAGGGGTCAGATGTAATTTATTACAGAGAACTCCATATACATACGGTGGGCATACCTGGTGACACACTTGGCTTTATCATTATTCTTTGAGCCTTGAACAGTTTAATACATTGGCTCATACTTTTATATAAAATGCATAAAAGCTACAATCAACAATTGTCTGTCACTCATGGCATCCATCTTTTTTAAAAAAAAAAAAAAAAAGCTGCTATTTTTAAAGAATTCTCTGGCAAAACTGTGTTTCCGAAACTAAAAATGTGAAACTATATTAACAGACAAAAGGGGGCTTTAATTGGGTGCCTATCAGACGCCACTATCTAAATGAATTTTCGACTCTATTAAAATAACAATGATTTAAACTTCAAAGCGAACCCTGCCCAGCTGTTTACACTGCTGCCCTAAGTATGCCTGTAAGATAGCTAGATCTTTTGTTAGGTGTCTGTTAGTGAGCTTAATCTGTCTTTGTTCTTCTCAGAAATCTTGATGCACAAAGAACAGGGATGCTCTGAATCATCTTTCTAACACGGTCTCATTTTATACCTGTGCGAAGAAATGTCTAATTCTGAAGGGTACACGTAGATGAGACTCAGTGAATGCAAGGATGTTAAGAGGTTGGGGGAAATTGGAATACCACAAAGCTCTGGGGGAATTATGGAATATTTATGAAAATATGTGGTGCATTTTTGAAATGCAGATGTCTCTGGAGCTGGAAATGTAATCAGAGGAATGAAAACTGTCTTTAATAAATCTTCTTAATTAAAATCTATTGTTCAGAAAAAAATATAAATCCTCCTCCAGTATTAGAAATGGTAGCAAGAGGTAGAACAGCATAGATCCAACAGAAGGCAGCAACAATGGTGATTAAGAGCCCTGGATACAGCACTCTTTTTAAAGCTAAATAAGCAGCATTTTGGTAGACCAAACATAAATTATTTACCATTATGGCACACAATAAGGTGAAAAAAAAATGGTGGGTTGTAGCACAAAAATATATATCCAATCACAGCTAAAAAGAGAGAGCATGGTACACCCTTGTCATATCACATGAACTTATTTTGTTTTCAATTGCAAGGGCCTGTTCAAAGGACTGAGAAACAAATGACAAAAAATAACATAGCATAGCTTTCCTCTCAATATTCCTCTCTCTGAGAAAAAAATAGAATGCTTAAAAATGAAAATACCTACATAATTGCATTCATGAAAAGAATATAAATGTCCCCCTTCTATTTATTCTTCAGCTGTCACTGGTTTTAAAGTTACTGTAGCTTTCTGGGAAGCCAGTTTCTAGTGGCAAAATTGTCATAACATCAATAGGGTGAAGTAAACGGCTTTTGTAAGTAGGCTAGCTGAGGCCAACAGAGGCTGAGTTCTCTCTTACATAGTACAGGGAGCATCATCTCTGGCTGAGGATGCTCATTTTACCCCTTCAAGGACTGGAGTTTCAGAGTGTCTGGTGATCTTGTAGAAGGAAGTTATAATAAATTTCAGACCTTGGAATCATCAATATATGATGCTTTTGCTTGATTACACGTTGCATATGGAAGATGTCTCTAGTCACATACTAGGCAAATAATGTCGTAGTCCAGGGACAGTTATCACAAATGATCTAACCATTCTGCAGCCACCCCCATGGGGTTCCACAGTTGAAGAGTCTCCATTTCTTGTTTTTAACTTGCCAGTGCTGTTTAGATAACCAGTTCTGTGAGTGCTTACTCTGTTCCTGTCAGGTTCTCAATTGCAGGTGCCTAGGCAGCAGGTGGGGAGTTAAGAGACATACTCATGCATGAACATACTTTTCTCTTGTCATATTTGTAGGGTTCTGTGTAGCATTCTGGGGATTGTATGAATACAAAAATGCTGTGGGCCTTTGTGCAAACTGTGAAAACATAAAGGAAGAAAGCAGGGTCTTTGCAATATCTCCCACAACTCTTGAGTTTTGTTCCTGATAAGTAGACCAGCCAGCCCATTGGCACTTTCTAAATTGATTCCGGAAATGCGGAATCTCAGGCCACAGACTAAGCCCACTGACTCACAGTTTGCATTTGAACATAATCCCCAGGTTCTGAGTATTCATTTAAAAGAGTGTCTGAGACACTGTTCCTAAATAACACATTTGTTTTCTATTTAAAATATCTGGAGAGATAGCTCAGCAGTTAACAGCATTTACTGCTCTCCCAGAGAGTATGAGTTAGGTTCCCAGCATTCACATCAAGGCACTCACCCTCTTCAACTCCATCTCTGACACCTACCACAGGCACCTACAACTCATGAGCACATACCCACATGCGGATATACACCCACTTCAACATAACTAAAAATAATTTCTAAAAAGTCTGCTTTCCTTGAAGTACATGAACACTACAAAAAAGTGTGTCATATAGTTATCTTGTGAGAATATCATATAGGAACATTTACTCAAAAATAAAAATTTGAGCTAGATGTAATGGCTCACACCTATGATTCCAATACATTTTTTAAAATTGAATATGTAAGGCATATTTCAATGACCGTATTCCTTCAGAAATTAGGATGAGTCAAAAATTTATATTCTGTAGAATTTGTTTCCACTCAAGGAATGTGGGTGCAATTGAAGGGTGTGTAGGGTTTACTGAATGGATGGTATGACTGGTCTGTGATTTTATTGGTGCTTAACCTGAAGGGTACAATGACTAAGGATCATCTAAAAGATGACGGATGTGATTTGGGGGAGAAGCTTGGAAAAGAAGCCCCAGCTGACCAAGATGTGCATTCTATGCTGCAGTTGGACAATCAATCTTCGGTTAAGTCTTAGTCCTATTGGAAAAAAGAAGTTTGAAAAGGTGAGAACTGTGTAAAATAACTTCACTCTGGACAATATGAACACCGACCAGGTCTGTATTTGCTACAGATTTGTTGTCAAAAGATGCTTTCTCGTCCTACTGTGAGCAGTGAGTCAGGGGATGGTGTTTCCTCCTAAAATGCACTACAGTATCCTGCATGAAAACAGTCTGAGGAGGCGATGTAAGTTCAGCAAATGGCGTGCTCCACGCTGCCCATTGATTGTTCCAGAGAATAAGTGGGAATAAGCCAACAAAAATACTGTTGCTTATGCATCTGTAAAAGAATAAAACACACAGAGACCCAGAGACTCTGCCTTGAATAATAATGAAAATATTAATCTTCAAATACAACTGATTCTTCATTAAGTATAAACATATTGAAATCATCCAGTTATCATATAAGTTATCAATGATACAGTAACTGTTTTTTAAGATTTGTTTTACTATTTTTTTCATGTGTACACATCAGTTTATGTGGGTGCCTAGGGAGGTCAGAAGGTGTTAAATCCCTCAGAGCTGAAGTTACAGGCATTTGTGTACTGCCTGATGTGGGTGCTGGGAACAGACCAGACCACAGTCCTCTCAGTCCTCTGACAAAGCTGTAAGGCTTTAAACCGCTGAGCCATCCTTCCCACCCCAGCATTATAATAATTAAATGAAAGGAGAGTGCACTGTTGACAAATTAAACAGCTTGTCAATCTTTGCTGGACAGAGATGTTTCTACTAAATGCATGTGTCTATTACCGTAAGAGAGGAGAAGGAAAGAGTTGTTTCATTTCTGAGATCTAGCTGGGTTGAAGTTGAGGTATATCATATTTTACAAACATTTCTAGCTTATTGCAGAACATGACTAGATTTTTAGGGGAAAAATTTAAAATATCTTGTTAAACTAAAGAATTTTAGGCTTAGTTGACACAATTAGAATATATATGTATATATTAGAATATATGTATGTATATACACTATATATATTCACATCAAATCCATCACGTCAGGAAGTACTGACATAAATACATAAAAACACAGATTATCTTTCTCTCCACGTTTTATTCATTTAAAAGCTCAGTATTGTCAGAACTCTTAGCTTTCTTAATGTTGAGTTGTAGTGATATATTGTGTCCTCCAATACACTGTGCATCCTAATAAAGTTTATCTAAGTAAGGATCAGAGAAAAAAGCCAGTCACTAGAGTAAACATAGAGGTCAGTCAATGGTAGCACATGCCTTTAATCTTATCATTCGGGAGGCAGAGATCAAGGCTACATTGGGAACACAGCCAGGCGTGGTGGCATATGCCTTAAATTCCAACATTAGCTAACCATAGAGGTCGGGAGGTCTGTAAAGATAGACAGGAAGTGATGTAGCTGGGCAGAGAGAGGAAATGAGATGGCAGAACAGAAAGGCATATAGGCGTGGGTAGACAGGAGAAGTGACATGGGTAGTATTTGCCACATGTAGAAGAATTCATCTGAATAGAAACATTTTAAACTTTCATTTGTCATTCAAAAAATATTTATTGAGCATCTACTATGTACCAAGTACTGTGCAATAAACAAAACAAAGACATTGGTCTTTGTGTAATTAAAGCACCATGATGTACACAGTTTAGGATTGCATGAACAGTATAACCACCAATTTAAAATATATGGCAAAAGATGAGTAACTTCATGGGGCAAAGTCAGTGAAGAATACGGAACATGGAACTTCAGTGGGGATGTTATATAATTTTATTTTGGCTTCGACTACTTCAAAAATCAACTTTCCAAAATGGGAATGAGAAATACATAGTTTAAGTGAAAAACACAAACAAGATATTTTACTTACTATCATTATTTTATGTGACTCAGCTTGAAAAGGTCATAGAGGCTAATCACTTAGATTACAGATGGCTATATATAAGCATATGTGTGTATGTCGAGTATAGGTTGTGTGTAATTGTGTGTATGTGTACATGTGCATGCTTCATTTTGTGCAGAAATGCAAGCAGAACTGCAGCAGCTGATGGGTAACATTTCAATGTTTAAATGGCAAAACTTTTTTTTTTGAGTCAGGGTCTCACTATGCCATTCTGGCTCTCCCGGTACATAGACCAGGCTAGCTCTGAGCTCATTAAGCTCTGCCAGCCTCTGCCTCCCATGTGTTGCGATGAAAGGCGTGCAGCACCATGCCCAGTGGCAGGCTTGTTTTTAAAGAAACATTGATAGGAGTTATTCTGCAAAACTCTTCAAAACTCAGGCGATTTGTTTGTTTTACAAATTAAAAATGTGATTGGAATTTTGCAACTTTGGTGTTTTTGAATATGAGCTAGTTTTAAAGTGTTACAGAGAAATGCACGTGACTACATTAATATATAGGAACATACTAATCAAACTCATTGTCTATAGGACTGCAGCTAACACAGGCTGAAATGGTTATTTTATTTGAGGGGATGGTGGGAGCCAATTTTTTGCTTGTTTGTTTGGCTTCTACATTTTCAACTTAAAATATTGCTTATGCTAAAAGTTCCCAAATGTCTAATGTATTTTTACCCAACAGTGTCCCTTGCACTAAGTTTATGTGGCCAAACTGTTTTGGAATAAAATAAACCATCTCTGATCTTGTTCTTCTTTCTACCACATCTGAAATAAAACATTGAACAAGTTATATAACACAATCATGACGATTTGGAATAAAATTTGTCCATAGAGAGCCCCCAAAGCAAATTACATGAAAATTTTCAGCATAAGCTGGGGGAACTGTAAGTAGTGGCTAAGTGTAGACTTATGCAAACTTAATTATGGCTTGCCATTCGTCCTGTTTATCATATTCTGTTTTTCACAAATGCAACAATAAATATTTTTTGTTAGAAGCAACTAATGTGGTAATTATGGATTTTCCTCAACCCAGGCAAACAGGAGGACTTTCTCGAGGAATAGAAAAATCACAGCTTGGAAGTCATTTAAGCTTTAAGATCTGTAAGAAGGAATTTTAAAAGTGCTAATTAAATACTTGTTAACATTCTGTATAGGAATTCCTTTTTGTGAGAGGTGAATCACAAGTCTCTAAAGAAGGTAATAAGCACTCCTCAGAAATTTGTATAGAAAGCCCTGCCTTTTTTTTTTTTTAAGGGATGGTTTAAGGGAAAACAAAAAGCATCCTTAGGCTTTCTGAAAAAAAAATAGACATGTAAATGGAAAGAACTCAGTACCTTTATAACCGTGAAAATTTAATGATGTAAGAAACAAATTTCAATGTGAGAAGAAATTTGTCAGCAAAGATTTTTTTCAGTTCTGCATATTATTGTATGATTGGTGTTAATCTAATGGTTGTGTTATAGAGGGTGCTGTCTATCTTTCTGAGTTATTCCCTCTTCTTAATTTTTTATTGTTGTTTTGTTCTTGCTTAGTAAACTAGTGTTGAATATATAGATACCTGATTCCTCCTGCTTGTGTCCTGATAGGAGGGTTTCTTCCTCCCTGTCTCCCTAGATTGGCTGGAAAGAATGTATCAATAAATGAAGGAATCTTCCATTGTGTTTTAGATACTACATCACTTGTGCACCCCTTGGCAAGGCTACAGTAACCAAATATATTAGAGACTTACTCTGTTTTCAGGTGATTCACTCTCCCACCACATTCCAGCCTTATCCAGCTACTGCTCTCCTATCCACCTAATATGTCTTATTTTCCTATGCTGCAGTTCAACATCACCTGGAGTTACCCGCATAGCTACTCTTTGCTACAGATCGAGCAATTAGGAAGTAATTCAAGGATAAACGCTAAAGAATAATATCTCTATATTTTATAGAATTCAGGTCTTTCAAGGGGGTGGCAAGTGGGATTAAGGAATGCTCAGAGTAATTCTTCCCCATCAGCCCAGGAATGTATATTCTTTAGCTTCTGTTAGTAGAATTTTTTTAAACCTTAGCTCTAACGATATATTCTTGTAGAAACCCAACTCAAGTAGAAGACTTTTTCTAAAATGAAATATAAACAATAATCTATTCTTTTTTTTAATACGACTGGCAAAAGGAAGACCCTGTAAGTCGGTGGAAACCTATAGAGCATGCTTTGTGTATGACAAATGCAGTCTGATTCCCTGCAAGTGGCTTTCCTTTGATTTACAAGTTCAAAGTTTCCATTATAATTTCATATTTATACAGGCACAGTTTATAGGAAGGGAAAAAAGGCCATAATTTGTACAGTTTACTCCTGCCCCTGCTCGGACATTTTTATATATTTTATGTGAAAATATTACTGATTAATTTTAGTTTTAAATTTAAAAATACAACTTAAGAAGTTACATTATTTTACAAGAATCATTCCTGAGTCACACCCCACTTTATTAATTTTAAATAAGGATGAGTATATAATCGTAGAATCCAAATAACTTATTTTCATCTTAGAGGATAGAAGAGAATGGAAATAATAGGGCAACAGAGTATCAACTTGTTTCTGACTCCCCTAAGAATACATAGTAAGCATTGACATAATTTCCCAGAGATATGAATCACACTAACTTGTAGATAAAATTTTATATTTTAAGATTACTAATGCTGTCAAGATCTGTAAGTGTGGTGGTGGTGTGTGTGAGGGGGGGACTGGACCCTAATGTACAAGTTACTACATGTACATGCCTTGAGAAAATGGGAGAGTTACATGAAGATACATCATAATATCCAATACTAAGGCAACGTTATAATTCATTAATTCATTATAATTCATTAGACAAATGTCCCAAGGAGAGGGCAGAATGTACAATGAGTGTTTTCTGGAAATGAATTGCTAAAAGTGAGTAGAGTCTGCAAAGACTTCAGCATTGGAGGCCCCGCTGGGCTTAAAAGGGTATGTGGGGAAGGCTTTCACCCACTGTTAAATATTTGAAACGCCACTTTAAAAAATAAAACCACGGATGTCTCATCAGTTCTTATGGCATCAGGCTGACTCTGACTTGAATGCATTTTTCCCTCTTTGCGAAGATGAGATTTTTAAAACATGCACACAGGACATTTTACATTGATTTAGGCCAGTTGGAGAAAACACGGTTCAGTGTAGGATTTCAAACTGTTCCACTGAATACAATAACATTTGCAGTCGTGGCACCGTTCCATAATAATTTTAAAAGATTTCATTTTACTTATCATTGCAAGCCATTATCTGATCATATTTGACCTACATATTAATATTTTCATTACCATTCAAGCCCATTTTTGCTCTGTACAAATTGTCAGCACTCTTCACGGAGATATTATTTATTTATTCTGGAAATATCTGGAATTCTTTCACCCTACGTTTTCCTTAGGGACTCTGTCTCTCCTTCTAAAGTATTGATATTAATATCTGGGGGAGGGGAACACATTCAATAAAAAGCAAGAGAGAGAGAGAGAGAGAGAGAGAGAGAGAGAGAGAGAGAGAGAGAGAGAGAGAGAGAGGTTTCTCTTAATGGTACACTACAGGAGAAGTAGAAAAACAAAGGGGGGAAAGAAATGATAATTGTTTTCTCTAAGGCTATTATCTAATGCGAAAGCAAATAGTCAGTCTGGAAATCAGCTAACAGAAGGGGATTAGCGAGATCTGAGAGTGCCTTGATTTCTAGCAGAGCTGTCTCTGCAGCCCGTGATGAGACACAGGCAGGGCAGCTAGGAGCGCTCCAGATGGCCAGGGAAAGTGGTCGTCTTGGGTTACTGCAGGGCACTGGGGCCACCAACACATCCCGACCCCGGGGAAAGCATCCTTAGGGAGCCAGCCCCACATCCAGCCGGGACCAGAGAGGGCGAGGCCGGGAGCCAGGCCTCCGGCCCGCCAGCGCACCCCTGCGAGCCCGGTCTGCCCATTGTTAACATATACTTGACCTTCGTGACCCCCGCACGACACAGATGTCTCCCACCTTCACCTCCCCCCAGTCGCTCCCCCCCCCGCACCTGGTCGCGGCCGCGCCGCCGCCTCCCTCCCGAGCGGTCGCGGCGCCCCCGGGTGCGGGTGCGCGCCGCAGCCGGCCTGGTGCGGGCGCTGTGGGCGCTGTGGGCGCTGTGCGCTGCGCGCGGCGCTCCTGCTCCCCGGCGGACGCCCGGACGCCCTGCAGATAAATGCAGTCGCCTTCCTCGAGAGCGAGCGAGGGCGGGCGAAGCGGACGCAGACGCCGCCTGTGACAGTGGCAATCCCCTGCGCCCTACATCACATTTGTCTGCCACAGCAGCAACAACAGAGGAGCGGAGGGAGGGAGGGAGCGAGGCGGGAGGAGGGGAGCTGAGCTCGGCGCGCGCCGGGCTCCGCGTCGCAGGCTGCGTCTGGCTGGCGTCCGCCACCCCGGGCTCTTCGCCCCGCAGCTCGCTGTGCGCGGCGGCCGCGGGTGCTCGGCAAAGACTAGGCGGCCTCCGGGGGAGCGCGCGTGGGCGAGTGGCCGCGGACACTCTGGCCTCGCGAGGGAAGCGGCACCGCGCCTTGGTCCTTTGGCCCCGCGGGCGGCCACCGACCGCAGGAAGTTTTATTTGCAGCTGGGAGCCCGCGGCGGATGGTGGGACTCTCCGGCCCTGTGCAGTGTAAGTGCCTACGGGCGGGCTGGGTCAGCGGGCGGGCGGGCCAGCGGGCCAGCGGGTGGCGGGGACCGGCCTCGGGCTGGTACTGTTAATTACTATTCCGATGACCGTCAGCTTCGTTTGGATTAATTCGACCGAGAGGCTCTGAACTTGATGCTCAACTAGAGTAAGAGGACTGCGTAGCAGGGCAAAGAAGAACATCGCGGTTTCTGTAGTCCGCGATGACACTGAACTTCGCGGACAAGCTAAGGCAACATTTCCCCTCTTTTTTTTTTTTTTTTTACATTAGATTCTCCGCACTCTTTTATTATTATTATTATTATTTTTTTTTTCATCAAAGGAGATTAGAAAGATGAGCGTGTCTCCTTCGACTAACGACTAAACAACTAACTGGTCAAGGTGCCCACGGTGTTTGGCAGGTGGCTCCACACCCGCACCGTGGGTTTTTGAAACTGGAAGCGAAAGGTTGGTTCTCTTGGTGGACACCTTTAGTTCTAGGAGCAAGAGGAAGAGCCCTAACTTAGTACTGTGCTGTCACTTGGGTGGGCGTTCTCTTAGTTGCACCCCGGCTCTGTGTGCCCCGCGTGACAACTTTCTCCTTATCCTTGAGTATTTTGGGGGTGCTTTGATGGGAGACCTCAACAAGGACGCTCAGGCAGCTTCTCTGAACCAAGTCTCTTGCCAGAGGCAAGTCCTGAGCTTCGCAGCCGGCGACACCTGGGCAGCATCGCCTCTGTGGTACCTCAGTGCGCGGCTAGCCCAGCGATCCTGGCCCTCCAGGGTGCTCCCATCGCAGCCCCGACCCGGTTATGCTCCTCTGTTCTGAGCCCAGAGCAGAACGTAGTGCCCAGTAGCTCCCGCCCCGGCAGAATCCAGACCCGAGCTGCAGCGGGGAGAATTTATTACGTTTTGCAGAAATCCCTCAGGGGAAGTTCCTGGGGCTAGCGGATTCCCGGGACCCACGGTTCACCATCCTCAAGGCGGATCTAGAAGGTCCAGGTCGGTTGGCACATCTACACCCGCTCCCCCGGCGGACCTTTGGCTGCCCAGGGTGATTTAAGCAAATACGGTTAGGTAGGCATAAGGTACTTAAACCCAGTTTTTTAAACCTGTTTTTTCTTTCTTTCTTTCTTTCTTTCTTTCTTTCTTTCTTTCTTTCTTTCTTTCTTTCTTTCTTTCTTTCTTTCTTTCTTTCTTTCTTTCTTTCTCTCTCTCTCTCTCTCTCTCTCTCTCTCTCTCTCTCTCTCTTTCTTCTTTCTTTTTTTTTTGGTAAGGTCAGTTAAGCTTTGGAAAAGTTTTGAGTGTTTTGATTACGGGCAGTAGGATGTGAACCAGGACTGTTACTAAAAATAGCTATGTTCCCTCCGCCTCTTCCCCTTAGGCTGTTACAGCTTGGAGGATTTTGCCAGAGTCTTGGAGCCATAGGCCTTCTTAGCCCCTTGCAAAGAGTAGAGGAGAAATCGTTTGAATTTAGGTTTCCTTCAGGACTGGGCACCACAAATCCCAGCGTGCCCCAGAGTGACTGGTGCTTCTTGGGAAAATGCACAGAAAGAAGCTTGAAAGGAATTATCTAGTATTCCCTGGGAAGAGCCCCAAAGCCAAGGAGTGAGGACCAGGGGGCTGGAGAGACCACTCCAGACCAACTTCATGTGCTTGATGTAACTCGGAGCCCTCTTGAATTTTTAACTTCGCTTCCCTTAATTAATCTGCCCAGGGCCTGTATATAAATGGCTGTCCACAGCTGCTGCAAATTGATTTATCTCCTGATAAAGGTCGGGTTGCTGACCAAAGCATTCTTTATACCTTCTGTGTGAACTCAAATGTGTTTTACAGGATTTCCCCCTCCTAGTCTCCTTCTCAACATCTGTACCATTTTTAAGTGCACTCAGTGGCTCTTATTATCACCCCTCCTTTGCACAGAACTGAAGTAGAGCTGGGTCTATGCCCAGGGAGTCCACACTCCCCAGAATACAAATGGACCAGCTTCTCGGTGATGAACGGTTTGTTAATCTTTGGGGCTCCTTTTAGTTTATCGCAGCACTTTGCCTTGGCCACGCAAGTGTAGAACTTCCCTGCTCACACAATTCCTTAGAAAGGATCAGCACACACCATTGTTTCTTCAGCCTCCAGAGTCTCAGTTCGGGTGTTTATGTCAGTTCTAATGTGTCTAAACAAAAACACATTCCCACTGCTATTTATTTCCCCCATATTAATGCTTAAAGTGCTGTCTAGTTTTAGCACTATGGTGACTGTCAACGAAGAGAGAGATGGCTATGTGGTTTCATTTTCTTTTTACTATTGTTTTTAAAAGAGAGGTTCAAAAGTCTCACATGATGTTAACTAGAATCTTAGTTTGATCCAGGTTGGTTTTTTTTTTTTTTTTTTTTTTTTTTTTTTTTTTTTTTAATTTTCCAACCAGGATGGGTGTTAAGAAAGTCAAACTCTCCCCTTATTGTACTGCATTTTGCATGTGATGTTTTATTAATTTATTCTTTAAAAGACAGAATCCCAATAAAATCACCAAGGAATCATTCTGGGCACACAGAAATTGAGTTTTAGCTAAGCCTATGCTTAGAGAAGAACTTCATATTAAATATATTTGTTTAACCATTAATTACAAATCATGTAGATGACAGCCCCTTTATTTGAAAAACTAGATATTGTGTGGGAGAATTTCAGTATGTGATTTTGCCGGTGTCTGGTTCTCATCTGATAAAAGCAGCAGACAGAGCACCTGGATTGTTTTTTCTCCAATATTTAGACAACTCCAAGCAGACCAGAAGCCTTTGAGATGATATTTTTCTAAGTCTCTCTTACCACCAGTGCCTGCTAATGATAATGACTTGATTTTTAAAATGGTCTTTGAAAGGACTTTCCTAATAAGTGTTCTACCTTCAGTGCTGTGGAAGCTGCACTATTAAGTGGCAAGTTCCAGGAAATAGCAGGACAGCATCCTCTGAGCTACAGACCACTGCTTTGTAATACTTATCCAATCCTTCTTTTCTGAAAGAAGGGAAGCATTGCCCTTGATGTTAGGAGCAGCAATGAGATTTCTCATCGAGGTGTTAGCCTAAATAGTTTTGGGTAAACTCTACAAATTGTAAAGAATCCCACAAATGTCAGGTGCCGTTATAATTTATTTTATTGTAAAATAGAGGCTTATCTACTCCCTCCCTTCTTTTTTAAACATTGAAAAGGGATCACGAGAAAGAAATGCTTCCATTAAGAATGCTGGTCAGTGGTTGTCAGTTTAGGACATTCTTCACTGTCAAATCCTGTTTCTCACTTCTTTGATATGAACATCAGCTGACAGGCCCTGAATGCAAAGCCTTCTTCATTGAGGTTTTATGCAGGCAACATGGCCCTTCATAGCAAAGCAGTCTGAAAAATTGGCACCTGCACAATTTGCATGTGAAAAAAACCTAGACAGTTGCATTTTGCTGGAGTCTATTACTGTAAGTTATGTAAGTGGGAAAGGCTATTTATTTGTTGATGTTTGGGCATTTAAAGGTTCTTTATTATATGGGTACTTTATTCATCATTTTGTGATCTTTGGTCTTTATTGATAGCAAAAGCAGGACACACTGAGCTTTGGGTTTATAGAAGTTATTTACTATGAGATGGAGTCATTTAAACTGTGAACTTACAAAAGTCATTTCGATTCAGTTAAAAATTTTAAATGTGCCTTGGAAGAAGGTTTTAACAATAATCTATTAAAAGTTAAGTACATGCATGCAGTTAGGGTAACAGGAGTATCAGGTGAAAACAATCTAGCATTTTAGTAGTTGGGGACTTCTTTACCAACTCCGAAGTCCCCAAGAATATAGACAAACATTTCAAACTTCTAAACTTGGGGGGCGGGGGGGGGGGAATGCTGTTTCCCTTCATTTTGCTTGTTAAATTGTATTGGTCACCTGTATGACCTTTACAAAATTGCATTTGACCCTCTTTGTATAAACCAACAAATAAATGTTAAATCAACTATAAAAACCTTTGTGAACCTCAGACTATTGTCCATCAAAAGGGACATTTTATCCAGAGTAAGCTATTTATTATTATCTAGAGAGACACCTTCCAAGTTCACCTTTTTACAGCCATTAATATAAGAGTTCCTAAATAATGTTTAAAGAACAGTGAACATTTTATTAAAGCAAACATTAGTTCAGTTTAATGGAGGTAATTGTAAACGATAAGACAGAGCGGGTTATCTCTGTGCTGTCTAAACACAAGGAGCCACTTTGCACCATTTCCAGTAGCCATCTGTAGAAGAGAAGGGCTTGCACCTGTCTGTCCACACTAATTATAGATTGAGGGCAAAAGAAATGAAATTCAAGGAGGTTTTCAGCTAATGAAATCCATACTGATTTTATTGTAAATGTGTTTATGTAAAGAGGATGATGGTTGAGTTATGAGTAAATAAATTGCTATGTAGCTGCTAGGCACTTGGTTCTGGAGCACAATCCTGCTGCATTAACCTTTGATATTGAAAAAATAAAGACGATAACTTGGACATGGGTGGTAGCCTTTGTTTGGCATCCATAGTTACAAGTTAGTGAACAGCGGTGGGCTCAGCAGCTTAGAAATGTGCAGTAAAGCAGCTTAAACGCCAGAAATGTTTTCATATTCTGAAATGCAGATGAAGGGAGGTCTTGTGTTAACATATGCATAGAAAGAGTTTTTTAAAAATTGGAAAGCATTTTTTCCTTTTCTGCATTTTCAGCTTCACCTCCATGAGAAATTAAAGACAAATGACTGAGGAATGCATCCTTCAATGAAAGGTCACACGAATGTCTACCACATCTGTTTATAGTAATTATGAACATAATTAACATAAGAATTACAAATGAAATAATGACAAGCTGAGCAATGAGATATTATGCCATAATGGTCATATGCTGGAATTCTCACATTATAGCACACTAGACTTCACATACTCAAAGAAAGAAAGAAAATGCTAGATTTTATCTGAATTAATGTTTCAAAACTTATCTGCCTGGGGCAGATGGACTCCTTGCTTTTACAAGAAGGTAACCTATTATTAAGAAAAGAACTCATTGAAATTAAAATTTCGATCCAGCTTGGTCGTTAAGTTGTCTGTAATTATAGGTACCACTTTCTGTTGGGTACTCAGTCCATGATAATAATTCCTGATTACTATATTGCTTTGGGTTTTGTTTTGATTTTCTTAGACAAGAGCTCATTCTGTAGCCCAGGCTGGCCTAGAATTTACTATAGAGTGCAGGCTGGCCTGGAAGTCATAGTGATCCCCTGAGCATTGAGATTACAGAGGAGGGGGGAGGTCAGCACACTGAGCTTGTGTGTGTGTGTGTGTGTGTGTGTGTGTGTGTGTGTGTGTGTGTGAAAATTTGAAAATCTGAAGCAAAATACTTGCTTTGGAGGTAGTGCGGAGCCCGAAGTCAGCACACAGAGTGGTAGAAACACTGTACTTTCACAAAACAAGAACACCCATACATTAGTTACCCTGCAGTTTTCTTTGTGCCTAGTCTTTGGGATACCTTTTGGGGAAAAATGAGTCTGTTCTGAGGTTAAAGGCGGTATTAGAACTTTTTTCATTTTTATGCATGTGTTAATTACACAAGATAATGGGTTTGATGGTGACATTTCTGTGCATATGCATCTAGTCCATTTTTGTTAGCACATTGTAACAGATATTGTAATGGGGGGAAAGAAAATCAATGTGCATTTGCATGTTGTATTCCCTGCCCCCCCCCCTTTCCTGAGTTGCATTGGATTTCAAGGTGTTTGTATACAGTCTGTGCCCAAACAGATCTAACTGCAGTGACTGAGGCTGGCTACTGGGAATGCAGTTTTCTGTCAGAGTGAAAAAGGAGGTGAAAGGACACCCTTTACAAGAGCTAAAGGGGTATTCTGGAAATCTGCTATTAAATTTAAAACATGTAGGGATGACAGATTTTCACCATGCAGAGCTCACTTGCTTCTGTCATGTAACCTGCCTACTGGTTTACTTCCTGCCCCAGCACTCCTCACTAGCGACTGAACCTGGTCACTTGGTGAAGATTTATGGCGAAATATTACCTTGTTCTTGTGCAGTGATACTGAGAGGCTTTCCACATTATTGGATTACTGGAGGATTGCAGCAGAACCCCTTTTATCTGGCATTCATTCTGTGACAAGATTTTCACACATGCCCTTCCCCCACCATGCCTCGCTTTCTTCACTTTGTGTTACCTATCAAATTTCCCTTGATTCTTTTCTTGGGGCATGAGTGTGTGTGTGTGTGTGTGTGTGTGTGTGTGTGTGTGTGTGTGTCTGTGTGCGCATGCGTGTGTGCGCAAGGCGTCCATTGCACAGAAGAGCAGTTTTGTTGTTTTAGGCTAGGTGATTTGGAAGGCACTTGATGAAACAAAGCCTCTCTTAAAATATGTCCCTGCTTTTCTCTGTCTCAACTCATTAACCCCGTTCCTGCCCCATTTTGTCGCTTTCTACTGACTTTTCTTGTATAGACTATTTTATGACCCCAAGTTCACAGCAGCTGTGGCCACAGTGTACGCCAGGCCAGTCTGTGGTTTATTGAACTCACTCTCCATAGTACAGGAAAGGCTTAACCAAGCTTCAGTGCCTAGAAACACAACACAGCCAAACACTCCCCTCCCCCAATAAGAAGACCTCCTTTGCTGCATTATCCGCACTCCATTAAGGATCTGATCAGATGTTCAGATTGTCTGATGGGTGCATTTAAAAGTGAAAAGGGGCTCCCTAGGGACTACTCAGGTGTATCCCCCTCCTGACCCTGCTGGGGCGGAGGAGGATGAACTCTGGCCGGCTGGCAGAGCATTAGCCCCTGCTTGTTCTGATTGATTCTCAGGCTCTGGGTGGGTGAAGAGCTAGCTGTAAGGCAGCTCAAGCCAAGATTGATTGCCTCAATTTCGAATTCCCACCTCCCAAACAGACTCTCAGATGTACACAGAAGGAAGCTCCTACCCCAACACGACTTCTGGAGGTGGAGCAGGTGTCTGAGTCACCTGTAGCCACCAATCACAAGTGGTCCTCCTTATCACAACGATGCTGACTGCCCTGAATCTTCAGCTAGGACACACTCAAAGCCTGGAAAGAGAGGGATGGGTGTGTGTATGGGGCGGGGGGTGAGGCTCTTTTGTATCTCCCTGTATCTCGGGGGGAGGGGGGGTGAGTGGGGGCTGGGTTTAAGTATATGGGGGGTCAACAGAGAGACAACTCCCACAGGAGCTCGTCCTGGCAGACTGCAGAACTGTTGTGTGGGCACAGTAGATTTGTTTTGCAAATTTTGTGTCTTTGGATGGAGGTGAAGTGGTGAAAGTGTCACTGTCAAAACCACCGAGAGAGCTCTTGATCCCGCTGACCTTGACAGAACCTCTAATGTTTGTGGATCCACAGGGTTGGCAAATCCAAATATTTAGGAGGTGGGGCTGATTCGGGGGGCGCAGGTTACCCGGCAGCCCTGATTGCCACCACCTCCCAGCCTCTCTGGGTAGCTGTCCTCCGGCTCCGACCCCATCCCAGGCCGGTCCCCGCCCCTGAATCCCTTCCCTGTCTCCCCTCCTGCCAGCATCTCTTCCCTCCCTCTCTTCCCTCTCTCTCCCACTTTTCCTCCCGCTCCCCTCCGTCTCGCACGCACCCTCTGTTTATTTTCCTGCCTCCATCTGGGCCCTGCTGATATTGTAATCACCCTGATGCACGTTGGCTCCTCTCCTCTCCCTCCCGCGCGCACACACTCACTCACACACAATGTGCCATCCCGACCAGCCCTTTACTTCTGATAAGCTCCGATGTGTGTTTAATGAATACAAAGCGGCGGTGTGGGGGCCGCGCGGCCGGCCGCCTCGCGCGCTCGCCGCCGGAAGGTAATCTCCGCGGCCGGGCTGGGGGCGGCGGGGCGGGGCGCGGCGTGGGGGCGGCCCCCCAACGATCTGGAGCAGATAAGAGCCAGGGAAGTGAAGATGTAACCTGTTATCGGGCGCTCCTCTTAGCTGCCAGAGGGAATTTACATTTAAAGATTACAGAGGGAGAGAGAGAGGATCTGCCTTTTGTTGTGCGGGGTGAGGAGGAGGCAGCGGCCCTGGCCTCCGTGCTATCTCCCATCACCTCAGCTATCCAGACGGGGACTCACGGAGGTGAGATTACGGAGGGCCTTATCTTTAATTGGGTTTAGTGTTGCCAGCCTGAATAGGTTTAAAGAGACTCGATAAAGGGGGAACAATAGATTATTTGTTGATCGGACGCTGGAACCCTCAGATGTAGAAGAGAGAGGAAGAACTCTTAACAACTTGATTAGCTCTATTTTATTTTGATTTTGAGGTGACAGGGTCTCTCTTGGTAAAAGGAGGAAGGACTAGGGAACTTAGGTGCGATTTGAGTGATTTGCATGTTTTATTCCCCATGCATGCTTGCTTTCCCAGCACTTCTGCACCTGCCTTATTTTAAAGGAGCTTTCTCACCTTTTCTCTTTAGGGTTGATAAAGTGAGGGAAGGGCCGAGGCTTTGGGGATTGCTCATTTATATTTGGTTTTGTGTGGCTTGGTTTGAACAGGTGATGAATTGATGCTTTGGGTCCTAGAAGGAGTGTGAAAAGCCAATGAAGACCACTTTTAATATGGAAGGAGGAGAATGGTAGATTATGGTTCAACTCTGGCTAGAAGGACGAGCATTATTCTAGGTGTGGTAGAGAGATTGTATTTTGTATTTGAACCATGCCATCTTTTGCTTGAAGTCAGTGTGGGGTGAAAGAAGCAAATTGTCACTTGACTCGTGAATGTATTTTCAAAAAATCGTGTAAACTTTAGAAGGTTCTTAAAATGAATAAAAGTAGACAAAATGATTGCTTTTGCCTCCTACACATAGTTGAGATGGGTGTTCTCATAGGTACCCAGATATGAGCCAGTAACTAAAAGCCTAATTAAAATTTGTTTAAAGCCAGATGAGCATGTTTCCTTGTTGACAGCGGCAGATCGATTGGGGAAGACAATAAGTCCCATTATTTTACTTCCATTGACTGAACATATTGACATTACAGGTTTGCTGTTGCCCCAGTGAGCATGACAAAACACTGACATTCACAGACCAACTGGTCAGAGTGGTGCAAAGATTACAGCATGTCCCCTCTGCCTTCAGGTTACCTTATCACTCAGGCAGAAGGGGGAAGGCTAGCCTGCAGGTCTTCAGAAGGAGCAGAGCGTTTTTGGTTAAGGAACTGTCAGATAGCATGTCTTGGGAATATCAGTCATTTCCCCAGAATTGAATATTACATAGAAATGTATATTTATTCAGAAATCTGGGGGGAAACAACCTAGTCAGCAATCTTGAGTATTTCACATAAGAGAACACCCATTTCCAAGATAGCCCTTTACTCTCTCTGGAAATAATTACAGTAGGTGACCAGTTGTGTTTGGGTGATTCCACTGGGCTCCAGTCTAGGGTTCTTACACAGCTACGTCTGTGTCTTAGAAAAACAGTGTTTAGAGTTTCTCCAGACAGAGGGCCTGACTCTGACTTCTCTACAGTTTCTTTTGGTGGGTGAAACAGGAAATGGATGATGGGATGTGACTCCCTCAAGCTCAGGTGTGTCCATTGACAGTGATATGGATCTATATGATTTCCAAGCAGATGCTGACAAAATATAATTTGCTGTCTTATTGTCATCTGGCAATTTACACACTTTGCATTTTACACACTATGCATAGAAAACATAATAAAATTAAGTATTAGGTAGACACTGAGTCCAAGAAATTTGAACCACACCAAAAGTAGTTATGAGATAAAGCCAAAAGAGACTAACCATAGTTTTTAAAAAGTTTAATGGCCATGACTTATACATAGTATATAGTGACTGCTGCCATGAAGCAGGGAACCAGTGCCCTTTGCGATGGTTTAAAACAAAACTAGTCTTTTAGACCATTTTCATGAAAATGTTAGGTTTCCATTTGATCAGCAGGTGCTGTTGAGATGAAAGCCATGTGTAAATTTTCAGAAGGCTAAAAGTGTCAATTCAGAAAAGGAAAGTGATAAGAGAAAATGCAATCAGTTTTCCTGTTTTCAATTTGTGCAGGATTTGAAGAGCCGTTTTGTTGAACTGCTACATCTGCTCCAATATGAATATTGAACTACTTCCACTAAAAATAACAACCTATAATTTGGAAGCTACTGCAGCCTTTTGTTAATGTGAGTGGGTTATTTAAAAACAAAACAAAAAAAATAAAAATAAAAAAAAACAATTTTCTGTTCTGACAGTCTCCTGCCTAATGTGCGTTTCCATTTGCATTGCATTTTCCTCAGCAGATAAATGGTGTGATGCAATTAGGGCCTCATCTCGTTTGGCTATGAAAAGAGGTTTCCATAGGTGAAAATCCTGGTAATATAAAAAGGCATTGCACAAAACAAAATTAATTTTTAAATAATCTTTTAAAATATGCTTATTTAAAGTGAGGTATTATTCCTTACATTCTCTAATACTACAATTTTTAACTTACTGGCCACTACTGTGAGAAAGTTAACATGATTTCATTGCATACTGAGCAGTCTGTAATGTATTTCACCTTTAATACACCTTTAAATGTAAGTTTAAACTAATCAGGGATATTTTACCTAACAGGGCTTTCAAATAATTTTTTTCATGCTTAAATAAAATGATTAAATTATGCTTGAGTGCCTGCATACAAAGGCTTTGGCCTCTATAGTACTGCTAATCAAATAAGTTTTATGGACCACATTAGAGGAAAAATTAGATGCATTTTACTAGTGACATTTCTAGGAAAGACATGTTCTTTAACTCATCTAGTACTAATTAAAAAGAAAACTCCAGATTGTATTTAAAATAATCATAATAAAAAGTCCTTCATCCATATGATAAGAGTGTGAGTGGTGACACTGTCTGCAGGTCACAAAGGCACAGAAATGTAAGGGAGTAAGAAGATATGTGGAGAGGTTAGATATTGATTCAATCATTGATTGCACTTGGCTTGACTTGTAGCTAAAGTCATTTGTCCTGGGTGAGACCTGATCAGTGTCCAGAATCAATTAGCTGTGTAGCTTGTGGCTTCACACTTGAGTTGCTGGATACATTCTTCACAGGTAAACTCAGACCAGCTCAACAAAGGAGGAAGGGGAAGACAGATACTGATGATGACACATGAACATGTTGATTTACAAATGTAGTGTTTCTTTTGAAACACTAGTTTGCAATAAGAAGTTGAAGAATAAAACTGGATGCGTTATTGAATGAATGATTATGTGACTGCAATTGGATGAAGAATACTGCTCTTAAGGAGTGTCATTTCCAACCTGAAACACAATGAACAGTCCAGTATTATGGTGCTCTGGCATGTAATTAAGTAAGTTTGCTACCATATGGGTATATTCTTTGATATATGTATTTTTTCCACTTTCAAGGAAAGAGTCTGAGCCAAGCATGATGACTTACACCCATAATCTCAGCACTTGGGAGGTGGAAGTAGAAGGATTAAGGGTTCAAAGTCATCCTTGGCTACATAGTAAGCTTGAGGCTAGCTTGAAACTGTCTCACAACCCCTCTCTCCAGAGATAGAGATAGAGAGATAGAGATAGAGAGAGACAGGGAGAGAGAAAAAGGAGAAGAGGAAGAAGGCGAAGGAGAAGGAGAAGCTAAATCACAAATCATTCAAAAAACGTGTTCACAACCACAGCCCCATTGCTTAGGATGCTCTGTGCTGAAGCTGCAGTACTTTATATGCCCAGGAGAGAGGAGTTTCCTGGGTCTTCACAATTATGGTGTGATGTTCAAGCTCTTCTATTGGAACCATTGATAAAGTTCTTCCGGGGAAGTTTAAGGCATGGTGCTTTCTTGTTGGAAAAAGTTACAAACCACTCACAAAAGCCAGTGATATTTTCAGTGACAGATAGACAAGCTTAAAAATCCTCTTCTTTGGAGCTGGAGATGTAGCTCAATGGATAGAATGCTTGCTTAGCTCTGCCATGTCCTCCATTTATCCCCAGCACCGCGTAGACTGGGTGTGGAATGCCTACTTTGTAGTTTCAGTTTATGACATCTTGTGTATTATAACTCAGAACTCAGGAAAGAATGACATAGTTCTTTGTTTTTATAGCTGTTGTACTGACCAAAGTCTCAAGACAAATCAGTGTTAGGGTGACTGGAGAAGGCACTTAGAATATAGATACCGTGAAAGAAAAATACAAAGAACACAAATGTAAATTTTCCAGTGAGTTTTCACATCTAAATACTGTAAGTGCCTTGGGGAAAACGATTGACTGGCCTCATTAGTCTTTTAATATCTGGGGCAAAGACAACTTCAGAGTGTGCTCTGGGATGCCAGGGACTGCCACACAGTTGTCTTGGGAGAACGGTAAATAATCAACAGATGACAGAGACCGACTTACTGGGATCTTGGCCCTAACTCTCACATACATTTTCATCATAGACTTGAAGTGAATAATTAGCTAACATCTCACTTTCTTTCTGTCAAAGAACTCCAACCCATGGCTCAGACTAGCCACAGCTCTGTCCTGGTTTTACTTTTGGCCAAAATTTTATTTACTTTAATTAATTAATTATTTTTTTTAAAGCAAGGTCTTACTATGTATTCCTGGCTGTACTAGAACTCACTCTGTAGGCCAGGCTGGCCTTGAACTCACAGAGATCTGCCTGCCTCTGCCTCCCATGTGCTTAGATTAAAGGGATACTCAAATATACTCAGCTTTAACCACAGTTTTTAAAACTAAGGTGTTCTTGTGTTTCCCAAACTGATCTACTTTGTGCTTGAGTTCTCATAATTAGGACTTATTCTCTGAATACCTGTTTTGGTGGTCTCCCCAAAAAACAATTTTCTTTTATTTAATCCACCTTTCTGGCACACTGAGCAGGAAGCAACTGGTCCCTGCTAACATATCCCTAGATCTTCCCTAATGTGTGTCAATGTGTCCATCTTTTTAAATCTCATGTCACTCATCTATCTGCCCCTAATAAGTGCATCCTGCACTGCACCCATGAGCTGCTGCTGTAGTCCCTGTTTTGATCTACCTAACATCCTGGAACAGATTTTTACCCAGCGTCCCCAGGCTTTCCCACCCCAGTGGATCGCTATATATATTGATCTTTTGTTCTGTCATCTTAAGATGCTTTTGTCTGACAGTTGAGAGGAATGGGGAGTTGCTTTTTGGTTTTTGTTTGTTTGTTTGTTTTGGATAAGGCAGCGCTATGTAGCTCAGGCTGATGTATAAGTTGCTGGCCTGCAACTCAGTTCTCGCTGCCTTTGCTCCTTAGCTCTCCACACCCAGGTAGGAGAGAAAGATTTTGTAGCATCTTTTACCCTAGAGAAGTTTAGGTTGTAACTGGTTGTGTGGCATATAGCACTCTATGTTATGAAAAGAAAGGCCTGGTGTGGAAATGTAGTGCCCTGAGAGGTAAAGTGTGATGGTCTTTCAGTTCATTCACTGACTTGCTTGGGAGCTTAAGATATATCCTGGTTTTCAGATGAACTCTTAAGAGGCAAGATGAGGGTGTCTCCTAGGTGAATGCCTACTAGACACCAGGAGTCGACTTAGGAGTTTCCTTACAAGCATTGTGTGTATTCACTGTTGACAGTGGGTTGGGGGCACTGTTTGCCTTCACATGAGTGGGAGTGGGAGTGGGGGGTGCAGTAGAGCCTTACTAGCTCTCCACCCATCTGCATGAGGATAAAATGTACTGGGAAGAGGGAACCAGGCTTCCAGAGACATCCTGAACCTTAGGTGACTGTGACAAGTATTATTAGTCATTACTCACCTTTTTCAGGGACAGTGATAGGAGAATGGATCTGTTTATGCAGTGAGGAGGGACTTCTGTTAAAGAGAGTAGGTTTTATGCTTTTCCTTCACAGTCGCTGGGAAAGACTGTGGCCTTGCGCCAGGCCATAGGAGAGAGGTAAAGGGAGTGGAAAGCGAATGTCATCAGTGAACATTCACTATAGTCTCAAAGTCTGGAGTCACTGGAAAGATGTAGAAGATGACCTCTTTAAATAACTTTGTGGGCAGGAACTGGTAACAACTTATTTAAATGAGGAGTACATTGCCATGTGACTAAAATCAAGACTTAAAACAAACCTGAGAACTTGACCACATGCTTTGTCTGAAGAATTAAAAAAATTAGTTATTGTCGTCAGCACCTTGTCTGTGTATTTGTTTCCTGTTAGTAAATCCATAGAGATTAAAGTACAGACACTAGAAGTTTGTCTTAAATTTCCACATTTGTGAAATCACTACATAAAGCAGGGCTTTGACAAGTAGGAGTGATTGCATGTGTTTGGTTTGATCAAGATGAACACTTTATTGTCATCCAAGAAACGTGCTATTTGCTAAGGAGTTCTTTGGCTGGCAGGGCTTGAGCATAATGCTGTTTTCAATTTTCATTAGAAATGGAAGTCATGGGAATCACTCTTACTTCATAGGCCACAGAATAGTTTTACATTGATGTTCAAAGTACAGTGTAAAACTAGATGGAAATTCTTTGCCACAAAGGAAAGTTCTTCATTAAAACTTGAGTTCATTGGATTGTATATTATCTAAGATAAATTAGGTAACATATTCCCAAGAGATGTCATGGAAGATTGTAAAGAAGTTGGAAGGGTTAGGGATCTTGTGATGACCTGAGAGGAAGCAGAGCTGTGTGGCCAGGTGACAGGGTAAAGGAGGCTGTTGTGAGGTGTTTTATACAGAGCATTTGGTAGGACTCTCTTGCTGGACTTGTTAGAGTTCACCTAGTAACACTCAGATGATCAGAGCCGAGTGCTGTGGACAAGTAGACAGATGGTGATCCTCAAAAGGGCCCCGCGCTGATAACGATGCCAGGAAATGGCATGGCACACTGCAGCGAATGTTTCACATCGCTTCCCGCCTGGCACTTGGTGCTAGTTGTGCTTTCGGTACAGTCTTAGGAAATGAGTTAGTCGGTCTTGTTGGTTAATCCATGTACAAGTGCCCGTCCCTTTCCCTGGCCACAAGAGAGAGGAAGATGGGCTCGATCCTGAAAGACTGCAAGTTTATTTTCGGAGTCCATGCACATGTTATATACACAGTGATGAGCAAACACAACAGAGAAGAAGAGCAGATAATAGTGGGACTAGAACTGTGGCGTTTATCAGATTGACATGGTAATCCTTTCCTGTGAAAGTGTCCTTAAGTAACTGTTAGAATGCTTTGACTTCTAGGGTGTGTCAGGTAAACATTGTCCTTTCTACTTTCCCGTCCCCCTGCTCACCTGCTCACATTTGCATTCTCACTTCTAGCTGTAATTATCTAGAAAGGAAATCCACATCTGACCTCTCATGGATAGTAGTAAATAGGCAGTGACTTCTCATCCTTTTGTTTAAATAAGGTGGGGTGGGGAATGTCAGTGATGCCGGAAAGGGAAAAGAAGTATGATGCGTCTCCATTGACTGACATGTTCAAGTTAAGCTTTCAGTTGACCACAGGGGAGCAGGCAGGAAACACTAGGGCAAGACATAGATGTGAAGAGCAGTAAAAGAGGAAAGAGGCAGCCGATGAAACCCAAGGTGGCTTTCTCAAGAGTCACACACCAGCTGTGTGAGCCTGGTAAAGACACTTCTTAGAGTGACTGATGAAAAATGAAATGTGTACTCCTGCAAAGGAATCAGCTGCTGTGTGTAAGGCAGGCTGCTAGGAGGAGACCTAAGGCAGGTAGTGGGGTCCAGGGCCCACTGCGTAGCAAACCTATTTGGGACAGTTTTTTTTTGTTGTTGTTGTTGTTGTTGATATTTCGAGACAGGGTTTCTCTGTAGTTTTGCGCCTTTCCTGGGACTCACTTGGTAGCCCAGGCTGGCCTCGAACTCACAGAGATCCTCCTACCTCTACCTCCCGAGTGCTGGGATTAAAGGCATGCGCCACCACTGCCCGGCAAGGGACAGTTTTAATAGTTACAATAGTATACCTTGATTACTAACTAAGTGTTACAATAAATGGGATTCATTTTTATCCTCTCTTTCTCTCCCTGTGTGTGTGTGTGTGTGTGTGTGTGTGTGTGTGTGTGTGTGTGTGTGTCTGTGTGTCTCTGTGTGTATCTGTGTCTGTGTGAGTATGGGCTGCATGTGAATGTATACCCACAGAGATCAAAAGAGGGTATTGGATCCCTTGGAGCTGAGTTACAGGTAGTTGTAACAACCCAATGTGGGTGTTAGGAACTAAATTCTGGTCCTCTGGAAGAGCAAAAAGTGTTCTTACCTGCTGAGCCATCTTTCTCCTTCTCATTAATAAGTTGACATTTAAGCTTTTCTTCTTGAGACAGGCAGGGAGGATTTTTCAAAGCCTGGTTGTTGTTATTGGTCAGTAGAGCTCTACAAAATTGGAGTCCTGGGGTGGAGAGGGAGAGGAGGTGGGAAATGCATTAGCAAACAAAAGGCCTTGGGGTAATGAGTGCAGAGGAAGAGCAAAAGACCATTTGTGGCTTGTGGGTTAAACACTTGCCTTGGACAATGTCTTCTCTGGGAAGTAGCATGGAAGGTCCCTGCTGGGGCTTGGGGCCTTGCATCCTTTTCCTACTGTAAAGCCAGGTTAGTTAAAATTTTATAGTAAATGAGTTTCTCTAGTTGAACTTCTTTTGAACAACAGATACCATTAGGAAGCAAATCTAAAGCCAGTGTAAGGAAAAGATATCCCAGCCTAGGTGAGACCCTGAGCCTCGTGAAAATTGGTCCTCTGGAGTTGACTCTGCTGTGATGGGTCTAATGCAGCAAGGTAGGAAAGCTATGGAGCCCCAGACCAAGTGGTATGCTGCTATCAGTTTATTTATTGTGGCTCTTTGCTTTGTTTTCTATGCTGGGGATTGAATGCAGGGTGTTGTGCATACTAAGTCAGCATTCTACCTGTGAGCTACAGCTCCACCGCCTTGTTTCCGCAGTTCAGGTGGTAGGTACTGCAGAAGGGTGGTCATGATTGTGTTACTAGGATGGAAAGGAAGAGCAAGACACAAGAGACATTTCCAAGAAAAAATAATCAGAGCATGGATAGAGGGGAACGTTGACAACCAGATGAACTCTGCAGTGCACTTAGCTTTCGAGAACTTTGGACTTACTTTGGGTGTTTGTTTAAGGAATGGCCTCCCTGCCCTGATACAGACTCATGGAGTCCCAGTCTCAGAGAGGATCTGAGCAGTCATTTGGATACTTCAACCCAAGGCACTCTCAAGGTTTCAGCTACCTTTGCGGGGGGAGGGAGCAGCATGCAGATGGCACTACCAAGTGGTAGATGTGGTTACACAGGTACATTTTGACCTCTTTGGGGCTTGTCTCTCTCGTGGGTTTGGCTCTCTGAAATTCTTTCAGATGACTGTGACCAATTTTTCTATAGATACCTTCTGGGTATGTGGGAGAGCAAGAAGTGCTCATGCCTGCTGAGTTCTAAGCCTTTAGCCTCCCATTCTGCAAAAGCCACCTCTGTTTTATATGTGTTTATATAGTGTAAACATTGAGATTTGGTTACAAGATAATTTATAAAGCTTCTTTCAATTCTAATATTATATAGCAGTGAGAAGGTGGGAATGACAGGTAAAGTGTCAAAGGTCAGTTGATGGGAACAGGGACAGTCCTGGAAACTGACATTCAGCAGATTGCAGGCTTTGTGCTCTTGAGGGTAAAGGAAGAATAGTTTTCCCATAAAGTCTTTGAACCTAGTTCCATTTCTTTAATGCGCTAAGAATTGTCTTTAGATCAAATACATTTTTATGTAATAAAGCTTTTCTAGTCTTCTTTAGGCCAGAACAAATACACGTTAAAATATTGTTGCTAGAATGGAAATTAATGTTTTTTTTATTTTTTACAATCAAAATATAGAAAACTTAATATAGTATCATGTGTGAAACCATAGTTTTTATTTTAAAATGGAGACCTCAGAAAAGTAGAGTAACTCTTTTGATATGCTAAAAGACAGTAGTAAACATTATACTTTATTATTAAATCACTCTGTATCATCCCCATTTAAGAGAATTTAGTATCAGAAGATACAATATCAACATTGAAACTATGTATGAACCTGACATGCTGGCTCACCCTTGTGATCCTAGCCACATGAGGCCATATGAGGCGAAGGCATAGCCGTTTCAAAAACATCAGTCAAAAACCCTGTGAATGAGGGCTTTTAGAATAAAATTCCTAAGATCATATTGTTACCTATAAGTTGCAGCATGCAGGTGGTTGGAAAATATTACAGTGAATTATCCCAATAAGGTTTATTGTATTTTGGCAGTGATTTTTTTTTTTTTTTTTTTTTGTGATATATATTTTTTATTTTACAATACCATTCAGTTCTACATATCAGCCATGGGTTCCCCTATTCTCCCCCCTCCCACGCCCTACCCTTTCCCCCAGCCCACCCTCCATTCCCACCTCCTCCAGGACAAGTCCTCCCCCGAGGACTGTGATCAACTTGGTAGACTCAGTCCAGGGAGGTCCAGTCCCTTCCTCCCAGACTAAGCCAAGTGTCCCTGCATAAGTTCCTGGTTTCAAACAGCCAATTCATGCATTGAGCACAGGACTTGGTCCCACTGCCTAGATGCCTCCCAAACTGATCAAGCCAATCAACTGTCTCACCTATTCAGAGGGCCTGATCCAGCTGGGAGCCCCTCAGCCTTTGGTTCATAGTTCATGTGTTTCTATTCATTTGGCTATTTTTTTTCAATAATTGAGTAAAACTGAAATTTATTATATGCCACAGTCGTCCTAGGGACCTCCATGCTATATATATATATATATTGGCAGTGATTTTTATCCAACCTTTTTTTTCCAATCACCATGGCTGCCAGGACCTAAAAGCTGTCATATAAATTGTCAATAAAGTACAACATAGCAAACATGTCACTTCTAAAGTCACAATACACCAACCGTATGGATATTGATCAGAGAACACTGGAGTTTTAGGATATTTCCTGAGGGTTTTTGTTTTGTTTTGTCTGTGTCTGTGCTTATATATATATCAAATACTTTCCCTTGTTGTATCTTCCCTTAATATTCATATTTATCAATACCCTAAATTGAGAAATACATATTTTTACCAGGATGTATCTCTTTGCCTTGCTTTTTGCATTGTCGCTTAATATGAAAACACTTTGTTCATCTTCACTTTTGGGTTTTAATCAGATCCGTCAGAATTGACTTTTGATGAATTTTTCTTCTGTTATCAACTAAGCTTGATAAAAATTAATTTTCACAGTTAAAAATCCCCCCAAAACTTCACCATAAAACAATCCTTTTTTGTTTGTTTGTTTGTTTCTACATATCCCAAGCTGTCCTGGAACTCGCTTTGTAGACCATGCTGACCTAGAACTCAAAAACAATCCTTTTTTACAAGGCCAAATTATGCTATTAGTAGAGAATCATATTTTAGCTATATCATTAGATAAAAAGGGAGTGTAACTGCACGTAGTTCTAGTTGTGGCGGACGTGCAAGAGGCTGGCAGCACTGTTGCTTGTAGACGAAAAGGAGGCCCAGGCACTCTTGGTCTGAGAAGCAGGTACTTAGGTGCCAAGCTTTTACTGTGTGTTTTGTGGCATTATCTGAGTCAGAATAACAGGCTGCAGTGTGAGCCTGGGGCTCACTGGCGCAGGACTTTGCCCATCTGGGAGAAAGTAACTGTCCCTTTCCTGCCCAAGGGCAGTGGAGGGTCCCTGAGAGGAGGCTTGGTTCACAGGTCCCTTGTCACATTCTTTCCCTTTAGACGCAGTTCTCACCCAGACCATAGCATCATGGCCTCAAAGGACATGGGGAGGTTGACAGGGATGAGATACACACCACTGTCATGTCATGAGGTTGCTGTTTTGGGGCTTCCCAACTATGGAATTCTATTCTAGAAACTTCCAATGTGTCTTCTTTTTGTGGTCATCCCTTTGTTTGGGAAATACTGAATGGTTCAGCTTGACTATGGGAGTAGGGGCATGTGCCTGGCCATAGCTCAGCCTTGGCTCTGTGCTCTTGTACCTGCCCCCTTGTGTGCTTTCTGAGGGAAGGGACTAGGTCCACTATTCCTTCTCCTCAGCCTTTGGTGCAGCTTTCCCTTTGAGGCTATGGCCTCTCTCCTGACAGAGATTTAGGTGGTTTACAGGCTCCTTGGGGTTGGGAGTATGGATGGAACAGCTGGGGTCCTTTTGATGCTTTGTTAAATAGTGAAAAAGCTCACACCTTGAGCTCAAGTTATTTACTTAAAGTTCTCTGGAAAGATTTAATGACTAAAACTGAAGAGCTAACTTTAGTTTCAACAGCAAGTCTTTTGTTTTCTTGCTCCACCTCTTTCCAACTTGGTCCCTTTTTTATTGTGTTCTCTTTTAAAATGTTCAATTATTTGCAGCCATATTTTGGCTTGTATGTTATAGCAGTGCCTAAAAATACAATACCTTCTGTGATGCTTAATTTTGTCAGCCTGACTGGATTAAGAAATGCCTAGTGCATTAATGGGGCAGACTTTTGGGCATGTCTGTGAGGGCTTTTCCTGAGAGGGTTAACTGAGGAAGGAAGACCTGCTGGGAATACATAGTAGCACATCATGGCCCAGGCCCTAAAGGGAATATAAGTGCCGAAGGAGAAAGCCAGTAAGGTGACAGTTCTCTTTTCTCTGCTGTCAGATCCACCCAGATGGGAGCCACCTCACTTGGCCAACCTCACCTGACCCTGTATGGTGTGGTCATGGGCAAGGTCGGACTTCCTTGCTTTAAGGCATCATCACCATCTCAGGGCTTATTACCACTCTCCTGGAGGTCTTTAAATCTCACCAGCTAGAAACAGCCCTGTAAATAGGGGTGGCCACACAGGCTGCAGGGGAGAATTATACCAAAGATGGAAAACAAGACTTTTCATTACTTTTGGAAAAGTTACTGCTTAGTGTTTGAAAATACCCTACATTTGCAAGTTTTTGAGGCAGAAAGGTAGAAGGGGATGAGGGTTGAGAGAGATTTTTGGATTTTTTAAGAAAAGGTAATAAGGGGTACCTGTGTGGAGACCATGCTTGCAGCTGGGAGGTTGTAGAATCTCCTTAACAGAGGTGACATCAACTCCAGATGCAGAAACTTCCAGAATCTCCTTTTCTTTTTATGTGAAGGTTGCCAGCATGGAATAGGTACCTTTATTTGAAGAGTCCAATCTTTGGACATAGTTTCTCTCTTCTTTTATACACTAGAGACGGTCTTTCACAGATGAAATTATAGGAGAAAAACTAAACCACAATGCATTCATTAACAGTTACTGTTTTCTTTGTCAGTTCAAAGAACTTACCTGCATCCTAGTGAGTGCTGTAGTCTGATTTGTTAGCTGATGGCAATGACACTGAATTCTACTGCTAGTACAGTAGTAACTTTCAGAAAGGAAAATGGTGATTTCAGCAGGTCAGTTTTGAGACAAGACCTTTGCTTTTGTTCTAATGGTCAGAACCATCATCCGAAAGCCTTTTACTGACCAGCACAGGTGGCATAGGGCTCTGATACATAGCGTCTACCCGGAAGAAGGTGGCCAAGCCTGATGAAGACCCGAGCATTATGGCAATTTGAAAACCAAAGAGAGATTGCACAGCCAATAAAGGTTTGTGAAAGTCCCAAGAGTTGAATTGGGCCACTGTGATGTGACTTTAGCTCTGTTCATTTTGTGATTCTTTTCATTCTGGATTATTGCTATGTGTTAAGTGTAAGCCATGTATGGGGGATAGGAGAACGAGCAAATCAAGTAAGAGGGAGACAGTTAATAAAAAGACAGTCAGATGTGTCCATACAGGGTTAGAAGCAATGAAGACAGAAAATAATGTTAGTATGATGGGAATGGCGGGTGTGAGAGGAATTCCCATGCATTGCTGGGAAACTATTTCTGAGGTCGCCTTAGGATCTAGCCATGCCTCGGGGTGTGCAAAGTCTTGAGGGCAGGCGATGAGGCTGCAAGGATGAGGTGAAGCATTCTGTCAGTGCTACCCCCTTTCTTGTGTCAAGCAGAGCAACTGACCATACTCATAAAGGAACTAACGCTCTTTCTTGGGATGAGTGTGCTGCACCAATGGAAGATCTGAAGGCCTAGAGAGAATCTATGAGATCTCTTTCCTCACAGACTCAACTGAGAGAAGTCTATGCCTAAAACTTGCTACAGTAAGTGTACACCTTTAACTCAGGGGTAATATTTTGTTATGTAACAAATAGCCAAGAGAAACAATTTAAAGCAGGGAAGGCTTAGTTTGCTCACTGTTTCAGAGGTTGTGGTGCAGAGGCCAGCTACTCCTGCAGGCCTGTGATGAAGCAAAGTAATCACAGGGATGGGAGCATGTTGGGGAGGAGGCTGTTTATATCATGGCCACACAACAGAGAAGGTAAGAGAAAGTGGGCCACCTCTGCTGGCCCATGGCTCATTCTTCCCATTTTGCTCCCTTTGGGCCTTCATCCTATTGGATGATGCTGTACATTCAGGGCAGATCTCTCCTTCCCACCTTCAGTTGTTGTTCCAGATACCAAACATTTCTGGACTGCCCTCTCAGACATACCGAGAAGCGTGCTTTCCTTACTAATGCCTTAGACATTTCTCACTCTAGTTAAGACTCACCATCACAGATTATATGGGCATAAGCTGCAATTGTCAGTCACAGGGTTCTCTTCTGGGTTGGGGTCAGTGCTGGCCTTATAGGTCTGAGTAGTTCTTTTCTTGGACTATGACTGTACAGCACCCATGGGAAGGGATGCTTACACATAGCATCTAGCAGGAAGAAGGTAGCCAAGCCTGATAGAGATGACAGTCCTATGGCAGTCTCAATAACACAGAAAGATCACATGATCAATAGCTATCTAGGAAAAGATTCATGAATTTCTTAAGAGATGAATTGGGCCACTATGGAACTTCATTAAGTAGGTTCATGTGTTTGATTCCTTTTATTCTGGGTTGTTTTTATGTGCCAAGTACAGTGTGAAATATGGAGTATAGGGTGATAAGAAAAACAGGTAGGAATCCTCTCAGAACTTGGAATGGGGGAGGGAGGCATAATCAAAAAGCCAGTGGGATGTATCTTATAGTGTCAGATACAGTGATGACAATCAGGAAATAATATTAAAATGATGGCAGTGGTGGGGGTGACAGAAATCGCCATGGCTTGAAAACTTTTTTGGAGATGAGTACTGGAGTGAGGTCTGAGTGTCATGAGGGATCTAGCTGTCAGTGAGTCCAGTCAGTGAGCAGAGCCTTGCGGGCCAGAGACGAAGCTGTAAGGAAGAGATGGAGCGTTCTGTGTGGAAGCATATGCAGGGAAGGGGTATGTGTTGAAGGCTGGAGAAAAGGCTGACAACTGCTATTGTAGGTCTTGGTTGATGGGACAAGGGTGAGAGCTGTGTGTCTTTGAGTGTACCCGGAGGTGGGTAGTTACTAGAATATGCATGAGTGTGTGTCATGGAAGCTTAAGGAAGCCTGTGGGACTAGGATTCTGAAATGTAGTTCCCATGACCTGTGGCATGGGACACTATAAAACACAATGTCCAGTTGCATCCTGTTAGAGGTTGAGTAAAGTCTGTAGTCTGGGTTGAGCCGCTGAGTTCTTCCGTCTTCTTCAGAGTGAAGGGTATCTTCAATATGAGTGCCTCCAAAGAAATCCCAAACCTTGCTGAATGCGGGGACACAAGGTCCTGTCTTCTTAGATACAGTAGGTTGCTTTCATAAACCAACAGCTAGTTGTGGGATTTGTTTCCTGTAAATGCATGTTCTTTATTCTAGAAAATGTTTTCAGTCAAGCAATGTTAAAGTTTAGCCAATCAGGGTTGATAGATAAAACAAGTATGTGTAAATGTTCACTTTTTTGAATAATCACGTATTATTTTCTAAAAGAACAACTTGCTCAGATGTTGATGGAAGTCTCCCGAGAATGTGTCTAGGCAGTGAAAGGTTTCCTGGCAGTGATTGAGCAGTACTGTATGGGCAGCTGCACTTGAGCTCTTCAGAGGTTGATTTTGATGTGTGTAGTCTTTACATCCTATTACATTTTTGAAAGATAAACTGATACAAGAATGATTTGCCAAGGCCAGCAGCGCTTCCTTTTAAAACCTTGGCTCAGTGTACACATTGAAGGGATGGGGGAGTAAGATAAAAGCATTATAAATATGAGGTTAACTGAATTCAAATAGAAGGTTCGCTCAAGTTATTGCATTCCTTAGAAAATAAATACATTGAGCATATGGTTAAGATTGATCAAAAACGTATTCTGTATGCCAGTGATTACATTCCCATCTGTGATTAAGGTTTTCTGTCTGCATCTGGCTTTCACATTATATTTCTGTAACAAGAATCCTTTATATAGCAGAGTTCACTTTCTGTATTTTCTATTAGCTGCAGCTTGAACTACTGCACACATCGCAGATTTAAACATGTGCTTTTCATTACTTCATACCATTGAGAAAAAGTAATATTTGTTTGGGAATGTATGTTTTCCACAATTTCCATGGTAATACAGCACATTGAGCTTTTTTAATAACACTCTTGTAGAGCTACAAATTGTTGGGGGGCATTCTATCCTTAGTGGAGCTCAGCTTTCAGACTTTCCTCAGTGTATGTGTGCCCCCCCATGAAGAGGTTTTGTGAATTTGAGGGCTGAGGGTTGAACAAAGAAATTATTAAAGATAAAGGAAAATTTGGAAATCTTCCTGTCATTGATGTGTGATAGATACTTTACTGTGGAACAGGTACACAAATGTTTGAACATATATGTCATAATGTTGATTACTGTTGTTCACTTTATTACCATTTCATATGGGAAGAGTTTAATGTTATGAGATACAAATAGACTCCAAGTCCAGGGATTGGCTAGCTTCTCCTCTCTCTCTCCCTCCCTTTCCCTCTCTCTCTCTTCCTCCTTCCCTCCCTTTTTCTTTCCCCCTCCCCTCACTTCCTCTTTCCCCCTCTACCTTCTTTCCTTTCAAAAGTCTATTGATGGTGGTATAATGTTTCACGTAGGAGGAGCTGAGGGGAGGGTGCTGATGAGTGACTTCAGGTGTGCATTCTGTGGTGTTTGATCGTGTATTTGTATACTCTGCTAACATTTGAACATCACAAATGTGCACATTTGAAGGATTTGGTAACATTGTCTTCCTGCTAACTCACTAGTCCTCCTAAGGAAGATGCTGTAAGTGAAGTTCAGAAATGGAGCCCTGTGTTCTGTCCAGAATGATGGCTTCTCGTCATGTAGTTTGCCTCTCAGAGGCCCTTTCTTCACATGATACTTTTATGTACCTCAGAACTGAAATTGTTGACACTGTTTTTTGTTAAAAAGAGGCCTAAGTCTGCATGTATAGGAAGAAATAGACACACACCAAGGTTTATTTCCTCAGCTTCATTTGTTCAGAGGGGACAGTCAATTGTGGCTCATAGCTGACACACAAGACGTCATTAGCTCATGTCTTTTGTTGACAGTTGCTCTCTGATGTCTTTTGTTGACAATTGCTGAAGCAAAAAAATACTATCATATGTCATGACTGAAATCTAAAAGAAAAGGTCCATCCACTTTCTTTTTTGCCCCAATTTTTTGTTTGGCCTCTGTTTTTATTTTCACTTATTTAATTTTTTCTTGCCTTGGCATAGAAGCATGGGAAATGACGAAGTTGGTTTTTATAAAGAAATATATTGCATCTTCCAGATGTAGTCCTATTTAGTATTTACAATTGTATTTATTTCTCTCTTTCTGAATGGCCCCCCTCTGCCCACAGTATTTAACTATCTATATAATTGGAATATGTTGTAAATATCTATGTATCTTGGTTACTTTTTGTTTGAAGTATTTCCTTTTTCATTTGTTAATAAAAATATTAGTTTTCATAGCAAATTAGATGTTTTCAGTTTCTAGCTGATTGGTTTTGATGTTCTTTGAGATAATTCCCAACAAAGGAATATCTAGTACCGTATTTTCCCTAATTTGTGAATATTTTATTTTATTTGACTATAAAGAACCAGAAACAACCATTGACTCACAGCAGAGCCACATGGTGGCATATCAAAGACTCAGATACTTAAATGGAATACTTCTTTGAAATATATCAGAGCAGGGCCACTAGACTGTTTCAACTCATGACCCCTTCTGTCTGATAAATTTTTACATGATCCTGTATGTATAGGTATATAAAATAAATACATGATAAATCAAGCACTGATAGTAAATCATAAATAATTTTATTTTAAGATAACACGTTGATATGTACTTCTTCCTTTTGCTAAAGTTGAAAACGTGTTTGGTTACTAATTACTTTCTTACATAAAAAGTTAAGTCTTGGCTGAACATTTAACACTGGAAGGTTTTGTGCATCTTCAACATTTTTCAGAGATGGTCAATGTTTTGATTTTATGAGTATCAATACTGAGAATGCTGCTTTGCATAAATTCATAGAACAAAATGGCAAACTATGTTTAGGGCCATTTCAGAGATTGTTGAATCTTCTGCCCTCTTCCCAAGCCAAAATTAAGTTAATGATTTTTTTTTTTTAATGAAACTCAAGTCAGCAACTCAAACATCAATTTTTTGAAACCAAATACACTAGTACACTAATTTGATACATGCTGAAGAGTTACATTGGAAACTATGAAGTCTTTGTTTTCTGTAATTAAACCCTTCTGATGTTTCTAGAAGATCAGAGAACTCCATATGTCCAGTAGCAACACTGCAATTCATAATATTCAGCAACCTCTAATCTGAGCTGAGGTATTTCAGCCAGCAGCCATTGGCATTGTGGGATGGCATACACAACACACAGGGCACATGTGTGCTCAGAACTAAGGTTGCAGTGAAGCCATGTCATAGAGCTTGGGCAAACACTGCCAGAAGTACCTCAGTCCCTGCCGATTTTGAGTTTTTAATTAACTGTTGGCTGTAGTCCTTGTGGAAGCCTTTTACCGCTGCCTAATTTTCATGACCTCCATATTCAATTAAGTGACCCCATATAGGGCTGCAACCCACAGTTTAAGGAGCTGTTCACACGAATGTATTTACCCACTGAAATCCCTAAGAAGTAATTAGGCTAAAAATACAGCATCATCTATGGTAATATTTTTGAGATAGCTTTTCTGAAGCTATTTTCTTTTGTATTTATTGAATTCCTACTTGATGTGCATATGGTTTTCTTAAGCCCTTATAGTTCGTAGGTTGTAGGAATTCAAGAGAAAATTGAATCAATCGTTGTGTTGCTTGTGGGGTTCATGCTACTGGGTCTGGCAGTGGTAAGTGAGTAGTAGGCACACAATGGAGTTTCTGAATGGATGAAAACATCGTTGCCAATCTAGCAGGGAAAGGGAGAACATTTGGATCTCATAGAAGAAGAAAGTAGAGATTTACCATCTGACAGACTGGTCCACCAACAGTTTCTGAACTAAGATTTCTTCTCTCCCTCCCTCCCTCCCTCCCTCCCTCCCTCCCTCCCTCCCTCCCTCCCCCCTCCCTTCCTCTCTCCCTCCCTCTCTCCCTCCCTCTCTCCCTCCCTCTCTCCCTCCCTCCATCCCTTTTTTCCTTCCTCTCTTTCTTCCCTTTTCTTTGCTTTTTCTTTCTTTTTGGAGGCAGACTCTTTCTCTCTCCTTTTTTCTTTTTAATGCTGGTCTGGAATTCATAATGCAAACTCTTGGCAATTCTCCTGTCTCACTTTCCTGTGTGCTCAAATTTTAGGTTTCACATGCCATATCTAGCTTTAAGATTTCCTAAAGTAGCCAATCACATCCAGATTATTCTTCATGATCATCAATTGTTTTCAACTATTGTAGCTAATAATGACAACTTTGACGTTTCAGATGAAGGAGAGAGTGTGAGTACTTTGTTCTGAAAGAGCATAACTTGAAAAAAATAAATAAAACTTCTAATGTCCAAAGAGTGTTCTAAAGAAACTATGTCTCACCAGTTACTTATTTACTTTTGAAATGGGTAAAGTGTAACATTTCCTCTTAAGGTATTGGTGGATGTATGTTTTAAAACCAACTTAAAAAAAACTCTGGAGTTCAGAAGGTGTACCTTTGAGTCAGATGACTGACAGGTTCAGAGTCTCCTAGAACACCTCTTCCAGGAACTGAGGAAATGGGAAGTGTTTGGAATTCTGCCACAACACAGAAGAACGTGTATCTGTTTCTTAAACAAACACAAAGCTGGCCTGGTTTATCATGTAAATAGATGGGCGGAATGCTTTAGCCTGGTTGTGATGTGTGCATTTTTTTTCCCCTTTGTTGTTGTCAATAGAAAAAATTGATCTGTGGGCTGGTGAGCTTATCTGTGTCCCAGTCAGAACAGCAGAGGAAATTAGCAGAGCGCTTGGTGGAGAATGATATCTGTCAAAAGAAACACTTGGAGAGCGCTGAGTGTAGTGATAGGTGACTGCCGGAAAAAGGGCAACTTTGAATATTGTCAAGGTAAGGACCAGATACGTATTTTGATTTTTGCCGTTTACTTTATGTGTCAGAAAAATCACTCTCTTGTTTTCTCCCAATGAGTTATAACTGTGAAGTTTTTCTCTATCTTATTCTAGCACCTGTTGATAGAGTTATATGTACATTTTAACCACTTGTGTGTGGAGTCTCTGGGTGTGGGATTGGGTGGAGATCAATATGCCCAAGGGAGTTCTGCTTAATAGTTTTGGGTCTAATGATATCAAATGATCAATTATCAATTTTTTTCAGTTTCTTGTCATGTTTCATCACACATCTATTAGAAACTGAGCAATACTTGGAGTAGAAGAGTAAAAACTATGCCATGATTTTGTGTTTATTGCAACGAGGGAATGGTGTTTTCTCAGCTTGTTGACTAAACAGGCAAGCAAGTCATTTTCAGATTATGAATTCTTCTGATGGATTTTGATAAAAAAAAAAAACTTTGAGGTGATCATCACTTCATGAGCAGAATTCATATCTTATAGACACATTTTTAAAAAGTGATGTCTAATTTAGGAAAACACCAAGTATAGACTATGTGTATATTGGCACTTGGCTAGAGGCTTCTGAATATCTGCCCTGAGCCACGGGCGGGGTGTTAATGACCCTGTAGCAAGCTCTGCTCCAGGTTATGCTGGCAATGGACTTGGTCAGAGGCTCCACTCATAAGAAACAACTGTGCTAAGATGAAGCTGAAAGTCCACACAAGTGTTGTGTGATGCTGGTTGGCACTTGTGTAACTGCCTGACTTCGTGCAAAAGGGAAGAGCAGAATACTCAGCTTCTCTGGCCATTGCTTTGGAAACATCCCTGCTGGCCCCTGTCCCACAGTCTCAGCTCCATGCAGGCCCTAATTCCTCAAAACACTTGCTGGCTTGTTATTTTTTTGGTTGTTGTTGTGGTTTATTTGAGACAGCCTAGCCAAGAGTGGCTTTGAACACTTGATCCCCTCGTGGTGGAATTACAGGTGTGTACCACACTGACTCATTGACTGGCTTGAAGTTCTCAGGAAAATGTCGGTAAATGGGTGTCTATTTAAGAGCACAGAAAATGAAATAATTCCTGGTGGAATTGTATAGTCTTCCGGGTGGAGTTCTGCAACTTCGTGTCTGAGTCTATATTTCTTTTCCTTTGGTCCCTCCTTCATTTAGTTTTGTCTTTCTATGCGACTAGTGAGAGACACCAAGCCAAAGGAGAAGTCAAGGAAGGCAATTGTGTTAGCTAGATGAGATTTCCCACATTTGCTTCCACCTTCTTTCATAACTATGGACTCCTGTTATTAAACATTAATTTTGACAATTCTAATCTTGGTTGACTAGACTTCCACAGTTTTGCACAGAGAAAAAGAAAGGTGTCCATACTGTAACTCACAGGAAACAAAGTATTGAGGACACCCATCCCTGATTTAGAATGGTTTTCTGTGTTTTAGCATCTGAACAAAGTCAGAAAAGAACTCAGCGTTTTGCCTTGTTATCTCTATAGGGGTTCAGAGTATATGACAAAAATATCTAAAGTGGTACTTAAATATTGGAAAAGATATTGGATTTTAAAACTTGAGTACATACTGTAGATATGTAAAATTATCATCTCTATTCACCCCATCCCACAGCAATCAATCTCATTCTCTTCCGGTCACATGGAATACATCTGTGGCATGACCACACTGAATTGCTTCAGGGTGGAAAAGCCTGTTGAGAGGAACAACAGTATAGGGCCTGCTCCTGCACACACCTTAGTATGTCTGCTTGTTGTAATATGCAAATCCTGAGCCCCCAGCATCATACGGCCCAGATTCCATGTAGAATTTCCTCCCCTTGTAGCTTTCTTTGGCTCTGTGTGTGTGAACCTTAAAAGTCATGGGTATTAATAGACATGATGACATGCTTTAAAACTTTCAGGTTTCCTTTGTTTTTCATGTTGTGTTAAAACGCACTCCTAGTTATTTCTTCCACTTCGTGATAGCAATAGCTGTATAGAAATACGAGCTTGAGAATTGAGTTCACCCAAGAAGCCAAGAAGAACAAAAACCCGCACACACTTTGCATTTGCAAGCACCTGGAATCCATTGGGTTCCTGGAGTTGTAATTTGGAAGCAGACAAAGCAAAGAATTACCAGCTGAAAAGCTGGCGCTGTGAGTGAGAACAGCCTGAGGAGGCGCCAGAGTCTGGCTTGTGTGGGGACTTTGAGGCTGGGAAACAGAGCCCAGGGGCACACTGCCAGCTCGAGTGGAAGCTGGTGACACTAAAATGCTGCTGTGTTTTACTTCTGGTGGTTTCTCTGTTTTGTTTTATGGTTTCTTTTGGTGCTTGGAGTGAACTTCAGGGCCATGGGCATGATAAACTCACAGTGGACCACTGAACCACACGGCTAGGCCCGGCTCTGGAGTCCTGCAGCATCCCTAGCATGCACAGACCCAGTGCATGCTTCTCTAGAATGTAGGGGGAGCTGTTCTTTCCTAGTAAATGTCCTTGTGAGGGTTACATGGCTTTGGAGCCACTGGGAGTGGTATCTTGCCTGAGAAACTTGCTCTTACAAACTCTTAAGGACACTTCTGACATGGGTCTATTACCGTATTTGGTATACTAAAAATAAAAATCTCTTGGCTTCCAGGATCATGAAAGGGAAGAGTGACAGGAAATGCATGCAGAGTGCTGTGTGTTTAATATTCCTGCATTTGGAATGGGATATTGAGGTAGTACCAATTTTTATGTATTGCTAGATTCTAGAGCCATATTAATATTAGCAAAGAGAATGCCTTATCAACAATGCCTTACACACCTTTGAGCATTAGTAGCAAAACAGGAAAGTTCATTCTTAAGTAAAATTGCTTTTTTAAGCAGAGCCTGTATTTATTTTATTTCAGGTTGGTTTTTTTTTTCTTCTGTCATGTTTGAAGGTATGATAGCATTAATGGCTCTGCCCCACGTGGAGCTTTGAGCGTATTGTAGCATTGCACACTGATCCCAGGTCAGTGTGATGCGTGAAATCAATTTATTTGAATCTCTTTGCCTCTATAGGAATTTGGCAGCGTGCCAGTTGTTTTCATTTAATGTTCTTTGTGTTGCACACAGACAAGCAGGCATGCTTTTGTGTTCTTCCCTCTTTTGGTCTCTGTCTCTTGCAGCCAATATTTTGCTCTGGATTTTGAAATGAAGGGAGACTATATTGTGTATATGATGCCCAATCATTGCTTCATATGCGCACAAACATTAAGTGTGACTTTCTTATCTTTTAGGAGAGATTTTTTTCACCTTCATGACCCTCAGTGTTGTAGTATACATAAAACATACTTAAGAATTTTGCTTAAATAAGATTCTTAGTGAAATCAAACAGATTGTAGGTGTTAATTCCTGGTATTAATGACAATTATCAAAACCTGAAACAATTGTATAAGGTACTATTACCAGAAATATTTAAGCTGTGAACTAGGTTATCAGAAACCATTTTGGGGAACATTTACTGAATCTGAAGATTTACCTTTTAATTCAGCACACATTAAAACAGTGTAGTAATAATGCTTTTTCTTTAAACCCTTTTGATGAAGACAAGGCTGTATGAGCTGAGTTTATTAGCTGTGAATCTCTTCTAGAGTTCTGTGATTTGGGTAATTGCTTTTTCAAATGTGCAGGGTAATGTCTGGGAGTGGCACAGAGACCATTCTTACCGATAAGTCCAGATCCGTGCCTGGATGTTTTTGTAGGCAGCAGGGATTGTTTCTGGGTCAGATTTTGGAAGAGGTGGAGAAAGGAAATGCTGGCGAGTGGAAGGAGACTGTTCTATTGATGCTTCGGGCAGTTCTTGCGGAAGTTGATATGCAGAACCATGGAGCCAAGGCTTCAGGGTCAGGCTCTTACCCAGCAGCCCAGCTTCCTTGTTTAATTACCTGAAGAGCAAAACAGTCAGCCTGGGAGTGTGTGAAACCCCAGTATCTCTTGCAGCCTCCTGGCGCTCTGACATCCTGCAAGGCCAGCCCTGTCTGTCCGCCAGCGTCAGGCTGGTTCACGCCTGGGTTCCTTTCTTCCAGGAGGCATTGTGTGTAAGAGGGTTTGGCTGTGAATCTGAGATTCCTGCCAATGCTGAGTCCCCTGCTCATTCCTTCTGGTCTATACTGACAGATAGGCTTGGCTTTCCTTTCTGTGAAGGATTTGAAGATGTGGCTCTTCCGTTTCCTACTTCTGGCCTTGCTGTGGCCCAAACGCTTTCACTCCACCATGTTAACCAACAGAAGAGTGAGATCTTATTTTTCAAATCTGTGTGATAGCATCCTGTGTGATGCCATTGTGTGGTCAGACTCAAATAATTCAGTGTGGATCTAACAGTTCTCAGATGACATATTTAATCGTATATGAAAATAGAATGTCCTGTTTTTAAACAAAAGGTAATAGAATTTTTGACATTGGATCTTTCTCTTTTTTCTTGGAATTGGAATATAGTGTTGACATTTACAGTGGGAAGGGGCACACACCCTTTGATGAAGCTGGAGGGGGTGAGAAATAATATTGGTTAACAATATGTCTAACTTTGGGGGACTCGCACAGGGAAAATATTCTAAGAAGTGCTTGGAGATGAAGCCCTTTGAGAGATCTCCCGGATATCACAAGATGGTACCTTCCCCAGAGGAAGTCTGGCAGCTCCTTTATCTATAGTGTGGACTGATGAAGTGTCCTCCCTGTGGGTGGGGAGCAAGAGTGGTTGTACTTTTTCCTTCAAACTCAGAGGAAAGTGTGACTCCATGTGCAGTCATTTGGTTTTTCCAACGACTTCACTAGGATTCTGTGATACAGTCTGAAGGATGTTTACCCTTTAGAGGCACACGTTTGCCTACATAAGTATAAATAAGAGTTGTGGGCATGTAAAAAGAGCAGTTTCTTCTTTTGAACACTGCAGACACACAGCTCAGCTCTTGCCAATAGGTTCTGTGCACCCCTTCCCTCCAAATCCAAAAAGCGATTGGGTTTTGTAGGAGAGTATTTGACGGGAACTGTTTTTGAAACTTTTAATTCCTGTTATATTTGTGGGTATAATGCCTGTGTTTGAGTATTTGTATGCTGAACCAGGAGAAAGTGTATAATCATTAAATAGCCGGAATCGCCTGGTGTACCTGGCGACAGACCTGGCCAGGTGGTCTGTTACCCAACAGGCATTAAGTAACTGCCTGAGTTCCCTATGGGCAGGCTTGTTCCTGTTTATTTATGTAGCAGCCTGCTGCATTTCCTACAGTGTATTTCTCTTTTCAACATCAGTATGCTCGGGGCAGGGGGCGGGGGACATAGAAATATCTTTTTAGCCACTGTCGTCAACATTCCTAACTCATTCTCCACAGACTCTTCATTACATCCCACCCTGCCTCCCGAGCTCCCACCTTTTCTAGTTTTTCCTCAGTCACTGCTTTCTAGAATGAAGGTGGTCGTAGTCCTGGGGACAGCACTGGGTTTAGCAGGGGAGGACTTGACTGAAAGACAAATGGCCAGAGTTGTGGTTTTCAGGTGAGTTTGCGCTGTCCCCCTGGAGTAAAAGAGACAGAAATGGTGATAGGGAAGAGAAGAGAATGGGTCGGAATCACGCTGGCCAAGAGCCGGTGAACAATTGTGTTAGTGACCTGGACCTTGTGTCAGCCTACCAACGGGAAAGGAAAAGGGACATACATTTTCACAGAAAAAGCAGTTCTTTTCTGAAAATGCTAATGAGACATACAATTAAGGATAATTTTATAAAGTTGAAGTTTCTAAGTGGACTGAGCTGAGGTTCGAAGATTGGAAGCACTCTCTTGTATTTCCTATATTTAGGACCATACAGCAATGGATTATATTCTGCCTGCTCTCATGGCGGGGAGGAGTGTGAGTGACGAAGGCCTCTGGGGTCATTATAAAACATTAATTTTAAAATTCACCTTGATACTATAGGAGATATGCTATGCTGAGAATTATTTGGGCAGATAAAACTCATTTTGGAGTGGAATTTGGTAATAAAACTCAAAGTTAAGAGTTTTTTTTTGTTTGCTTCAGTAAGTCTGACGCTATATACAAATGTAACAAATTAATGTGTGTGCATAGATTTGAGAATTTGCAATATAGAGAAATAGAAGTGGGAGTTTGCTCGAGATAAAAAGTACTTAGGGAAAAATATGACGAGAAAAAAAAAAAAATCTGGGTTCTTCATATTGCTGTGTTTTTGCTCCACCTGGTGGATTTTGTTGAAAGTGTTTTAAGTCTGTGTTAATGAAAAGAACTAGCCCCTAGGCAGCACCTCTGACCATAGCAAGAATCTCTTTGTTGACGATTAAAATACTCCTGTGTTTATACTTCTTGTTCTGTTCTTTTATTGCATTAAAAGCAATATATATTATATAGAAATATATTTGGTTCAATGTGTAATATCCTCATTTTAGAAAATTTTAAAAAATCATCACATAAAATCTCACTGCACAGAGTCGTGGCAGCATTATGATTATTTCTAAATCATTACATGTGTGTTTTGTTTGGATATAGCCTTATACTCCAAAGCCACAGCTGACCTGGGACTTGCTGTGTAGATCAGGCAGGCTTCGAACTTGTGGCACTCCTCTAAGCCTCTACTATTGAGTTGTTTTTAAGGATAGATGTCACCAGAAGAGATCCAGTTTGCATTTTTTTATTTATTTAAAAATATGTGGAATATTTACTATTAGGCCAAAGAATGATGATGGGTATCATGCTGATTATAATTATTTTTGAATAAATACTTTTCAGGCTCAAAAGGGGTGGTGTGTCAGTATTTCATTGCGAGTCCCGTCTAAGATACAAGGGTAATCGAGATCAGGTGCCTTATGAATTCATGGGGTTGGTGAAGCCTGTTGTTGCTAGCCCTACACAGATTGCTTTCTCTGGAAATCTGAAGGATTCAGTTGTGCTTTGATCATCTTATTGTTTTCCTTAGGTTATTTTTTTTTTAAAAATCCTTTAGATTCTTACAGCGCTGCAACAGAAGGTGAAGTTTTGAAAACAGTGTCTCCATATGCAAGGGATTTGGAGACCTTTTTATTGTCTTTAAAATTGTCATTCATAGTCCTCATTAGCATTTATTGTTGCAAGCCTACAAGCAGAAAATGTGAAATTGGTATGTCATGAATAGCCCCACAGAGCTCTGGAGCCCTCTGCTTTTGCCTGCAGTGTGGTGTGGGCTGGGCTTTGAGGGAAAGCTGTCCAGATGGCTGCCTGCGCACAGCAGAGCTGCGGGTTTTTGTCTCTGGTGCTGAGGGGAGGGAAAGTTCACTGGAGCATACGCCATCACCCTTGCATTTTAACAAAACTAACTAGCCATTAGTCAAGATGGGAAGGTGGTGGCATTGAGACAAAGGTTGTCCACAGAGTGCTAGAGGCCTCGTGACAGGGATGGGGCAGAGCAGTTAGGTACCTTCCATTTTATCCCAGTGGATTTGTGGTTAGGAAATGTGATGGAAAGGGAAATGGTATCTTATCTGCAGATTTGTATGCAAATAGATCTTTTAAAGATCTTTTTTGAATCGGGACATAATGATTTTATTTGAAAAGAGAGTCAATAGGGCTAGTAATCTACTCTATGGGTTAAAACCGAAGTGTTTTTATTTAAAATCTAAAAAGTAAAAAGAATTTAAACCACTTTTCCTGTGGAGGGATCTACTTTTAAGAACATTAGTGGGTTTAAGTTTCATTTACATAAAATAATGTTCAACCAATGTGAATGTTAAAGCAGTTTCCAGAGTTTAGGTTTCCTTAAATATTAGATTTGAAATTCAAAAGTTGTCTATTACCAAAGTATGTAATATATTGTAATACTATAAAGATATTGTCACTACTATAAATAAATAATAATAATTACAAATAACAGGTTATATTTGCTTCTAGCAAGTAATACCTTTAAGACTTAATTTTGCACAAATACACATAAATCTACATATTTATGTATACAATATCAAACATTTTCTTTCATATGGAGAGAGAGAGAGAGAGAGTGTGTTTGCAGTTATCTTTCTTTCTCTTTCTTTTTGGAGATAGGGTCTTACTATGTTGCTCTGACTGGCCTGGAACTTGCTATGCAGACCAGGCTGGTCTTAAACATCCAGAGATCCACCTACCTCTGTCTCCAAAGTATTGTTATTGAGGGTTGGCATCACCATGCCCAACTGGATAATGCATGTTGACCAGAGCCCTAAAATCAAATATATTGCTTCAAAAACTGTCAAAATGCCAGTGGTGGTGGAGGCGGTGGTAGTGCACCTTTGATCCCAGCACTCAGGAGGCAGAGGCAGGCCTATCTCTGAGTTTGAGGCCAGCCTGGGCTACAGAGTGAGTCCCAGGTCAGCCAGGGCTACACAGAGAAACCTTGTCTCGAACCCCACCCCCCAAAGACCCCCAAAGCAAAACTAAGCAAACAAACAAAACATGTCAAAGTGACTGTAAGTGCTACTTCGTTTTATAAACATGGTTAAGAGGGAGAAAATGTCAGAGACTGGCTTATTAGGAAGACATTCCTGACTGATGTTACGTTTAAGACTGGAAGTTTCACATTAGTTTTAGAGCCCATTGTTAACCTACGTAAGCTAATAGAGATACAAAAGTCAAACAGAGTTGAGAGTTAAGACGAAGGTGAAGTGGAGAGGTTGTGTTGTTACCATCTGGTTCCCTGCCTCCCACTGGCCTGGTAGCATAGGAGTTCGCAAAGGACCACATGGCATGTTCTCCCCAGGACGGAGCGGGCCTTGTCTATCCAGTTGCAATTGATCCAAGCAAAACAGCCCTTTCTGCCTCTGTAATGTCTGTATAATCACCTATTAAGACAAGCTTCCTCTCTCCAGCATGTTTCCTTTTAGTCCTTTGCGTCTTACTGCTTAGCGCTTAGGCCCTCTAGGACAGCCCTAAAGAACCTTTGACCCCATGATGTTTACACACCCTTCAGATTCTTAAGGCAGCAGTCACAACACTGCTCTTTTGTCAATTAAGCAAAGTTCTTGTGGCTCACTTTCTGGATGCCAGCTGACAGTTGAGGAAGTGCACATGCTTGCCAATCACTCCCCTCAAGGAAGATACTAGAAACTGTCTGACTGTGTCTCTCTCTTTACAGCAGGCAGTTATAGAAAAGATGACAGCTCACCTCTCACTGTGATGGAATACTCAGTGAACTTTATGACTTATTTTCTATCCCACTCATTTCTTGGTGGTTGACTGTATCTTATGTTATAGCCTAAAACATACGCCATTTGTTTTTCTTGCAGACAAAGTATAATTGGATTTATCTTTGTCAGGAGACAATCTATTATGGCCTTTATTTAATACAGTTTCAAATGTCTTTCAGTGGCAGAAACAAATTAATGTACATTTTTACTGGGTGTTGTATCTCTTTAATCGACTGTCAAAGTGATGAGAAGTTAGGAAATCATCCAGAGAGGTCCATCTCCCTCCACCCAACAGCTCACACATTAGGTAGGTTTGCCCTGTCAGTGGGATGCCTTTAGAAAACACTAATAGCTTCCAGCTGGGTGGAAAATCAAAACCTTTGGGGTCTGACAAAACTAGAAGATTTGAATTTGAAAGCAGAGCTAATGCCTCCATTTTATTTTTTACCACTCGCCCATAAAACATTATTTTCCAATATGTCAGCCTCATTTGGTGGCCAGTGGTCTGAAATAGAAAGTGGAACAAGCAAGCGGAGAAATCTGGACATTTGTGAATCCGCCCTTTCAAGCTGGTGTGCCACTTTGTGGAAGGGTCTCCCTGAGAGCAGGGGGGTCTTAATGACGATTCATCAATACTAGTTGGCTGATCATTGAGTGCCTTCTCATTCAGTTTATCAAGTCTTGCACATAAAAAGTCAGAATAAACCTTATTCAGCTTTGTTAAAGCCAACTAGAAGTAAAATGCTCCATTTGAACCCATTTTGCCCTTGTTTTTTCACGTTGTTAATGCAGCCCTGCTTAAATGAGTGCCTTTATTGGCCCGGTTAGAATATCTGAAACTATTAATTCTCTTGTATTGAATAGCTGGTGGCAGGCCAGAGCAGATGGGGTAGGAAAGTATTTGGTTGGGTGTATTGCTTTCAATTAGGATCAATGAGGTTCCAGATCCTTTGAATTAACTCACTTAATACCCACTGTGTGCAGGCACAGTGTATCACAACAGTCTGCAAGAGGCAGGGAGGGAAGCTGAGGCGGCCCTGGAAAAGCTCCTGCTCCAATTCTGTCTTCACCAGGGTGGAGGTCTCTCCTGTGCTGCAGATGATGCCACTGGACCGCTGTTGTCTGTGGCTGAGTCGGATCTGAACAAAGGGAAAGGGTACGATCGTGCTGCTCTGCTCTGGAAGTGGCACAGCACTGTGACGTCCAGACGAGGAGTATACGAAGTCACCGTCACAAACCTACTCACATATTTTTTTCTTTAATGCGTCCAGCATTTCATTACTGGCTAAATTTGCTAATTTTGAAAGTGATGATTTAGATAACTCTCATTTTAAAACTGCTTTTAAAGAAGTCTTTCTACTAAATTGAAAGTTATATATTAATGGCCATGACTTTTCTGAGAAAGTGCTTAATTGATCATTAATGTATTCTTCGTTGTTTTGAATATAATTTAATTTTACAAACTATATGTGGATGGTGATGTAGGACAGCGTTTTTGCACTGGAGAAAACTTTCCCAATACATACTCTGATTCTTCTTTTTGCTGTTCACCATTCACCTATGTAAATGCATTCATCATGCTATTGATTGTCTATTTTTATTACACAATTTGGATGTTAGAGATCTTGGCTCCTCGTACTCTTTTTATTAAAGGGGAAGTTATTTCTGTCTAAGTAACTGTATCTATACATGTCCAGGTTTCTCAGTTCAGGGAGAGATGCCAAATGGAGCTGCAGCTTTGCCTGTCTCTGGGTTAAGGAGGGGACAGGCTCCTTGAGAAAACGCTGAACTCGTCTCAGATGCACGTTCAGCCAGGCCCTTTTTGCAATCAGACTTCTAGGTGAGAATCTCCAGGGATCCAGGTTTTGTTGACGTGGATCAATTTAAAGTGGCAATTACTGTAGTCAGATAACAGCTTAAAAAGCCTTTTTACACATAGAAAAGATACATAATCACACAGCATATGGAAGTTCAATTTTCTGAGCTGTGGTTTAGGGACTTGGAGTGTACCGATATTAAGACCCAGTTTTAAAACCAGATATCATCCAGTTTTCTTGAAGTATATTGTAGTTTGTCATATGATTTTTTATTTTAGAAGTGATTCACTGTGCATGTTGATGAAAGGTTGGATGTCCCACTGTGAAAATGTTTTCTTTCTAACATAGGTATAGTATTAAAAAAAAAAAAAGTAGTGTGTAGCATTGAGTGGCTTTTAAAAAATATTCTTTTAAAAACTGAAAATCTTCAGGTTCAGGATTCTGGATTCCATAAAGGCCCTAATGCCAGCACTTAATTGATGATCACACTCATGCATGCTATAACACTTTCTGTCACAAGAATGCTTGAGCTTGGTGCTTAACTGAACTGAAATCCATTACACAGAACCTCATTACAAGTGACATCTAACTAAGATGAACAAAAAGATTGGCCTCATAAATAGAGTGTAGTATACTATTAGTGACAGAACAGAGTAATCATTATGAATTGTAGTCTTTTTACAAGTTGGCTCTGACAGTGATGGATTTTTGAGGGGTTCACTGGCTGAAGCAGCCCTTCTAGGGTACAGTGTTCAGGAGCTGTAGAAATTCTTATTGATTGATGCTGTTTCTCAAAGATGATGTATTTTTGTTTGTGCAGTGTGTATTGTGTGCTTGTGTTTTGGAATACTCTTGGGCAAAGGGTAGAATCACTGCCTGTTTGCAGATGGGGTCTTTTAGAATTTCTTGAAGGCAGCAAAGAGGGGGAAAAATCAACTTGACAAAAGCTTTAGAGAATGTCAAATAAACGAAGGATGTGTTGATCATTGCCGGAATAGCAGGAGTTAAAGGGGCCGATCCTGTCTTCATGGTCACTGAGCTGGCTGGTTGGTCAGTCCTGAGCAGAATTGTTTAGTAGAATTCTGTGTGTCTAGTGGATTGGATGTGCATTGGGAAGGTAGAGCCTGAGGGATCGACCACCACACGAGCCCCGTTGTTAAAACAAACAATCAAACAACACAGGCAGGGAAGAGTTGGGAGTGTTAAATTGTAAAGAAGAGTTTAGAGGAGAATGATATTTTTCTTCCGCATTTTTGTGTGTTTAGAAATAGGCATGCAAGGCAGGCAGGCTTGTGTTTCTCCTACGAGGCAAGGATGTTTTACAAAGGACTAAAGAGACTGCTGAGAAGAAAATAGCCAGCTTTAGATAAAGCCCTGTAACAAAGGCTCCTAGTTTTATATATCATGGTGTCCATTAAAGCTTAATAGAGAAGAGTCCATTGAACCAGGCTAGATATGTGTTATTCATGGTCAGGATAAACATTTAAGGGTGTGCAGAAAAATAAAAATAAAAAATCGGAAATCAGGAGGGCATGATTGTTCAGCTTTTGAAAGGGCTTTTCTATGCAGATTTTGTTTTTGTCTCCTGTGGATCCCTATGAAAAGTTGAGGAGAGTGAGCTGAAAATGTTTGGAGCATCTCAACATGGGATCCCAGGAGATCCGAAGCACTCCAGTAAACTAAAAATGGTTGGATTCTGCTTCTAAAAGAGTGTTCTGTTTTACACATGCTACGAAGAAGCTGATGAAAGAATACTCTTGATACTTTGTGCCGGACGGTGAGCTGGCACAGCACACAGTCTTACAAGATGTTTTTAGGTTGTTCGGGCTTTCCAGATCAATAAAAGAGCTTTGTGGTCTGTGCCCTTGTTTGTTTGAAACCAGTAATGCCTGTTAAAATTAGAAGAGGAAGGAAGCCTTGCAGTGGGAGTTGTAGGGGCCAGGTCAACATTGCCATCTTTTGGCAAGATACGGGTTAACTTTGAGCTGGGAAGTGGGGGGTGGTGAATGAATTATTCAGCATTTAGCTTATCTTTCTGCATTTCACTTTCTGCTTTTTGGTGCTCTGGAACCGGGGCGGGAGGTAGAGTGGAGAAGGGGAGGCAGGAGTTGTGATACTTTGCACACACGTCCCTGTCATTGTTCTGCCTGAAGAGACAGGGCTGGGTTCAAGGCCACATGTGCTCCTGTCATCCTCCACATTTCTGCTCCAAGTGCAATCCGGAGTGTCAGCTCTCCATCTGTCTCTGGCTGGCAGGCGCACGCGCCCAGCTCCCTGCCTCGGGCCATGCCGCCCCAGCCCCTCTGATGGCCCTCCTCTCCACCGCCCCGCACATTCCAGAACAGGAGGCATGAGCCCGCATCGCGCTCCCTCTTAACACAGAGTTGCTTTCAGTGTGTTACACGCTGGATTCCAGGATGCCTGGTGAGTGAGCCCTCTTTTCTTGCAAGGAAGGAAGCTTTACTTTCTATAATGCATGGAAAATATCGACTGCCCTGCCACCACTGTATAGGATGAGGGCAGGGAGAGGCTGTGGGGTGATGGAGGTGTGATTGGGAGGCGACATAATGAAAGCTATCAAAGTCTGGATGTAGAGGTTCAGGATATGGAGAGGTGTGCCTTTGAAGCTGAGGGGAGGGACAGCGGTGGATGTTTTTGCCTGAGCAGTTTACACAGGGGATTAGCTTCACTGAGAAGTGTTGTCTCTGTTCTGGGTTTCAGGACTGTCACCTGCACTTCCTATGTTGGGTATTTGTTTGTGGAGAGAGTTTTTAGATTATGGTAGAATTCTGGGAGAAGGTCTTTGAAGAGCTGTTTACGTCAAAAAAAAAAAAAAAAAAAATGAAGGGATCTTTGGCACTAGAAGGCATTTCTTGCCCTAAATCGTAGTCCTTAGATGTTATCATATGAATCATTGAAATCTGGTCATTTAGAAGAAGTATGCAGGATTAGTGGCATTCTTGTGTCCCTGGAAATTTAGTGTATGACAATTTCCCCCAAAAATATTATCTTTGGAGACTGGAGTGCTTCTGTGGTTGCTGCCAGAGAAGGCTTTGCTTGTGAAGCCTGGTGCGGAGAAGGGCTGTCTCTACCCTCTAAATTGTCCTGTGCCGAATGCAGAGCAGATAAAGGCAGGGCGCACAGAGCTCTTCCAGCTGGCTGATGTGTTCAGATTATTTGGGTAGGGCAGGCAGAAGAGGCTGTGCTTGGTCAGAGTCTGCACACCTCCCAGATGGTGTTTTGAAACATTATCTGCCAGTTTTCTGCAGCCACAGTTGTGTGTGGGTATCGCCAGTTGTTTGAGAAATGTTTTCCCTTTAGGATACGTCTCGGAGTCCGTTCTCATCATTATTGATATGAGTGCAGAAAGGATGCATTTGTCCACGACTGCACTTTCTCTGTTGTTGGAGGGACTAGGAATGCATAGAAGCTGAAATATGGGGAAACTCAATTTACCAAAAAGATAATAGCCGGGATCTTAGAAAGGTCATTTTAACTCTTTAAGTTCTCATTTTGATTTGTATGCACCCTGTAACTGAAGAGGAAATGTACCCTTGGAATTGGTATGAACGTGCCTATGTTTTACTTATTTTTTTTTTTTTATTTTACCAGACCATTGGAGCACAGTTTCACGTAAATTTTACAATTCAATTGCTCTTTGTTTTTATGCTCTTAATAGATGAGTCTTACATGATATAGCAGCATCCTCCAGAGTCTGTGGTATTTTGGTAAAACAGAACCAAAGCCTCTTGTGTATGATACTAGGGGATGGGGACTAGTTAGGGCCTCTTCTCCTCATGCCTTACATGACTGTTAAAGTAATCTTCAAAGCATTGAACTGTACTTAAGGCTTTTCCATTGCAAGTTGGCTTTAGTGTTAAGTCGTTAATATCTGACTGGTTCTGTATTGGTGTTCTGAAGTATGGGTTCTCTCTCTCTCTCTCTCTCTCTCTCTCTCTCTCTCTCTCTCTCTCTCTCTCTCTTCCCTCCCTCCCTTTCTTCTTCTCTCTCTCCCTCCCTCCTTCCCTCTGTGTTAGAAAGCCTTGTACTCAGATGCAGTCTATCAACAGCTGTGACTGTGAGCATGTTCCAGGATGGCCATACTTGAGCAGATATGATGCTTGTCTATTTTTGACACCCATCTGTATTATTATTTTTTAAATCTAGTATCAGATGGACTACCTCTTAATATGTTTTTTAACATATTTTAGTTCATTCTTGTATATTTATATTAATGGAAACATTTTAAGCCATCTTGGGAGTAGCTTTGCATTTTAGTAGAACATTCTGTGTAGAAGTTGAAAAGGAAAGATATGTTTGTATAACCTGGTATCACTATCTTTTTTATTGCCTACACATTTCAATATCAACTTTCTAATTTATTTATTAGTAATTCGAGTGTCAGAAGTGATTCCTTGTCTCAGACTTGATGTAATAGTCTTCAGATCTAAGATGTCTCTTATAAGGCTTAGAATCACTAGAAACAGATGTGCAGACTCCGAGCTTATTCAGGCACACAACATCCTGGGAGTGGGCAGGTGAAGAACAAGTTTTCATTTAGGCTCTCGTCGAACTGTTTTGGGAAAAGAATACCCCCTCCTTTTGTTAGTTGTTGATAACATACTGTTACAAAATGAGTTATGAAAAGTCAAAGGAGGTTGTGTATGCTTTGGAGAAAGAAGCTGTTTTAAAGTTACTTAACTCACTTAGAAGGAAATATGACTTCACTGCCTGTCACTTTTCTTTTTTCTTTTCTTTCTTTCTTTCTTTCTTTTTTTTTTTTTTTTGACAAGCTGATCTTTGTGTATAAAAGAAGGAAATGTGTTCTTATAGAAGTCTGGGAGACCTTGGCGTTATATTGTTTCAAGAGAAAGCAACCCCAAGTTTTCTGAAGCATTTAAATTTTTGTCAGTCTTTGTGTACTATTATCAAATAACATGCGTTGACCTACAGAATGCGTTCAGGACTGTTTCCTTAAAAGGACAGTGAGTTAGCACCAGTCCCTGGAGCCCAGAAATAGTGCTGTTCTTTCAGAAGATGGCTAGCATTAGGTCAGACCACCCTTTCTCAATGGTCCTGCTCTCCAGATGTGCGGGGAACTTTTTTTTTTAAGTTCAAGTTTCCAAAAGGGGGGAAAAAGGTTTGTTTTGAAAATCTGGTTTTACTTAAGACATCTCCATCCTGGAGTGCATTTCATAAATTGCCCACATATTTTTCCTAGCAGAGAACTTAACTGGCTGTAATTTTTAACACATGGCCACATCATGTGATATTTTCAAAACACTTACACATAGCTTTGAGAAGGTCCCTGCAGAAATGATCCATCCTCTCACAGTCAGCCTATTTTTTAACAGCATATCTGCATTTTCCATTTAGGAGAGCTATATATTATTAGCTTACATTTTTGGGTAGTAAAACAGTGCATTGCTGATTGTAAAACATGGACTTTATTATCTGCTGAAAATTGATTTGGCATTTATAGCCACTGTGTACTAGACTGTTTTTCTGTTTTTAACATCAATGCTTGCAAGCGATGATTTGTGTAAAAAAGAAAAAAAAAAAAAACCAAACTCAAAACAAAACCAGAAGTGAAATTGCCGCGGACAGACAACTGTTAGTGTCCCTGGTAACTGAACATGTGGGTAATGCACCTGGTTATATCTGCACGCTTTAATAGATGTATGTAAATCCTAGTATGCACGAAGACAAACATTGCACTCATCTACCAATGCTGTTACCTTGCAAGTCGGTTTGCCATCCTATTAGGCTGACTCTTGCGTTTCAAACAAGCCTCATGACAGCTATTAAAAGAAAACTATATGAGCCTTAAATACCCAATTATAAATGTAGATTATACAGATATTACTTCTTTGGAACAGAAATTCAGAAGTTTCAACTTCCATTCAAACCCTCTCACTTTAAGTCTTTCTTTTTTAAATTCTTTTTCGCTAATTTTTCTCAGTACTTGACCTTTCAATTCTATATATTTTAAATAACCTGAAAGTGTTTATGGTTTATTTCCCTGTATACAGTCTACTAAAAAATATGTTTGATCTTCTTTTTATTCTCAGAGAGAGAGAGAGACAGAGAGAGAGAGAGAGAGAGAGAGAGAGAGAGAGAGAGAGAGGTTATTTATAATTTCTGCAGGTTTCGTAGATACAGAATTGAGGTAGAGGCTACCTAAGGTTATTCTCTGTTGCTTGGAGACTTTCAGGGCAGCCTGGCTACATAAGAGCCTCTTTCAAAAACAAAACAAAGCAAATAACAAATAACCCACAAAAAGACCCAATTGTTCATTTACATTTCCTAAATAGCATTTACTTAGTGGGCATTATGTAGTCTAGAAATGTCTACTTACTTATCATCTCTATGCTGATAACTGACTTTACCGAGATGATGTGGTAATGCTGACATCTGAACAGCCTTCTGGGTCATCTTTAGAGCTAGGAGGTTTGTCTTGCAAACATTTGGTTTAGAGAGGCTGAAACTGAGGCTCCCCCAGGTGAAGGGGCCTGTCAAGTCAAAGATTGCCGCCGGCCCCCATTCTTCCATGCTGCTTCTCAGCTCTGTTTTCCTGGAATCATGTTAACATGGCACAGCCAGGCTGTCTGTTCTGTTTCCACCCCCATCCCTACCCCCGTCTCCACCCCCTCCCCCAGCCCTAAATCATTTTTACTTGTGGTCTTCCCTCCTGCTTCAGGATTGCAGAGCTCTGTGGGAGAAATTTCCATGACATGGAACACTCAGCCTGTGCAACAGTGTGCCTGTAACTTTAAAGTAGGAGCTAGATGTGGTTCATTGTGAGACTGTTTGGGGGCAAGATCTCATTATTTAGCCCAGACTGGCCCCAAACTCCCAGAGATCCACCTGCCTCTCTCTCCCAAGTGCTGGGTTGAAAGGCTGGCAAAACTATAACATGACAGCCCAAAAAGGGAGGGGAGACTCCCACATGGCTCAGAAAATAAGTCAGGTACCAGAGATAACTGTGGTTCCGTCCTTCCTACTGTTCAGTGTGTTTAGAGCCTTGCGCTCTTGTTGTTGAAATAAAGTGGATCCTGGGCGTGGGAGCCTGTAAAAGACCCACCCGGAGGTGAGAGGCTCATACCTGCATCAGGAGTCAAAGACTTCTAGGGTGAATGAAGTCCTCATTACAAAGCTTGCTCGTCTCCTTTCTTGCTCAGTTAGGAGACTTAACCGATTTGGCCCTGTTGCTCTTGCGCTAAGAGTGGGACATTCTCTGTTGTTTCACTGAATTGAAATTCTTGAGTGAAGGAAGGATGTAGTATTTCAGGAAGCAGTTTCTTTGTGCGGTTTCAGTTCTTTGGTATTTAACTGTAGCTCGAGGAGTAAGCCATTAACTTAAATGACTCATAACTTGAGAACAATAGATGTCACACCTGACCAAGTAACAGTTTGATCTGGCTGGCTTTCTCAAACAGCTGTTTGCATTAATTAATATTAATGTAAATGTGCTTTCCGAGAATGTCTAGCTTAATTATGTTTTTCAACCTATAGAGTTGCAATCAAAGGAATCAAGAAACCTTCTTAATCTCAGAGGGAACGTGCAAACTACTGTTTCTAAACACACTCCATCTTTGACAGAGGCAAAGAGCGGCCTGCGATTGAAAGCCTCTGTGTGTCAGGGTGGGCTCTGCACAGGCCTTCTCGTTTTCTCTACACCTCTACAAATGGTTCTTCTCACCAAGTGAGCTGTCTGAAATCTGACGTTCAGATAAATGAAGCAGCTTGCCCGGGGACAAGTAGATGAGGTTGGATGGGATTCCCTGGGCTACTTGCTAAATTTGGATCCCCTGTTTTCTCCTTGAGAGGAATAGACTGGCTGCAACTTGACAGGGGTGTGCTTCCTTGTGATGGAGGCTAGAGGAACATTAGAAGGGGAATGTTTGAGGTAGAAGAACAGAGGCAAAGAAGGTATAGTTTATTTTTTGTTCTTTCTTTTTATATTTATTTATTTATTTATTTATTGACATAGTGTCTTGTATAGCCCAAGGTGGCCTGGAACTCCCTGTATAGCTGAGGCCTGCTCTCTGTCCTCCGGACCCTATACCTCAAGAGTTGGGATTACAAGTGTGGTCAACATGAAGAACTTAAGGAAGCCAGTGTTTCTGTTTGCTAAAATTAAAGGCAGTAAAACATCATTAGCTTTAATTACGAAGAATGATCTTAGCTAAAGCAGGTTAGGCTCCTGCTGTTTTCAGTATGTTCCCATTCCTCTTTTTCTTAAATAAGAGGTTTACTTATTTTAATTTTACGTGTGATTCGCCTGTGTCTGTGTCTGTGCACATGAGCATGCGTGGTACCTGCAGAGGCCAGAAGAGGGCATTAGATCCCCTGGAACTGGAGTTACAGATGGTTGTGAGCTACAATGTGGGAGCTGAAAACTGAACCCTGGTCCTTTACACTAGTAGCATGTGTTCTTAACTGCTAAGGTGTCTCTATCCTCACCCATTTCTCTTGAAAGTACAGTACGAATAATTGTCCGCCAGTAAAATCTCTTAGCCAAGTATAGTAGTGAATGTCTGTAGTACCAGAACTGTGGAGGCTGAGGCAGAAGGACCATGAGTTTGAGGTCAGGTTAGACAACATGGTGAGATACTATCTCCAAAACAAACAAACAAACAAACAACAAATGAACAACAACAGCAACATAACCCACAAGAGAAATTGCCTACTTGCAGCCTGACAAAACTGTCCTGGTAGGTAAGGCACTGCCTCTTGGTGGTGGTGCTGTTTGGCTATTGAGATGTGGAACCCCAGATGTCTGTCATTGGTCCGCTCAGGTGGGTGACTTCCTGTGCTTTGAATGAGTAAGAAATTGGAGCAGATGACATAGTTATCACATGCACAGACAACATTGTTGACTGTGTGGTTAATAGACACAAGGTTGCTTGGTGGTGAGACCGCCAGGACCTGTGACTCAATTCTCAGAGCTCCTGGGCATGTAGGCAGCAGAGGGCAAGGGCACTGTCAGAAGCAGGTAGCTCCTCCCACGGCAGTTTCTTGAGGAGGTTTCAAACGTCCCCCACATTTCCTTTCTACAGGCTAAGTGGTAAGTTGGTGAGTGCAGTCTTGCCTGCTTTTTTAGAGGGATCCCTTTAATTCTGTTTGGTGGCTTAACATCATACAGAGTGCTTGGGACTTGAGCAAGAAAATAATTTTGAAGGCACTCCTAAAAATGTGATGCAGGTCAACACTTCAGCATTCAGTTATGTAATTAGGCAAAAATAATCTTCAGGGAGAAGAATATGAGGAGGTGTCCATGAAGTGTTTAGGCTTTAATGAGAGTCTGAAAGAATTTAAGGAAATGAACAGCATCTTAACAGTCTGGAAGGGGCTTGATGGGATACTGTTACTTGAAACTCTGAGGACAGCAGTTGCTAGACTTTGGGGCCAAGCATTACCTTCCCCTTACAGTTGAAGTTGGTGCAATTTCCTTTCACTGCCTTTCTCAGAGCTCGGTTGCTGTGATGACTCTCAGGCTACAGGGAGGAACCGAATAGTTGAATTTGAGATTCCTACAATAATCACTTATAGAGTTTCCCACCCAGACTGCTTAATATCTGCCTTGATGAGAACAAGACAAGAGCCATGTTCCGGTCCTGTGAGACAGGCGGTTTTCTTGCCTCCGAAGCTCTACTCCAGTTACAGCAGAACTTGGGGTCCTCTTACCATGTGACCTATCTCCCGCCCTCCAGCATTAGCTGTGTACACACAGCCTAGTGACAAAAACATGGTAAAGGAATCAAAAATAAAGATTTCTGTCCTTAGACATCACTTGTGAAATAAAGTTTATATTCAATGTTTAGGCTTCCTAGCACATTCCTAATAGTGGGGTTTATAAAATATCAAGAGTGACAGACCTCAGAGGTGAAACCCAATTTTTCAGTTTGGCAGGGTTTGCCAAACGCAAAGGCTAACACAGTTGAGAAAAATAGGTGTAATCAGTCTTTCAAACCTCTTTCTCTTTAGTGTTTTCCTAAGGGATGTCATCAGAAGAAGAGTGGCCCTGGTTGATTCTGTACCATTCGATGTGTTGGGAAGTACCTGATTCTTTTTCATCATCATCTGTATTCTGACTGTGTGGTTGGATGTAAAACATTTGGCATCATGGCAGTGTTTGCAAATTCTTTACTGAAATCTCTTGGAGAATTGAGCCCCTTTGTAGTGTTTTCCAGAGAGTAGACAGTTTTCTTAAGCTTCTGAAAGAATTTTGTTTACTTTCTTAAACTTTGTGTTTATTGATCTGTCATTTTTGGACAACCATGGTTTTGTTGTCAAGCTGGGTTTTTTTTTTTGGGGGGGGGTCATTTTGTGTAGTGCTGGTTTTCTTTTCAGCTTTATGATGGGCTTGTATTATGAACAGTTACTAATACTGTATTGATGAGGCCATCCATCACAACCATAAAACATTGAGAGTGTCGATTTCTTAGATGTGTGTCCAAAAGCAAGTCATTCGATTGTCTGCTTGCTCTTCATTCTTTTTGTACTAAAGTAGAATGAAGTCTTGTGTAGTGGTGCATTCCTGGAAGTAGATGTATGGGGTGATCAGGAGTTCAAGGTCATCCTCTGGCACACAGTGAGTTCAAGGCAAGCTTGGGGACCATGAGACCTGTCTTTTAAAAAATGTAGAAACATGTACCCCATCCTCCTGCCTTCTTACTTCATGGATGCTGGCAATGCTGTTGGTAAGTGGGTTTTGCATTGGTACAAAGCCAAGGGGTTATTATTACAGACTCTGGTCTTAAAATAAAAGAGAAAGTGTTTGGCTCACAGGCAACAGTTGTAGATGATTGTGTTTGGTGAGTTTTGTCTATGTACATGGGCTTTTCTGTCTCTTTCTGTCAGCTGCCCACCCTTCTCTATTTTCGTGCCTGCCTTTACCCTTTCCAGTCATCTGCTATCTTGGAAACCAGATAATCAAACACAGATTGGTGAGAGAGCTAGTAAAGAACACACTTAGTGCGAGCCTGAGACGCCTGTGGAGGCTTTTAAGTTTAACTAAATGGCTGATTTTTCCTTGTGGTCCGAGTGTAGATCACTCAGGACTGTTCTCCCTCACTGATTCCTCTCTGGGTGTGTGATGTCACGAAGACTTGGAAGCTGAGTACATTTCCCTTTCAGTTCTGGGCTATTCCAAGTCACACACTTTTTCTTTGCTGTTTCAAATAGATATTAGAAGCATCACCAATTCACATAGATAAAGCTGCCATTGACATTAACATCTTGATTTTCTAGTTTTAATAGTTCTGTTTCAGGCTCCCTGCATGGTAGCATATAGAAGACAATCAACAAACGTTTGCTTAACAAAGGAATGAGTGGATGTTGCCTAGGATTCACTGATATTTCAAAGGAAAGAAATAATATACAAAGCATAGTAACTAATGAGGGGGAAATTAAGGAGTGGAGTCTGTAAAAAAAAAAAAAAGATCAACAATTTGAACCAAGCATCTTTCAAGGATAGGGAAAGAAAATACATGTGTTTTGGCCATATGGCTTTACTGGTCACAAGTATCATGATAGTTATAGTATGTATGTAATGTGTCTACTAATTTATCATTATATTTGCTGTAAGTATAATTTAGCATATAATACTTAACTGGCATGTGAGAGTGAGTGGGGGAAGGTTGATCAGTGAGCCCTAAGATACATTTAGATAGAAACAAGAAATTGTGGTGTGTGTGTGTGTGTGTGTGTGTGTGTGTGTGTGTGATTATACAGTAAAGTGACTATAGCTAGCGAAATAGTGAAATAGTTCACTTTTTCAAAGTACTTCAACAAAAGGACTTTAAATACTTTTTATCATAAAATGACCAATATTTGAGGAGATATATGTATATTTACCTGATATAAACATTGTACAATATATGTATATATCAAAACATCACATAGGACTCTATGAATAGATTGATTTTTATACTTTTTTGTGCTAGTTGAAAATTAATTATTTGACCAGAAAATAATGGCTTGGTGAGTAAAGATGCTTGCTTCTAGGCCTGACAACTTGAATTTTTGTTTTGTTTTTTATTTTTTCAAGATAGAGTTGGTTTTTTTTTGGTTTTTTTTTTTTTTTTTTTATGTAGCCCTGGATGTCCTGGAACTTGCTCTGTAGACCAGGCTGTTCTCGAACTCATGGACAACTTGAATTTGGGACCCAGGTGGTAGATGGAAAGAGCTCTCTTTCATAAGTTATTCTCCAACACCCATGTATGCACAGTGTGTTCACACCCTCCACGACACAATAAATAATACATTAAAAATTAATTTATTAAGTAAACCCAAAATGAGAAATAAAGCACAGGACTTTGACAGGTGCATGTAACTATATTTTTAAGGTATATGTAACGGTATGCTTTAACTTTACTCTTATTGGGTGTGTGTTGGTGTGTGTTGGTGTGTATGCCATGTTGTTTGTGTGGAGGTCAGAGAACAGCTTGTGCAAATAGACTCTCCCCTTCTACTGTTTCCATCCTAGGGATCAAACTCGGGTCTCCAGGCTTGGTGGGAAGGGCCTTGCCTGCTGAGCCATTAAGTGGCTCCCATTTGGCCATTTCTCTTTCATTCCTGTCTCTAGTGGGAGGATGGGTATACATTCTCAGTCTTCCAACAGACACACGAGTAAGATTTTCGCAAAAGGCAAATATTAACAAAATATTTTAATCTTTTCAGTTACACAGGAAATTCAGCCAACACTTTCTCAAATCAATGATCATAGATGAGTTGCAGTTTGATAAGCTGGTAAAATTTATCTTGAGTCTCGAGAGACTGCTGGGATAATTCATTCAGTAAATGATATATATATTTTTTCTTGAAAAGCATAATGTCTTATTTTAATGCTCTCGATAAAATTTTTTGCCCTTTTGTATTTGTTCCAGCAGGCAGAGAGTAAGGCTTTGGGATTTCAGAGCCTGTTAGAGTGTGATCTACCTTGTAAAATAATCTCGTCCATTTGGCAGGGGTTCTGTGTTTCTCTCAGTTTGTGCTTTTTAAAAAAATCCTTGGCGGGATGAGACTAGAGAGAGAGGTGTCTTGGTGCTTGAGAGCACATACTGCTTTTGCCCTGGACCTGAGTTGGGTTCCCAGCCCCCATGTCAGGCAGCTTACAACTTCTTGTCACTCCAGCTCCAGTAGGACCCAATGCCTTCTTTGATCTCAGAGGGTCCCTCCATTCACTGCAGGTACACAGAACAGACTAATGGCATTTGCAGGGTTAGCCATGCACCAAGTACAGCCAGGTTGTCAGTGAGCTTCACAGGCCAGCCGCAGTCTGCTTGTCTGGGAACTGGGTGGAAGCATCAACTCTCCAGCGAACTGAATCAGCATCTCTGAAGGTTTGCTTCCCAGCCTTGAAAACAAACAGATTCTGGAGTAATTCCAGCAGTCTGTGTTTGACACAGATCAGGGAATTCTCAGGCATAGTGACACAGGAGAACCAGTGTGACAAATGGTGACTCTTGTCTCCTTGTGTATTCCAGAGAGACAGGCCTTATTTCATCGTCAGTCAGTTTAAATCCTAACTACATGAAAACCAAGGAAGTTTATTTACTTTAAATGATGTATTACAAAATTAAGAGTTGAACAACTACAAATAATAGTCATCTAGAGCCTCTACCTCTGGTAAAATAGTCAGGTGCCACAGAGTGAATCTGAAGGTCAGGGGACAGAGGAACATGTCATCCAGTTTCTGGATGCTTGTGTATTTGGGTGACTTCTCAGCAACCCTGGCTTTATTGTACTTAGGTCCCATTTACTGTGCCCTGGTCTCATGGAGACCACCTGCAGATGATTCATAATTTTGTGAAGTCAGCCAGCCTGCTTTATAGAATATTGAAGTAGACCTGTTTCACAATAAAAATCAAGTAGTTTAGAGAATTTAAACACATTAAATGCTCGAAGCTTGCCTTATCCTGCTTGCCTTATCCTTCTCTGTTCAGCATAAATACGTTTTCAGCACAGTTAAAAAGTGGCTCCTCAGTTGTGCCTGCCTGGGAAGATTGATTTCCTGTGTCTCCCAGATCCTCTGTTTTCTCTTTTGTGCTGGGTAGGTCTTCAGTAAGCGTAGTCTGACACGCTTTGTGGCCTTTGCCTCCCATGATAAAATAGATTGAAATGATTCCTGGCACCATCTGCTGAAGAAGAGCAGCCCTGGAGGACTGTGTGCTGAGAGAAAGTGACTGAATGCTAAGAAATGTGCAAGTCTTGGGATGCAGGCAAAGGATTTTTTTTTTTAAAGAGCATGAACATTAATACATCTTCTTGAGGTTTGATGGGACATGTACTGCCTACTGCCCCATCTGGTGCTTATGATAGCATGGCATATTAGCATGCTTCAAGTTCATAATGTATTCAGGGGAGGAAACATCTCTTGCATACCAATTGAGGCATCCTCTCTTTCAGAACTGCTTTTGAATTTCAATGATGTTTATATCTTCCAAGCTGTGTCTGAACAGAGCATTTCCGCTCTGAGGGATAACACAAGAGGGAGGAAGGGAGGGAGGGAGGGAGGGAGGGAGGGAGGGAGGGAGAGAGAGAGAGAGAATCTCCTATCTCTCTATTAATTTATCTGCCTCGCTCTCTTTTTTTCTGTGATGAAGGCAGAGTAGATTTTAATATTAGAAATTAATTTTTTTCTCTTCTGTAAACCTAAAGGTACTTGATCACATGAATATGGCATTTGATCCAGCTTGTCCTCGGAAACATTTCTGTAAAGGACAACTATAGGAGAGAACTGTTCTTCATAGCTGAGCTAATTTTGTTGATGAGTCCTCTGTCTGATCATGTACACCTCCTCATTGCACCCAGTGTTCACGCTTCCATTTAACCACCATTTCTTCAAGGAGCGCAGGCTCTCAAAGCAACACTGTTAGAGATGCTGACATTAGTAGTCAGCGAGATCTGTGAGTTGCTCCTTCTCTTTGGATCTGGAATGGGAGAAGACAAACCTTAAACTAAAAAGAAATACACTAGGTAATTTCGGAGAGGAATAAGGCAGCTAATCAAATAGGCTGGAGAGTGGCTGAGGTGGTGACTTGGGAAGCCATTTAGATTGGATTGTCAGGGGACAGTACCTTTAAGGAAGTGACATTTTTACTGAGGTCTGAGTGCCTAGAAGATTTAGTGGTCTAGAAATAGATAACACCCTAGAGATGCAAGCATGATTGACATTTAGTAAGGGCAGGTTAGCTTGAACCAAGTTCAGGTCTGGCTGGCCCAGTGTTCTGAGTTGAGTTGTTGTTGTTTTCATTTCTCTGTGTGTCTGGAAGGCATCACAGGGTTAAGCTAGTCAATGACAGGATCAAAATTGGCTTTTCAGAAGATAAATTGTTAGCCGGGCGGTGGTGGCGTACGCCTTTAATCCCAGTACTCGGGAGGCAGAAGCAGGTAGATCTTTGTGAGTTCAAGGCCAGCCTGGGCTACGGAGTGAGATCCAGGAAAGGCACAAAGCTACACAGAGAAACCCTGTTTCGAAAAACAAACAAACAAACAAACAAACAAACAAAAAGATAAATTGAGCTGCTTCTGTGTCTTCCACTTAGTAGGTTATACTAATAATAAAAGAATGAGATGACTTGAAATCCATGGAGGGCCTCACTTAAATTGGCATTAGCATGGATTATTATTTATTGTATTATTTTTCTTTTTCAAAACAGTGTGTCTCTGTGTAGCCCTGGGTGTCCTGGAACTTGCTCTGTAGATTAGGCTGGCCTCAAACTCACTGAGATCCATTTGTCTCTGCCTGTTGAGTGCTGGGATTAAAGGCATGTACCTCCACTGCCTGGATTATTATTTATTTTATTCATTTATTTTAGTTAAGTAATTTTTTGAGGTATGGTCTCATGTCCAGGGTGGTCTTCAATTCACTAAGCAATGCATGTTCTTCTTGAACTCATGATTCTCCTGTCTCTATTCCCAAATACTATATTCCAGGTATGTGCCACTGTGCTCTGTCTAGCATGTACTGCAGAGACACACAATCCTCTCTCAGATTTCAGCCTGGCCATTTGCTTGGTGTTTGAGTTTGTGCAATTATTTTGCCTCTTTTATCTTTTGCCTTCTCATTTTTTGTAAAGGGAAGTTCATGCCTAAAACTATGGCATGACTGTAAAAATCAAATGGGACAATTTACTAAAAGATCCAGCCCAGTGCCCAGTACCCAGTAGGTGTCTGCTCTGCCAGAGATACACTAATCCTAATATAATGTGGTTGGAGAGAATATGTAAATAGTTCATAGTGTATTGCTGGTAAAGTCCCTGGTCAGTGGTATAAACTAGATGCAGTCTCTTACCCACAACCTGTCTCATGAGTCTGTATATTTAGTATTTTTGATAATTAGCATTCTGTCATTGATTCCAGTACATAAACATATAGAACATACACACACACACACACACACACACACACACACATGCACACATGCACACACTCCACCCAGAAGATAGTTTTAGCATGAAGAAGCCAGATTGCTTTTGGATTGGGATGAAAATCATGGTTACATGAAGGATGTTACAAAGATTTTAAATTAATGTAGTAACTGATTATTAATTATTTGCATGATTATCAGATATAAGCATTTGAAAGGCCATTCTTTATTATACTCAAATAGGGCAAATAAAGAATCCCTTAGCTTTTTGGTAAATAAGGTGCTTAATTGCAAGAAATAATCCTCAGCAGTTTTATATTCTGTGAATAATGCTTAGTTTGTTGAGGTTTCTGTAGAGTTAGGGGATTGGAGATGGAGGCAGATGTTGCTGGGGTTGAATATCTAAATAGAGTTAATGTTGCTATTTATTTGCCTTTGACCTAAGTACTGAATGTGTGGGTTGGCTGAATTTTTATATGTTCGTTTTTGGGGAGAGTTCACCCTCACCTATGTTGGTATTTTATTTTTTGTATTTTTCTCCCCAAATGTTCAGAGCAACAAGTCATACTTGAAGAATGTGGAGGGGGAGGCAGTGTGGGTGAGTCATGCAGGTTTAGTCAGCACTCAGGAGATTCTTGAAATGTTTTCTGATGTCCAGTAGCACTTTTCAGAGCTGCTAACATCTGCATGTTATATGAGAGAAGTCACATTTATTGCTGTGTATAAATATATTATAATGTAATAAAAAGAGAGGGCAGACATAGGGTGATAGAAGATTGAGAAGTGTGGATCACATTTGAGAATAAAGCATCTGGCTGTTGAGTCCAGAGAGTTTCCATTTTCCTTAGTTAAATGCCAGTTGACTGTGGCCGTCTTTGAGAAGGGAGGGGTTTATGACTTTTCTGGAGAATCCAGAGGAGACAGTGCCCTGTCTGGCTGAGTGCAGCTCCACGGGTCTTTCTAGAGTCTGTCGTCCATTCCCATTTTCCTTTCTAGATGCCTTCTTACAGAGACAGTAGTAGTTGTGTTCTTAGGAAAAAGACAGACCAGGGTGACCAGAGAGAGGTACCTTCACCAATCTGAGATAAGGTCCCTCAGGACAGAGGCCTCCAGTAGAAGCTGTGTGGGGGTGTGGGGCTACTGCACCTGGCTCAGGTGAGCGTTCATTTTAGTTTGTTTGGCTTAGGTGATATAATACTACAAACCTCCCTGCCAGATTTCTCCTCTTATTTGGTAAGTGCAGTAATCACACCTTGTTAAATATCCAGTTTATAATTATCTTCAGTTTTAGTTACTACTTGGCAACTGTGACCTTCAGGTTGGCCAGTTTCTCTCGCCTGTTTTTCAGTTTGTAGTAGTGGAAACAGATTTCTGTCACCTCCTCAATGCTTGATTTCCTAAGATGCATTTCCAGACATGCTAGACACCGTCCTTTATATAAATGAATTATGCCACATTCAAAAGACCAGGCTAAATTTCAAAAGTATAGCTCTTTCTGTCTTATTCTTTCTGTTCTTTTTCTGTTTCTCTTTCCTATCCTTTTCTCTTAGGTTCTCACTATGGAGCTTAGGCTGGCCTAGAACTAACCATCTTCCCTGTTTCAACCTCCTAAGTGTTAGGTCTACCAGCATGAACCACCATGAGGCGGGGGAGGCTTTGCTTCCCTGCCTCTGCTGCCCCCCCTCCCCCGCACCCCCACCTTCCTTTCACAGTATACTTGACAGCAGTGTCAGGGAAGTGTGTGGCAGGCTTGCATCACTGTGAAGGCATATTGTAAGCTCTGGCTCTTAGTGATGATGTCAGACTTTTCCCACTGTGAGACTGAACGGCAGCAAGGGACTGTATAGCATTTATTGATTTCTTGTGGATGTTGAGGAAAGCAGAAATCCTCGGAGGGCTGGAAAAACAAACAGACAGACAGACAGGCCGTATGGAATGTTCATTTAAGCAGCCTAGATTCGTTAAAGACGTTTACATTTGATGTTAATTGTTTATTGAAAATAGATCACTTGAGCTGTTTCACTTGGAGAACAAGACACTTGGCAGCATTGCTGTTGTGGCACTGTTTGTACACACAGGCGACATACACTGTGTCTGTGGATGTTTCTTTGTGCACTAAAGCTTTTTTGTTTTCTTGCTTTTCTCAGAGTGCTGGAGCTCGAACCCAGGGCTTCCCGTATGCTAAGCATGTGTTCTATGCCGAAGATGTAACCCCAGCCTAGAGTTTTAACTTGAAAGAATGTGTGTCATCTTTACTTAAAGCGTTGTGCCGCTGCCCAGGCTCTGCTCCTGGACTTGTAATTCCGCTGTTGTCCATCTGTGTAACGTAGGCAGGTGTGCAGCAGATGTTGTTGGAACTAGTAAGCCGATTAAGTAAGTGGGAGCAACTTTGCGACATCCGTGTCCTAAGATGACCTAGGAGGTAGTTGGGAGCAAATGATTTGAAGTCAAGGACTCAGTCATTTTTTTAGGGCACAGGGCAATGAATGTTGTTTGGTTGGCTTTGTTTGAACATAAAATATGGTGATTCATGTTTCAGAAAAATGCCTATAGTTGGGTCAGCTCTGTAAATTCATGCTTTCGTGTGTGCTTATTGAGTTCTTAATGTCTGATACATATTTTCATAGCTACTGGGTGAATCAAGGTAGGTAGACTTTTAAATTTGTGTGTGTGTGTGTGTGCCTCTGTGTGTGTGTGTGTGCGCGCGCGCGCCTGCGCCTGCACGTGCAGTCAGACTTACACTTTAAGTGCTTTTACCTGCCAAGGCAGGTGGGAATCCTTGCTCTCATAGTCTTACATTTTAACAAATAGAAACAGAAAGTAAGCCACAGACACAAAATCGCAGAGGATTTGTGCTGTGTTTGCAGTTGTGAAGAGTAAGGAGAGTTCAGCACAAGAGGTCAGGTTGCAGATTTCATGTGAGTGGTTGAGATGGGCCTGAGAAGGGGCATTTGAGTGAAACTTTGAGTTAGGTAATAGAGAGGGCCACGCAGCTACAGAGGACGAGCCATCCGTGCTGGGAATGTAATGCAGGCTGATGTGTGTGGCCCCGGTGGTGGTTTGAGGAACAGGAAGAGTAATGTGAGGATGGACGAGGCAGCAAGGGGAATGGTCATGAGAGTTCTTTAAGACACTGGAAGGACTTTCCTACCTAACAGGAAACCTCATTCTGAATACTGTGCCAGTTCCTTGGTGTGTGCATTCGTATTCCTTGAATGGCGTCATAACGTCAGGTGTTAGGATGGCCTCATCTCAGGGCCACTACCTCCCCATTGTGTGCTTATTCCTTTAGTTATTGTCCCATGCATACATCTTGCTGACATTTATTTAATTATTGTCACTTGGCCTGATTTGTGTTTTCTGGTGCTTTGTGTAGCAAAATGAATCCTTTAAGCATTTCTTAGTGTGGGATAAGGCTACATGGTAAGTAGGGGCCCCAATCACTAACTCTTCTTTAGTATTTTTATTTAGTGCTTTATAAGGCCTAAATAGTACAGAAATTAAGAAACAGACATGAAAAAAGTAAATTAATAACCAAACAGTAATAATCTCAAAAAGTGAGTAAATTATGGCTTAAGGAGTATTGTTTTGAACTCATGGTGAGCTGTGATGTAGACACTGTGGAGGACATATGAAGCTCTTTCTAACAAGAAGTCTGCATACTGAGGACCGCCACAGTAGCTTCCCCAGGAACTGTGAAAGGGCTTGTATTAATACATTACTGTAGCACTCGCCATTCTGTTAGAAGACATATATAAGATACAAGTGTGTTTCTTTTCCCTTGCAAGGCAGTGGAAATCTGAAATGATATATGATTGGACATATGGGCTTGTATGGATGAAATATTTGTGTTTCTGGGAGTACATAGGCCATGGTGTCAACTTCCTGTTTAACACAGACACACATTAATTATCTGCATAATTTCCTTGATCCCATTTACATTTTTTGGCTGCCATGGGACCTTATCTCATAGTAACTGAGTTGTAACTGGGCATGAGCATTGTCTCTAAGTGTCAATGACTCTCAGATTGTACACTAGGATTCAAACTTGGTTTTACTTTATCTCATTTTTTTTAAATTTTTATTTTTTTGGCATTTTGATATGGGCTTTATGTGGCTTAAACTGGGCTATAGCTTGCCATCCTCTAGCCTGACCAAGGATTAAATTTAATATGGAAACCACTGAGAAGTGAGCTTCCAAAATGGCTTTCGGGAACACACTGCGAATGTAGACAGGAAGGTATAGCCCATCATTAAGTTACTCAGAGCCTCCTGGAGTCTATAAAGCTGAAACAGGGATTGATTCTGCAGACTGAGAAGAAATTTCAAGAAGGAGGTTTCAAGTCAGATCTACGGAGGAAAAATTTTAAAACATGAAGGAATTGGAGACTGAATCATAGACTCATTGAGTGACTGTTACTGGCATAAAAGGTTAGAACAAAAAAAAAGTCCAGATTCTGCACATGTCTTGAGCGTGGGTGATGGGCAGGGCCATTGATTTCAGTGGAAATAGGAAAAGTCAGCAGGAAGATTTGGTTTCTCTGGAATGATCTCATCCACAGGTTGAATTTGATTTTCCTCTCCTTTTTTTTTCTTCTTTTTAGATTATAGAAGCTATGCTGTAGACAGTAACTTGGGTATAAGACTAAGACCCAAGATGTAATTTAAAGTGGAAAATTTAAATTGCAAATACCTACAAATAACTAGATAACTTTGAGAAAATAGAAACTATATTAATGGTAACATTAAGTTTGTATCAATGCTTGGAACTTTATTGTAATTATTTTGGAATTGATTTTTATATTCTTTCCATTCTCATTTAAGCTTTTATTTCTTATATTTTCAACATGGCATTTATTTTTCTCTTAGTTATTGGAGTTTTTGTCTATCATAATTATGACTACCTTCTCCTTCCTTGCTGGATGCCCCATGTCTAGGGCCCCATTTCACGGCTCCCTTTGTTGTGCTATAAATGACATCCTCATCGTAGAATCAGTTGCCTCCTGAGTATCCCTGCTTGCACCAGCATAGGTTTGCAGAGGGTAGGGAACGCAGCAGCAAAGATGGTGGGTGGCCTTGCCTGATGTGGTGGTTCATACCTGTAATCCCTATACTAGGAAAGCAGAGATAAGAGGAGTCTTGCGAATTTGAGGCCATCCTGGGCTACATCATAAATTCCAAGTCAGTCCCCCTACCCCCTGAATGCACAACCAACCCTTCACTCCCCCAAATCTTGGCCTTTACAACCAAACAGTTGCATGTCATTTCCAAATCTGCCCTCTGCCGACTTCATCTCTCTGCGTCTGTTTCCTTGGTCTGGTTCTATTGAGTATGTGGTGAGCTTCGTGAACGTTTGCTGAAGCAGTGGAGGTGAGGAGGTGATGATAATACTTTTTCTATCTAATTTCCAGAACGTTCTCTGTGGATGGATGAGGGACAGTAGAGTCCTTCTGTGGTTTTGGTTTTACTTTGTTCTCCACCCCCATACTGCTTATTTTGCCGTCTCTTGAGAGCCTGAGAGAGACGGACACAGGTGACTCAACATCCTCTTGGTCCTGTCAGCCATGTGCCCCAATAGGTTCTGCAACCTAGTCTGGCACTGGCCTCTTCCCCACCACCTCTCCCTGAGAACTTGCAGCAGTCATGTTCATCTTTACATAAAATGTGGAGACAGAGAGCTGGCAATCAAGGGCTTTTATATATGTAAGGTAACTAGCTTGGCCTTTGCTTTGCTGTTTCCTGTCTTGCCCAAATCTCTACCAATTTCCTAAAGAGAATAAGCCAAGTCGGTGTGATAGGATACTAAAGGTAGTGCATGTTGTTTCATTTTCGTTTTTCACCAGGACTTGTTGAGAGCAGGCAAAGAAGGCGTGTTCTTTACTGTGAGCTTTGTTATTTTGTTCTGTTTACCCACCCACTCACCAGCAACCTACCCACCCATCCATCTACCCACTCACTCATCCATAAACCCCTCCACCCATCATGTAGTTTATTCTTGATCACTCTTATATAAGACTTGACAATTATATAAGCCAGATAGCAGTATCTGACAAAATTTTAAGCTAAAGAATAAAAATATTAAAAAGATAAAAAGTAATTTAGAAACTTTGACATAAGTTCAACTTAAAGTTCTTATAATTATGATGACTTAAACATTACTGCTTTAACAAGAATCCTTTAAGACCCCAAAGGAACCATGGCTAAAAATGTCAAATGTAACATCTTTAATGTAGTAACATATATGTTTGTTACTATAAGATTATGAAACCATTATACTGTTTTTATTTAAAATTTTATGTTAACTGTTATGAGGTGAAAAGTCTCTTACAGTGTTTGTTTTGGAGGCAGGGTTGTGGCAGGGTCTCATTTATCCTAGGCTGGCCTCTAAACCCTCCCTGTGTGTAACAGAAGCCTCCTGCCTCCGACACCCAAGTGCTGCGATCCCAGGAGTGCAGAACCATGCTTGACTCAATCATTTTTTGAAGAGATTCCACAAAGTTAGTTTGGGGACACTTGAGGATACCTCAGCTAATCTTAGAAAATGGATGTCAGTTTTCTTAAAATAATTTTAAAATTGAATAAAATTAACTTTTTGGAGAAATGATTTTTTTTTTTTTTTGGAAGGGGTGGTTTGCTCTATAATCAGGCTGGCAAAGAGGTCTGAGAATGTCTGTGGATTAAAATTCTTTCCTAGAGCACCCTGTTTTCCATTCTTACCCACCAATTTTGTACAAAGAATTATGTACCCTTGTGAAGGAAGCAAGAATTGGGCATGACTGAGGAGGTATGGATAATCAGTTATCTGCATACAAACAATAAAGATGTAAGGAAGACGGAGTGGGAGAATGCCCATATAATTTGATTGAAAATATAGTGGTTCCCTAAGTCTTGTCTTTGTGACACATATGCCTGAATCCAAACATCTCAAAGTGCTCAAATAAGGAAGTGGCCATTCTTTGTTTATTTAATCAGTGGGTGCTTACATTTTTCTTTTGTATGTGTGAGTGGGTGGAGAAGGTCCAGATCCTGAGGTTGTAGTTTTAGCTGCTGTTTTCTGGGATTTGAGTGTATTCCTAGGATACAATAAGTGCTTCACATTTGTTTTTTTGTTTTGTTTTGTTTTTTACTTAATAACAGACACATATCTTTACAGGCAGAATTGTAATGCCTGATGCTAAACTTGCAAACAGGTGCATACAGAGCAGAGTATAAAGGAAAAGAATGAATGGTCCACCTTGCAATTGGAATGTGGGGTGGGGTAATTAGGAGAAACTTCACAGAAGAGATGATGTTTGCTTTGTTTCTTGCATTATCCTGTTCTTATTGTAGTTCTAGTCACCAGCTAGCATGTTGGAACACACATGGTAGGCAATCAATAGAAGACCTCACCTTTAACT